>NC_066582.1:264245555-264596599 GCF_024323335.1 Lathyrus oleraceus | reverse complement strand
AAAAATTGATTTGAAGCTTGGAAGGCCATCTTCCATTCCAATACATTATAGGTCATTTTGACTGAAACCCTAATTGTGGGTCAACTTCCCAAGGACATAACTCATTCATTTTTTATGATTTTGAGGTGGGATAAAATGAATTGGAAATATTAAGATGTCTACTTAAAATGTTATGTTGAACAAAATTTCAAAATCTCAAAGGAAATACATGTGATAATGCAAGACATTATAGGTCCTTTTTGACCAAATGCATTAAAAGTCAAAAAAGTCCAACTTCAAGTGCCCATAACTCTTTCATCAAAAATCCAAATGATGCAAAATTTAAGTCCATTTTGATTGTCTTGAAACGATATACAACTCTTATGTTGGAGGTTTTTCCATTTGAGGCTTGCATCATCAAAACAGAGGGGCTTGAAAATTGGCCAATTTTAGAAACTTTGCCTTGACATGTCATGCACCTTGCACTTTAAACTCAAATTTCATAAATTTCCACACTTCAAATGGATTTTTGCTCAACATAACAATTGTTCCTTACATCAAGGCCTTTCCAACCATTACTCACATGATCATGTTTGGATTTTTTCACTGGGACTTTCGAAGAGATGAAGGTTTAGGTACAAATGAGGAATTCACTTGAAATCTTGGGACATAAGCAATTGTCTTGCAAGTCACACGTCCAATTCCATTTGGCTGATGCTCAGAATTCATTTGGCATTGTTTTTGGGCTTTGTGCATGATCATGCAAGCCCATGCAATGAAGATCCACATGCCATGCACACGGATTGATCACATTCTCCTTGCCACTTCCTCTATAAATAAAGACCTCATTCCATTCATTTCACACGCCTGATTCAACCTGAAATGCTGCAGAATTCTCTCCATAGCCATCACTAAAGAAGCAAATCTCATTTTTCTCAAATTTTTCAGATCTGAAATTCAACTTCATCTGGTTGAATTCTTAGATCTAATGCTTCTAAACCTTCATCATTCATCTCATTGAACTTCTGTTTTGGTAAAGCAAGCAAGAGATCGAGCTCAATTCTCCAGAAATCAAGCTTACACTTCAACTGGTATTTTCTTTGATTCTCATCATCCATGGACCTATTTGCTTGGATTTAATGTTTTCTGAAGTCCTCACTTGAGAGGCAACTTAGTGGTAGCTTCAATTTTTCTTTTCCTTGATCTGCAATTTGTATACCTGAATCTTCTACCTCAGATTTCTCCATTTATAGGAATCTTGAGTGTGATTCAAGGTTACAGGGGTGATGTACATCACCCCAGCTTCATTTGGTATAAGGATCGTGCATTTTCATTAAGGCTTGAAAACCTGCAAAATTGGCCGGAATCTGGAGGCTCACCGGAGAAGAAGGTGGCTCCGATGGCCGCCTCTCTCCAGTTTGAATTCTGGCCGTTGGATGTGTTTCCCATATCGAATCCTGACCATTGGTTGTTATGACTTTCAACTGGATTCCGTGTGATTCATTGACTTTGGTGTTCCATGAGCACGCGCCTCTGAATCCTTGGATCTGCCAGCTCAATTAATGAGCTCAGATCCAAGGGCTCTCATTTTTTGCATTTTCTATTTTCTGGTTTTAATTTTTTTAATTCCAATTATTTTCAAAAATCAATATCTCTTTCATTTTTAATCCAAAAATTATGGGACCAATTGCATTATTTCCCAAATAATTTCTAGTTTCTATTTCTGATTTTTAATATTTTTTATTTTGTCATTTGATATTTTTCATGAGTTTTCTCTTTTCTGGTTATTTTTAATTAATTTTAAATAGTTTTTGATATTCAAAAAATACAAAAATATTTTCCTAACCTATTTGAATGATGATGGATCTATGAAAAATATTCTCATCAATTTTTGAATTGATTTGAGATTTATTTGAGATTTTAGTTCAATTAGGTTATATTTTATTCATTTTTAATTGATTAAAAATAGTTTCTGACTTTTAAAAATGCTGAAATTTTTTGTCAAACTTTGTTTGACCTTGTTGAACTTAGGATAAATTACTTGGACCTTTCAAGGTTGATTTGAAGTAATTTTGAAGTTTGACCTTTCCATTTTATTTTTAATTCAAGTTTAATTAAATATTAAAAAATGCCAAAAATAGTTTATTCATTTCTTGACTCCCAATCTTCATCTCACTTCTGTTTTTTGATTGTTTGACCTTGAATTTCAATGTTATTGGTCAACATATGAGGATTGGTACATTGTATTTCATTTAATGCCCTTTAATTTTGCCATTTCCATTTCTCTTTTCCATCTTCTCCTTCTTCTTCTTTTATTTCTTTTCTTCTTGATCAATGAGTTGAAGGTTGATAAGTTAGCATTGGTTAGGGAGGTTTAATCTTCTTTGATTCAAATCTAATTCATCTTGATCAATTGATCAAGTGAATGGCTTTGCATTAAGGATAGGTTGTCTTTTAAATCATGCAAAAGGCTTAAACCAATACAAGATCAATTCTCATTTTCTTTTTTTGGCATGGCAAGTTTTTGGGACTTGGTTTACTAATCAAGACTCCTAACTTGTGTTTGTTGCCTACATTATTATTGACCGGCCTCAGATAGTTGTGACTTCTACATAAGTCCAATTACGATTGCTTAACATACCGCTAAATTTGCCTTATGGCACACTAACTACTAACACTAACCATTGACAATTAACATTTACTTTATGCAATTTACTATTCTTGCACATATTATCCATTTGCTTTTCTATTTGCTCATTTGAGCACATGTTTATGTTAATGCCATTTGCCTTTTGCTCACTTGAGCACATAATTGTGTATATATTATTGTGCTTGTGTTTTTGTTTTGATTGTTGTGGACCAAATGCAAAGAAATGGACTTAGTTTCTAGGACCTTCCCTATGCAAAAAATGGAGAATTGGACTTAGATTCTAGGACCTTCCTTATGCAAAATTGGAGTAAAAGGATCTTAATGATGAAGATGGATTGGAAGGACCAAATCTCTAAACTCACTCTTGTCCATTCTTGTTTTACTTCATGGAATCTTTGATGTGTGTGCTTTTGTGCTAGGAGTTTCCATTTGAGCTTAATTGAAGGACCATTGCCATGATCATCCAAGTGGAAGATACCAGATACATTGAGGATCTCTTAGGAGACTTATTTAATTGCTTACACTTTGTGTGATTGCTTATTCCAAAGGATGGGAGCTACTTGGATTATCAATATGATCTCAAGAGAGGGACTCCATTGTTGTTTTGATTCTTCATCCCTCATCTTTTTGTTTTACTTAGGACTTAACCCTTCTTCTTCATCTCTCCACTCTAACCCAAGCCAAAACCTTTTGTGCAAACATTTAACCTTTGCTTTCAAACATTAGAAACCTAAGCCTTATGCTTTTGATTTTCAAACTTTCTTTTCACAATACTTATTTTGAATTGAATCTTTAAGTCAACTTTGACTATTTTGTACATACTTCTAATTGGTAAATATAACCCATTCAAATTTCTTTTTGTGGTTCCAATGGCCACTTCTTAATCAAATTTTCCATAACCTTTAGCTATTAGGTTTGAGTTATCTTTGTGGTAGATGTAATACTCACCTATGTCCTTAGTGATGGACAATGAGTCTTCCATGCTTATTATAGGGTTAACCCCTCACTAGCATGTTGAAGCTATCCTCACATGGTGGATTTGTGGTTTGGTTGAGTTTTCTCCCTTTGATAACAAAAGACCTTAAGGCTTTTGGACCAATCAATTCACCAACTTGTTTTGAGATTTTTATCCCGAACTACGAGGTTTTGATCCTAATCTTTTTTTAAGATGGTACGTAGGCAATGGGTTTATCCATTCAAGCACAAAATGTAAATAACTTGTATATTATCTTCTCATCTCTTCAATCATGTTTGCACAAACAAATTTTCACAAAACAAACAACCTTTACAACAAGTATGAAAAGGGCTCCCTAGGAGTACCTAGGATGTTTTGGGTGCCTAACACCTTCCCATTACATAACCAACCCCCTTACCCAGATCTATGTTTCTCTTTTACTAGTTTTTGTTAAAACTTTTAGGTTTTTGTTCGCTTTCTAACCATTCCTTTGGATAAATAGAAGTGCGGTGGCGACTCGATTTGTATGATTTACCTTGGATTTAGTCAATATCTCTAATGGTAACGAATACCCCGCTACACATAGGAAACAAGTTCACTTGGTTTAGTGGTGATGGAAAGTATATGGGTAAATTAGATTGATTCTTATCATCTGAACAATTAATAGATATATGGAAAGTGGTGGTACAATTAATTGATCAAAGGGACAAATAAGATCACTGTCCCATTTGGTTGTAGGCAAATTCATCCAACTGAGGTCCAAAACATTTTAGGATAAACAATTGTTGGTTGGATCACATAGGGAGTGGGAAATTTATTGAGGAAGAATGGAACTAAATGAAGATGGAAGAAAGGAATTTTTTTTTAAAATAAGAATCAAAGGCACTAAAAACCATATTAAAGTGTTGAAACAAGGAATTTTTGGGTTAGTTAGATTTGAAGGTGGATGAGGATGTAAAATATTTTAATGATATAGACGTGGTAGTAGGAAACTATGGAGAGGATTTAGTGCCTGAAATAGTAGAAAAGAGAAAGTTGATAACAAATAACATCTGAAAAATTTGCAGTATAAAGAAAGTCTAATAAAACAAAAATCAACAGTGACTTGGTTAAAGGAAGTTAACCTGAACTTAAGATTTTTCCATAGTACATTTAGGATGAGATACATAAAGAATTTTATATATTTTATCCACACATTTAAGGGAAGGGTTGAAGATGTGGAGGGAGTCAATAAGGAGGTTAGAATTTTTTATGAAGACAAATTCAAAGAAAGAAATAATAGTAGACATGTTATGAATGGGGGTAGTTCATGTGTTTATCAACAAAAGCCTAGGGCCTGATGGATTATACTTTGAATTCATAAAAAGGAATTGGACTACTATGAAACCAAATATAGTGGAGTGTGTCAATGAATTTCACATAAATGCTAAGTTTCCTAAAGTCATTACATCTTCATTCTTAGCTCTTATTCATAAAAACAAGAATCCCAAATCTTTGAATGAGTATAAGCTTATTTATTTGGTAGGTTTATTATAAAATATCATTTCCAAGATTCTTGCAACTAGGCTGAAAAGGGTAATCGGCAAAATCATATCAAAGAATTAGTCAGCTTTTGTACCAGGAAGGTAAATTTATGATAGAGTTCTAGTATTGAATGAGTTGATAAATTTAGCTTTGATGGAAAGGAAGAAATGTCTCATAGTGAAATTAGATTTTGAAAAGGCATATGATATGGTGGATTAAAATTTTCTAAGAGGCCCATTAAAAAGATTAAGGTTTGAAAACAAATGGATTGCCTGGATGGAGGCTTGTATATTTTCAAATAGGATGTCAGTCTTAGTAAATGAAAGTCCTAAAAAGGAGTTCAATATGGAGTGTGGTCTAGAGTGATCCATTGTCACTATTTTTGTTAGTAATAGTAGAAAAAGGTCTAACTAGATTGGTCTAAGAGAGTTGTGGGGCAAAGGGTCTTACAAGGGTTTAGAGTTAATAATGAAGTTAAGTACGACATACAAAAATTTGTAGATGATATTGTGCTTGTGTGTGAAGGATGGTGATCTAATTTGTGGAGTATAAAAATTATGCTAAGAGGATTTTAATTGGTGTCATGTCTAGGGGTAAACTTCATTAAAAGAAAATTATATGGTATCAATCTGAGGGAATAATTCATGCTGGTAGCCTATACTTTTCTAGCTTGTTGCAGAGGATCTTTCAGATTCAATTTCTTGGGAATTATGGTTAGAACAAATCCAAGAATAGCAATGTGGAGACCAGTCATTGACAAAAATAAAAATAGACTCAACAATTGGAAGGGGAGACATTTATTAATGGGAGGAAGGATTGGATTGGTGAACTCTGTTCTAAATAATTTATCCATATACCATATATCATTCTACAAAGCACTTGTACGTGTTTGGAGGAATCTGATTAGCATACAACAAAATTTCATATGGTGAGGGTTATATTCAAAGAGGAAAATTCATTAGGTTAGTTGGAAAAAGATATGTAGACCAAAAGATTATTGAGGGTTGGAGATCAAAGATGTTGAATTATTTAACAAACACTGACATGCAAGTGGAAGTGGGTGATACTAGTAGAAGAGGATGCATTATGATTAGGTTTGTTAAAACATAAATATTGAAATGTGAGCATCCATGTGTTGACGGGTGCAGGAAGCAGATGAATAATCAATATGGTAGAAAGATATTAAAGCAATATAAAGCATAATAGTAGGCATAAAATCATTAAGTAATCTCATGTTTTATGATTTTTATGTAGTTCCTATAGAAAGTCTTAATATAACTATTGGTTATGTTTATAATCATGTATGGATTGATAATTTACTGGTATTTCACTTGTTGATTTGGAAATAGTATCCTTATACTCCATATTAATGCATTTGTTTATAAAAAAAAAACTATTAAACATAGGACAAGGTTTTTCAGGTCAGCAGATAAAGCATTGCCACATATTTTCCCAGATACAATTTTCGTGCTAGAAAAATTTCATATTCGATCTCGTATTCGTAACATTAGTTCAATTTAAATATAAAATTGTACCATTTCTCATAAATTTTAGTAAAATATGTTATCTATTTCCTTCACTTATTTATCTTAATTCATTTTCTTTTTTTTTAATTTTTTGGTTTTGTGTTTTGTTGGTTTAATTGATCATGTTGGAATTCAATTCTTTTTAAAGGATGTGCTCTTATAAAGTTGGAAGTGTTGAGTTTTATCAAGGTTTTATTTGGGAATTGATTTCTCAGGATGAAATATTTCTCGGTCCAATTAGTATAATAACTCTAGTAAATATTGGGTGTAGTTTTTTTCTCTCTCTTTTTGTATTTTTTGTCGGAGGTTTTCGAGATCAGTTTTGTTGTTGATTTGTTTTCTTGATGTTTTTCTTTTGGTTTTTTAATTTTATAAGGTGAGCACCCTAGTGCTCATTTTTAATTTCAAATTTTCTATTGATTATAAAAAAAATATTAGAATGAATCTTGGTTCATATTTTTGTATTTTTATTATCAATTGTTTTTATTTTAAAATAATATATATTTTTTAAAACGGCAAATAAGAATTCTAGAAATTGAAAATATAATCAAGTTTTTTCACAAGCACACAATTAAATATAATTCATAACATTTTCTTTTTAAAATGTTGTAAGAGTGAAATATGTATATTTCTTTAAAATAGATATTGTTTCTTACAAAACTAATTAAAATTTTAATTTTGATGTATTTCCAATGTTAAATTTTTATAACAACAATCGTAATCAATTCATTTATATGAGTAATGCTAACTTGTGTCTTAGGGACACAAGTTAATAACTAAATAAAGAAATATTGTCTTAAAAATTATACTCTAATTACAATAAAAATATAAAATTACTTTTTTAATTATTATTTCCAATACAATTTTTTTGTAAGTGGATTTCTTAACTTGTTCTTTAGGGACACAAATTAGTATTATCCATCATTTATTTTTAAGATAGTATAATTAATGTTAAATATTTCTCCATGACAATTTATAAATAGACTTTTATACTTATTTACAATTCACGCATTTGAATATCATAACGTAGTTGGAAAAAAAATATAAAAAAACTATAGTTGAAAGAAAAAATCTAACTAGATATCAATAAAGATCTCTAATAAACTTTTAGTCAAATTAATGTCATCCAATATAACACACTAGTAATACAATTAAAAATATTGAATCTAATAAAAGAAAACTAACAAAGAGATGAATTTTAGACTAAATTTACCTCAAACTTAACATAGTATTTCTTAATATGTTGATATAAATTTTTGTTCACTTAATAACGTTAATATAAACACCCAAAAGACTTTAAAGAAAACTTACATAGAAAAAATATTAAGTAAAATACTATAATTGATTTATTAAATTAAAATAAAACATAAAAGAGTGTTGTTGTTAAACTAAAAAAAAGGCTCAACCTCACTGTCAATTAAATCTTATATCTTATTTTTTCTTTCCATTTCTCTAATATTAATATAACTAATAAAATCTTAACAGAAAAAAGTTAGTCAAAAAATGAATAGAGTAGAAATCTGCCACGTTAGGAAAACTGCTTTATATTATAATAATATTTATTTCCAATTTAATTTATTATGTGGATTAAAATACCATTTTTCCCATTTAAATGTAAAAAGATAACAAAAATATAAATGTTTTATTTTTTTTATTTTCCATTATTTTTATCACATTTTTTTCATTTTTTTACTTTGTAAATGACAAATAATGAAAGGTGTTCTAGAAAACTGTACAAATAAATAAAATAAGAGAACTATTTACGTTTTTTTATTCATAAAATATCACTATTAAACATTCTGTTGTATTTCAGTCTAAAAAAACATTATGTTATATTTATTTTTTAAAAATGCTACCAAATTTTTTTCTCATCTGTACCTTTCTTATCTCTTTATATATAATATAATTATTTATCATTAAAAAATATTACTATACAAAAAAAATCATTTTTGTTTTTATCAATTCCTGAAACATATTTTGAAAATACTTTAAATTATTTACCAACATTTTAATAGAATGTACTAAATATTTTACAGCTGTATTATACTTTATTCATCAAACCAGATCCAATCACTAATCATTTATTGGTCAAAATATTCACTTGCTAGGTCTTAATAGAAGGAAAATTAAAGAATTTAGTCAAAGTATTTATTTAGAAAAAAAATATAAAAAACAAAGAAAATACAAAATATACTTAAAAAGTACCATAAAATACATTTATATTGTGATATATTTTTGACTCAATTAATATACTAATAAAGCAATGATAAACTTTAAACAAAATATTTTCACTATAAAAAAAAGTGCTCACGTTTTCCATTCTATCTGAAAATTTTGGTAAAATCAAAACGGTAAACCACCTGGTAATTCATTTCCCACGGTTTGCTGACTTAGCAAAAAAGCCTTATAAAGTGTGATAGGGTATTCTTCTTCATTCATATTTCTCTTCTATTTTTTTCTATACCCTTTAGACCCTTGAGTCAAATTTCAACCTTTTTTCTCAATTGTTCTTTTGTGTATTTTTTCTTTTCTCTAAAACTATATTTAAACACACTTTCTTTGGTTCCGTTATCATTGAGAAGTTATTTGATTGGAAGGTTGAATGAACATGGTACTCAATAGTCAATATGGGTATGTTTAAACTGTTTTTTTTCTCTCTCTAGGTATTATTGTTATTCGTCAACGACCATATTCATAAGTTTAGAATTTGAATTCCGGGTTGGTTTTTGTAATTGTTAGTGGTTTTGTTTAGTTCATTTCTATGTTTTTATTTTGGTGTAATTCTTCATTTGTAAAGTAGAGAAGAATCTTTGACTGTATCTTTCAAAAATGGAAAACTTGAGAAACTGGAAGAATGAGAATATGGGTGTAAACAAAATAGGGAAGACAATAAAAAAGAATTCATCACAGCAATCAATTGATTTCGGAAACAATGGCATAACTAGCGGCAAACATCATTACCCGCATCCAAAAATTCATCACATTCACAAAGACGAATTTAAGAGTTTTGTTATGCAGACTACTGGAAGAGAATCAAACGGTCCTACTAAAACTCAATCTGAGTTTAGTAGGTTGCAGCAAAATAGGCCTCCTCCGCTGGCCAATGTGAGGCCACTTGTTCGGTTTCCGATGCAACCACCACCTCCACGGGTGCCTTACATTAACGGACTGACCGTCCCTCCGTTGCAGACGATTAGTGGTCCTCCGGGTTTCGACAATTCATGGAATAATTTCGTCGAGTCTCCAATCTCAGCTTTCATGAGAGAGTTTCAAGACTTGACGAACTACTACGACGGTGGTGCATCCAGAGGTAATCAATTCCAATCATACCCTCCTCCTCCCCAACAATCAATAATCAATAATGTTAATGTTAATGTTCAATTTCAACCACAGTATTTTCCGATTCAAACTCAAATGGTTAACAATGTTGAACATTATAACCTATCATCTGCTAGCAACCAAAATTTTCCGAATCCTAATCCTTCAGTGTCTATGAATGTTGCTAGCAACCAAACTTTTCCTATGAACACTGACAATCAATTTATGAATAATTTTCCTCCGTCACAAGGAAATTACTATATGTCTCCAACTTCTGAATACTTGTTGGCTTCGCCGACACAAAAAGTGAATGTCCAATCTTCTCAGTCGCCTTATAGGCCTCTCTTGTCACCAATCATTTTCTCTTCGCCTCCGTCCCCGGATTACCCTTTCGAACCATGTCTACATAATGAGATTTTAAGTCCCGAACCTCCGTCTCCACTTTCTGCAGGCATATTTCCTTTCACAAGTACTCATAGGCCAGATGATGATGAATAGCATTCTCATGCTTCAGTCATGGTGCTGCTACTGTCAAAGATCATAGTTAACTCATTTTGTCTTATTTCTTTTACTTGTTTTGTTATTGTTATGTAAGGATGCTCTTTTTAAAAATAAATAATGTAATGGGCTAATTCTCAAAATACCTTAAATTCTTGCTATTTTCTTTATTGTGCATGGAATATTTTTATGTAATGATTTTATTTGGCAAATAAAGATGAAATGTATTTGACCATTTAGTTTACTATTCCATCAATGGCTATTTTTGGAAGATTTTTGTTGCCTTAACTTCAGGTAAAAATAATAAAACTTAAAATTTTCTACCAAATTGAGTAAATTGAATAGGCTTATAAAAAGAAAAGTGAATTGAACAGTATTAATCATGATTCGGTATATGTATTTATAATAAAAGGAATGAGTGTATTTAGACTTATTTATATTTTCGTAATATATTATGTAAATGAATGTGTACATATATTTATTTTCATATTAGGAATATATACGCTAACTTCTTTAGTCTTTAAAAATTCTTGATTACATTTTGATTGCAATTTTAGTGTGTATGGCTTTGGCCGTCACTTTTTTCTTTTCTTTGAGATATGGTAATATTTTATTTTCATTTTTTATGAATTTATGCCATCATTTATTATTTTGACATCAACTTTCATTGTCTGCATGAATTTTCTTTAACAATAGAAAGTATTATGGCAACCGAAGCCTTACCATATAATTGAAAGACCGTATAAGTACAAGAAGTATTTTAACGTTTAACGAGCCAAAAAAATAAAGTAGAGCTAAAATAAAGGCAAAAAAACAAGTAATTGAACTAAAATAAGAAAACTTAAAAAAACCAAACCTTCTCTAGAAGATTCTCAAGAGCACTCTAGTGCAAAAGTCAAGGACACTTACCTCTATGTCGGCTCAGACAAAGAGTATAGTTTTCAAGACAATTAGAGAAAACACAATAATTTCTCACGTTCTTACTAAGATATCATTTTCAAGCTAGTAATTTTCTTTTATATTTCACGTTCTTCACATTAGTAGAGGAACCTTAAAAACAATACATTTTGGAATTTTCAGAATCAATCAAACTACAGTGGACATGATCATAATCAAACAGCCTCTCACCCTTTACCTACCTCCCAATGATCTAAGGACCAAAAATAGTATTTATATCTCTTGAAAAATCAAAACACAATCCTATCCACCTAAATATATCATACGAAATAGACGATACCAGGTCGCAAGACACAAATAAATGGGTAACAAAACAGACAAAAAAAACACTTAGGATTCATTAAAATCATACGCCTAAACAAATCATCTCTGGTAGAAACATTCTCTTGGAGAAGCTTCTAGGAGAAAATAACCACTTTAGAGGGAGTACTTTGGTTACCCCATATAAGAGAAAGCACCAAGTTCTCTAGAATTTTCAAAGGAACACAAAGCATATCACGCTTAAGGAGACCATAAAAAGCTGAGGTGAAAAGTGTACACCATTCTCTGAATGACATTATGATGACTTCTCGAAAAATGTACTGATAATGTTGAAGTAAGAATAAAAGACATCGTCTCCACAAGCTTTAAAATTTAACAAAGTAAGAATTATGCAAAATATAGTAACAATGGAGTTTTTTTAATTGGTTTTGCAAAGAAAAAATACGATAAATAAATTGATTCTAAATTTAATAACGAGAAAACAATTAGGTTTTACTCGAATCCGTTATTCCATTGGTTTTGTTTAATATATTAGCTTAAGAATATTATCGTTATAATCCTACGGCTAATTAACAAAGCCATTATACAACATCATTGGTGTATAGTTCACTAATTTCTACTAGTGACTTCCTTTCCCTATTCGTTCGGCGAGACTGGAAATAGAAGTCATTAAGGTGCGTTAATTCAAAAGTCACCACTAGTGATATCCTATTCTCATTCAACCGGCAAAAGTGGAATAATTCCTCTAGTTCATATTCATAGGCTTCATGTAATTAATTCCTACTCATCTAATATTGATTTATCAGTGTGTCCATAAATAATAAGTATTAAGCACAAGAACAATTAAATAGAAATTATAACTTCAATAATTCAAAAAATACCAAACTAAACACATGATCCAACATGTTCATTACAAGTTCATCTCTTAAACCATAATCTAAAGTAATTTAGCCACTAGTGGAAAATAATAAAATACTAAGATGGATGATGAAGGTTGCATGAAAATCCCTTGAATAACGGGCCTCAAATGTCTTCTAATGCTCTCAAGATTGCCTCCTTGGGAATCCTTGTCGTCGCTTTAGAATAAAAAGCGCATAACCCTTGTAAAAGTACCAAAGTTTTCATTTTATAGCAACTAAAACGCGTTAGAAAAAGTTGAAATTAAAGGTCCATCATGCCCACGACGCTTCTTATCATGCCTGCAATACCTTTCTACCATGCCCATGATGGGGCGTGATGAGGCGCGAGAAATTCAATAGCTTTCTTTTGTCATTTTGTGCATTTGTCACAAATTTTCACTAAGTCCATATTTTCTCCACACTTGGTCATTCTAAGAACTTCTTTGAGACTTTTGCTTCATATTGACTCCATATTTGAATGAAATTGCTCCAAATTCTTGTCGAAAACATGTAATGACAAAGTGCCAGCACAATTCCAAACTCAATATGTTGCTTCTCCTCAAGTATCTTGCACGCAACTGCACATTTCAATAGAAAAATTACATACTAACTATAACCAATGAACATCACCTTTTTAAATTTTTATTACCTGATCATCACTTCTACTCCCAACTTCAATCAAGAAAATTTGGAAAAATACATCCAATACAGCAGTACTCAACCAGTCTCTCATCTCACTATGATTTCTCTCGTAATGACAGGGTAATATCTCAATCAACATACAAGAGCATTTTATAGTGAATTTGAAAATTTTATAAAAAAGAAAATCAAAATAATTTAAACATACATTTTTTAGGTCTTTTTTGGTTGTAACAGGGCTTATGTCAAGGTAGGATAATTTGGAAGAGTAGGCTTACACCTTTAAAGTTAGGTAGCTAGTTCTCCTTATTTTTTCAAATTTCTCTTCATACAACTCTCTGCTTTATTCTATTGATACTATATATGGTCTTTTTCATTCTTATTTTTTTCTCTCTTTTTTTAAGAAGTTATTTAACTTCTTTATTTATTTTTTCACAATTTTTTTTATATTTTTGACAAGTTTTTTTTAGTACTCTAACTCCAAACTTTAACTTTTCTCACTTCTAATATCAACCCCAAACTTATTATTTTGCCTGCAACAAGGAATTAAAAATTCTACCTAACTCCAAAGAGTGGGTGGAAAGATTTAATCTTTCAAGTCATGAGCTAATTAATTTGGCTATGTCACCGAAAGAAGGGTTAATCCTCAAAGTGGTTTACAAAGGATATAACGCTAAAATCGGGTTAGCTTAAAAAGCTTTAGAGTTTAAAACAAAAAACTGTCTCAGTGTGTATTTATTCATCCAATAAACCAACTCTAAAAGAAGAAGAAGAAGAAGAAGAAGAGGAGGTGGAAACAATAATGATGTGTACGAGTTTGGAGCGACTATAGATGGATAAGAATTAGGATTTACTAGTGATTTTATAGTAAAACCTGATTATCTAATCCCTCGATTATTAAAGAAGCTGAAGGAAAAGGTTACTTAATTTACAAATAAATAATAAAATAAAATTAAAAGGCACCACTTTTAAAGAAATAAAACACAAACTAAATTTTCTAGAGTTCTAAGCATGTCCCGATTTAGTTTTCCCCTCAGTTATTTTAGAAACCGAGGAAATAAATGGTATTTAAAAAAAAACATGGTGCATCCTGGAATTATTCTTCGGTTTTTTTGTTCATTGAGGTAAAAACTTTGTTATGAAATATTTTATTTGTAGCAATGAAATAACAGAAAGTAAAAATGGAGATTTCAAGGTTAATAGTGAGGAAACTTGCCAGGGGTAGACTTCATCATTACATATTTATCATGCATAACCATAGGTTAGTAATATGCTCATCTAATCAGCTATTATTATTCTCATCTATTTCTCTCATTCATATCTCATGTCGATCTCAACACTATAATATCATTGGATTACCTAATAGACAATATCTTGATCTATTAACTAACGCAAAACATTAAGTTTCAATAGTCATAAAGCAACAATACTCCACACATATCCTGCTACTTTACGTGTGAATATCAAACCTAACCTAATGTTTAGGAATTAATAACCAATAGATGAAAATCTTGGATTTAATAATGGCAAACACCTTTCGAATGTCAAGTTACGCCATGGAAACAATTTTAGGTAGTGAATCTGGATCATACATTAAGAGTAAATATTCCATAAATATTAAATCTTGAGTAGAATTACATAAAATACCATAACCTATTTAATACATGAATATAATTACTACATCTACCCCATTAAACTAAATTTTTAGCTACACATACTTATCATACCTATACTAGTAACCCCATGAAGATGAGCTTGGAAGTTTATTTGCCTTGTCACTTGAGCATCACTTCCACCTTCAATCTCCCTATCTTATTCTCCTGTTGGACACCAAGGTGAACCTACTCCAATTCTATACTACCTCAATCCACCGAAACACTCTTAGAATTGAATTGGAAATCCATATTTATAATTGTTGATCATGGTCCTTCATTGGAAATAGAGTTCCTTCGACCAACGAACTTACTTTTTCTAGGTTAAGCAATTCTAGTTAGCCTTAGCTGTCATTCTTCAATGGGTGAGTCGTCGATCTTTGACTAGTGAGCAAATACTTTCTTCACCATGAAATACCTTAGAATTGAAATCTTATAGGCTTCCTGAGCTCATTGGGCGCACCTATGATCATGGCCTAACAAGTCTGGTCTTGTAGGGAATTGTTTTGGCTAGGCCTTTGTGTTTTGCCTTGTGGTTTTGGAGTCCTTTTTACCTATTTTTGATAATACATACGAGAAAATTCCAAACATGTTCTCTATTACTTTTTATAGATAAATGGGGGGTGGGGGTGGGGGTGGGGGGTTATTTTGCTGCTCATCACACACCACAGTAAGCATTGGAGAAAATTGTTCTAGGTCGACCAAAGGCCTAATGAGAGGAAGTCCACATCTGATCCAGATGTTGAATGCTCTAACCAACTCTCATACATAAAGGACAAGAGATTGTATGATTTAAAAAAAAACTCACTCACACATTACTCATTAAATTTGTGCATTGAAGTGTTAACCTTGTGCCAATACATTGATGAAATTATAAGAGTCACTTAAATTACTCCCTCTTAAGTAAGTTTTAATTCAAATACATTAAGTTTAATTCTAAGATGGGGTATATGTTACACCAAGCTTTTGCAATTGGTCTACTACCTTATCATGTGATTGATCTAGAAAATTAATAGGTTTTCTTAGATTATTCTCTCGTCATGTGTTGAGCTCCTGTTGATTATTAGTGACATTTTGTAAGCTACAAGACATGTATATTATATTTTACTCTGAGTTCATAATTCGAATATTCTGAAAATTTTATTAAGTTGAGTTTGTAACTTATTTTATTTTATTTTCAATAAGCTACATATGCTTCTAGTGTCCCAAACCATACATATTCTCGACGTACATGCACTGATCAAGATGGGAGAGAGGAAGATTGGAAACTGCTTTTATCTTCGATATGCTTTTGTGTTTTTTATTGTTTTAGCATCTATGTCGGTGGTTGTTATTATATAATTGACATTACTTTGTTATTTTGATGTGTTTGTAAGACTTGTTATTTTGAAAATATAATTGAAATTTTCTTTTATGTTCCTTTAAATTTTGTGTGTTGCATATAAAGAGTATTTTTAAAATTTGATTATTAAAATATATTAATAAAAGGAAAGAAATATTTGTAAAAAAAAAACAAGACATATACCAACGGCTAATTTCATCCTATACTAACGGAAATATGTGATGGATAAAGTTATTAAATAGTATAATTAGTCGTTGCTATAGCTTCAAAATTTTGTCCAACCTCTGAAAATGGTCGTTGATATAAGATATTTGGGTCGGAAAATTATCGTTGGTATAGAGAATTATAGTTGACGGAAGCAAACATCTATTTGGTATATATTCTTTTACTTTTATTAACAGTTTTTAAACATTTATCAATAAATTTGTGTCGTTGATAAATATCAAATTTCTTTTAGTGGTTCAAATCCATTATATCAAAGCACTCCCTCATCGTCTCAATCATCTCTACTTCTTATCCAAAAAATTATAGTAGACTAACCGTAAAAAAGAACACTACATCTCCATTTTAAATTATATAAAACTTTAATCATTTCACACTAACCGATTAAAAGATGTCATTAATTTTATACGAAAAAGATAAATAATGTATTATCTTACAAAGTTGTCGTACAATATAATGACATGGAAAATAAAACTAAAAATAATAGAAAGAAAAAAATAATCAATAGTAGATGATATAATGCATAACTAAAACAATTTCTTATATATAAATAAATAATTTAAAATTTATAATGAAAAATAAATGTTTATTCTGATGCAGGTTTTAGAGGGGAGATGAGGTGATGACTTATTTTTTTCTTTTTAATTTAAAATAGATATAATATCTTTCTGAGGATAAATTATGTGTTATTAATATGTTATACAATTATTTAAATTTTTAATGTTATTCTTTCAAATTTCTTAAACTTCCATATATCAAAATAAACTAAATCTTTCATATGTATACCCAAACAAATCTTTCATATGTATACCCAAACTCTCAAATGTAACATAAATATGTTGTTTTTATATGATCCCTAGTTTTCACAAATGCATTGGTTAACCATCCAATATACCACCTACCTAGATAGAACAGCTACTATTGTTCCAACACAGTTTTTAGTTTCAAGAATTACCGTTTTTTCCGCACTAACTTATCACCGATCTTTAGCCAGTAACATGACAATATACTTTATATTATGTAGATTTATGTAACTCTTGTTTGTAACTTCTCATTTGGTTGAAAAATAGTGTAAGATTTGGATTTTTTTGTCTTTTAGATTTGCTTAATGTATAATATAAGAGATATTATATGATAATTGTATAATATTTTGTCTTTATTTAATGTTTGATGAAACAATAAAATACAATAAATTAATCTTATATGCCTATGTAGTATAAACTATTACTCTGAATATGATAAAAAAAAGTTACCGAGTATCTCTATAAAATATAATTATTAATATTAAAAATTAAAGTTAACTATAATATAAATAAATAAAACTATTTCAAAAATAAATAATGAATGACAGTTAATAAATTATTATATGACTTATATAAATAATATATATTATTAAAATAATAATTTAAATAAAATATTAATATTTAACAAACAAAATGTAAATATAATATAAATAACAAAAAAATTATAAAAATTTAAATGATGAAGAAAACATATAATTCCTTGCAATGTTATTTTTGACATATATAAAGAAAACATAATTCCTTGCAATGTTATTTTTGACATATATAAAGAAAACATAATTCCTTGCAATGTTATTTTTGTCATCTACATATAATATATATCATTACTTTATATTTAAATGACATATATAACATATTAATGAATTTTTATAAAAGTTAGCTAAAATTATTTTTTTATTTCTAATTTTTTATTAAATTAAAATATATATATATATATATAGTTTTGTTGTGGAACTAGAATGGTGTGTGTCGATGGTGAAGAATTCTAAAGCGGTAGTGTTGATCTCCGATACGGTGGCACGGAGTGGACCTGCAAGGTTAACACTCCAACGCCCAAGTTAATTTGAAATTCAAGGTGAGTGTAGTAAAACTGGAGATCGAAAAAGTGAACATTTAATATCATGTGTGTTGGCTTTTATATATTTGGTCGTTTTGACTAGACTAGATCGGGTTGGGCCTTGGCTTTGGGTCTTTGACCGACCAAGAATAATTGCCCTCAAGGCTTGCAGGAATATATTAACCAGGAAAGTCTTTTGAAGTCGTGGTCGACCTCTAGAAATTGTGTTTGTGCTGGGAGAGGAATGGATTACTCTTGGATCAGTTGAAAAAGTAGTGGAGAGCATTCTCATTAAATGTTTTCTCATCATTGAAACATTTCATTGATCTTTCCTGACGCGTGGCATGAGATTACAAGCTTAGGGAATATTGTTTTCTTAAAGTGAACCCGAGTTTGTTTATGTTCCCTAAGAGTAATCCAGTCGTAGGTCTTGTATCTTCATGCTTTCGCTTATCTGATTTGTTGCTCGCCTACACATATATAAGATTTTCAATTTTTGAGGGAACTTTTTGCAAACTTTGAGAGCCATATCCTATTTATGAGTGCATTTAATTCTTCTTCTCCAGGAGTATTTCATAGAGTGATTGATATCCCTTGAACAAAGCCTCCATTTTCCCACTTGACCTCCGCCTTTCCCGTCAAATCCAGCTTCTATCAGGTACCCTCCTTACCATTAGTTTTTCCATTTATTCAGAATTTCCTTTATTGTATCCTATATGAGAAAATAGCCTCTTATGTTTGCCTAGAAGCTATAGGAGTGATGATTCCTCCATAGTTAGGTTGCGATTATATTTTGGTTCAAACACTTCTCATGTAATCACCAACCACTCAGCCCATGAAGTCATACATATAACTGATGATTCTGATTCAGAGAGGCTCTCTAGAAGCTCTCTAGATGGAGGAGCTTTCTCCAGCGATTCTTCTTGTGATGCCCTCTTCTTTGATGATTTTAACACCTCAAAATTTGCCCTCCTCTCTTGGGACTGGCTTAACATATTGCATATCATTTTTAGGTCATTAGGCATTGCATATTGCATATCATGTGGTTACACTGTGCAAGGCATCCTCCTAAGTCTTGATCAGAAGATGAAGAGGTCATGGTGCAAGCTAGGGTTTCATTGGACTGGATCATTAACTGTCTGAGGATATGGTGGTTCAAATTAGGGTTTTGATTCTCAAGGAGATTGGTCTGCATCTTGGTGGAAATGATACATCATCATCATCATGGTTTTGGTATCACCAGAAGATTCAAGAGATTGATCATACACCTTGAGATTAGGGTTTTGACCACTGATCAACCCTAATCAGTTGCCTTGGGCCAATCAGGGCATAGCAAGGATATGGGGATCATCATGTGACTATATTGAGCTTATGGAGGCTAGGGTTTCATCCTTGAGCCATTTCATCAGAAGATTGGGGCTCAGATTGATCAGTGCATTGCCAAATTCATCTATCAGTTGAAAAAGTCAACTGTGGTCAACTGTGCTTGATTTTATGGATTTGGAGGTGGGAGAGAGTTAGAGACACTTCATTCATGTTGAAACAAGTGTCATTTGACATGTCAAAGCTCAAGAATGAAAAAAAATAAAGTCAGGACAAAAATTTCCAAAAATAGAAAGTGACTTGTAATGGAAGTTTCCAAAAATGGAAAGTTTTTCACCACAAAATTACGTGTCCAAAAAAGCTTCAAATGAAAATTTGTTCAACATGAAGGTTGTAGATCTTGCTCTCACCTTTCCAAAAAGTCCAAGAACTTGAAATTCTCATGTATGGTTGACAAGTTATGGTCCATTCATTTTCCAAAAATGCCTATAATCAAAGTGGCATAACTTTCACATGGAATGTCCAATTTGAGTGATCTTTTTATGAGCAAACTCCATTTCACATGTACTTTCATGGTGTATGGTCCAAATTCATCAAAATTGGTCAATGCAAAAAGTCAAATTTCAAGTGGACTTAAGTGTATTTTTGGCATGGCATAGTGAATTTGAGCAATACAAGGAATTTGGACATGAGACCAATGCCAACACACTCCAAATGCCAAATAGAAGTTGTTTGAGCTGTCATCTTGCTGTCACATGGCTTAATTAGGAATGGACCATTTTGCCCTTGCACTTAGAAAACACATTATGCTAATCCAACTCATGTTTGGTAATTGTGATTAAGAGGAGGATTAAGGAGTGAGTATTTAACCTTAATCATAACAGAATTGGTTAACACATTTCACATTCCAAGAAATCTAACAAACTTTCCCTCCATTTTCTCAAAATCCTCTCAAATCTCATCAAGCATTTTTGATCCAAACTTCACCAATTCTTCATCAAATTGGATAATTCTTTTTTATTCGTGCTCTACATGTGATGGTGCTGATCTATTTCATCAAGATTCATGCCAAAATCTTCAAAATCGTGACTGTTCATGTTGTGCTCATCAATGGTGATTTGATAATTCTTGCATCTGGATCGTGCTGGAGCTAAACTAGCCATTGCGTTCAACTTCCTCAACCTTCATCTACATCTGTTTTTGGTTTGTACACCTTGAGACCTCAAGATCAAGCACTGACTTCATCATTAGGTATTTTTTCGAATCTCACCATTGCTTGCATTATTATAGGCGTTTTATAGATCTTTGATTGTAGATGAACATGATGCTTGTGGTTTGTGAAATGATTGAGTGTGGAGAGAGTAATCGCGATTTTAAGTTTTGTGACCATTCCTTCTTTCGATCGATCCTGTGTCCATGGTTAGAGTTAGGGAAAATGAGTTACATATCTTGAATCCTTGTGGAAAGACGGTTCCAACGGTTATAGGTTTGTGCGTTTTGGTTAAGATTTGTAGATTATGATTTTCTGGAAATTTCTGTTTGTTCTTGATGAAGAACCTTTCCAAAACGCGCTCAGATCTTCTTTTCCCCTTGCCTTGTTTGAATTCATGTTTGGCGCCAGCATGAGCCAATCAGAGCGCTCCACTGCTTCTATTCAAAACGGCGCCGTTTTGCGCAGTACCTTTAATATTACCATCGTGCCATTATCTGAATTTATTTATTATTATTTCATTTTCATTTTCTTTGGTTATTTCATTTGATTACATGATCTTAGAAAATTCATAGAGGCTTCATTTTTCATCCAAATTTTGTGAAATTTTTTGCATTGTTCTCATAATGATGTGAAGAATTTAATTATGATTTTTGTGAAATTTTTGCACGTGTGGAAATTTAATTGGCCTAAGGTTTGATTGTATGTGTCACATTTGCATATGTTTTGCCAAATCCTTCATGAAATGATGATGCTTGCAAATAAATGGATGAAATTTTTTGTGCTTGTTTTGGACATTTTGATGGTGATTTTCATGTGTGGTTTGTGATTTTTGGATACTTGGTTGATTAGATATGAATTTTTGAATTAAGGTGTGACAATTTGTGTCACACCAAGCTAGGTCAACTTCCTGATTTTATTTATAATGCCTAGAGATGTTGATTTGAGCTTAAATTTTGTGTGGATGATCATTGATATGTCAAGATTACATGAGAATTTTTCTGGAATTGTTGATGGCATTTTCTAATTGATTGATAATTTTCTTCCCTGTGTGCTTATTTGGTAACATTGTGTGACACATGTTGGTAATTCATTTGTGAAATTCTCATAGTGTATTGGATGAAGATGAAATTTGGTGTGAGCATTGTAGACACATTATAGGTCATTGTGGTTTTGATCCCATTCATTTCTTAATTGTTGTCACTGTTTTATGATTTATGGAATTTGATGCTTGTGTTGATGCCTTGAATTGGCTTGTATAAATGTGTCTGGAATTCTTGATTTGCATTGACCTATTTTCTTTTGTCCAATTGAGCTGAAAATTGACATGCTATGCCTTGAATGTGTCCTGTTTAGGTGTGAATTTTTGTGGAATTAATTGAATTGTTTTGATATGCTTTTGATTGAGTTAGTTCTGTTTGGTCATTTGGAGTTGCAAATTGCATGTTTGGTGCTATTTTGTGCATAAAATGATAATGGTGATTGATATGAGCATGGGACCAATTGCATTGGCTTTTAATTTGGTTGATTGTGATTGTGGATAATTTTCACTTGCTGTTTAGAATTTTTTATCTCCTTTGGACCCTAGGCTTGGCCTAGTGGTCTAGTTTCTCATGTTTGGTGTGGATTTTCAGGATGAAATGCACAATGCTTAAGGAGATTGCTTCAAGTCAATTTGAGTTGACTTATGAATTGTTTTTGACTAACATTGGCTTTGTGTTGTAGGATTTGATGCTTGAGTTTGAGCTCATGGCTTACACTTATGTGCATTAACTTGTGTTTGACTGTACAGATTAACATTTGCTGTTTACTGTTGGTTTGTCTGAGTACTGATGATACTTGATTGATTTCAGGTACATTAAGTCGCTTTAGTTCTTTAAGAACTTGCTTGCTGCTGCTTGGTTTTTAAACTAATTGAGGTAGACTCTCTTGTCTCCATGTAGTCTGGAAGACCTGGCTTGTTATTTAGCCAGGCAACTGTCTGAAGTCCTCCTTAAGAGGCGATGATTGTGATTGTTTACTTTTGTGCCAAGCAGGTAAAGACCTCTATGAGGCAATTGGCGGAACCCAAGGGATATGCAATCTATCCCCCGCTATTCTGTTGAGTCGTCCCTCTGCTTACATCACTGTGTAGATGCATTGGGGCACAAACCCAAGATCTTGTACATTGTACAGTTGAGTCAGAGTCTTGAGCGTAGAAGGGTCCCTCCATTCTGGACCCACGCTCCTTTGTCTAAAGCTCTCCCTGATCAGGGATAAGAGCTGTGAAGTCTAATCTTCACTCACCTCTCATCGGCTTCACCTTAGCCTCTCAATGGCAAGGTTAAGAGCTAACTCTACCTTGTACAGATGACTTGCCTCGGCAGTCCACCCTTGTTTGAGCCTCACTTGACTGGATATAGTGTGTGCTATGTGAAGTGTTTGTTTTATTTTGATTGATGCTTGCATGCTTGTTTTCCTGGATAGGATTAGCTTGTTGTTGTGCGAGTAGGTAGAAACCATAACATAGGGCAATGATGCATGATAACACTAGGCTCGAGTACAGCTCCCTGGTAGTGTGTCTTCCCTTGGTTTCTGGCTAGAATTTCTTTCCCTTTCAGGGGAACTACATCGCCCTGATCCTCGTTCCAGACGAGGTATGTAGGCAGGAGACCGTGCGAGGTCTCTCCGGGCACTTTTTTCTTTTTGTGTGTGTTTGCTTGTTAATCTTCTTGTGTGTCAGGATATGGATGTAAGCCCAGCGATTGGCTGTCCGTATCCTGATTGTGTTTGTTTGGTTCGGAAGCCGATGTAAGTCCAGCGATTGGCATTCGGGTTCCAGGTTTGCCTGTGGGTGTGTGTGTCTTGTTTGGCGTGCGTGAGCCGAACTACGGCAGCTCTGATTCTCGTTCCAGACGAGATACGTAGGCATAGGATGCGATGTCCTAGCGAGCCCTCTTCCTCTTAACCCCACCTGTGTTGTTTTCGGTGCATGTGTATGTGTGGTGTTTTAGCAACCTTTTCTTTTCTTTAGAGCGTGGATCCCGTCGAGTACGACGGACGTGAGGGGTGCTAATACCTTCCCCTTGCGTAACCGACTCCCTTACCCTTTCTCTTTGGTCGCGAGACCATGCTTTTTCCAGGTTTACTCTGAGCGTTTCCTTTCCCTCTTTCGGGATAAATAACGCACGGTGGCGGCTCTGTGTTGTTTTGTTTCAGCCCGCCGGTTGTTTTTTCGCGGATGCGACAGCTGGCGACTCTGCTGGGGAAACGAATTGATGTTGACCTGTGTTGGTCCATCTTCCCTAAACGAGTCTCTCCTAGCGTTCTAGGATAGTTTAGGTTGCTTGTGTTGTTTTATTTATTGCATTTATTATTTTAACAGTGTATATATTTGCATAAATATTTGCATGCATCATACTATCATGTTGCCGTCTTCTGTGCAGGTGATTCCTCTGTTTGGGGTGGGTGTTCTGAGTGGGGCTAAAACCCAGGCCCGAGTATACACCTAGGATTAGTGTGGTCTCGCGTCCCTCACATGTCGGTTGGGCATGATGTTGCGATGTGACATACCACAAGCCGGACGAGGTTCATCTGAGAGTGCTCTTCCTCAGTGGGGTTTTCCACTTTGGTCGGGTTACCTCTTTTGGATTATTGACTCTGGTGACCGATCATTTCCCGGATCTTTGGTTTAGACGAGCTTAAGGGAGCTACAATGGCACACCCGAAAGGGCAAACCCATTGAGTATCTTTGCCCGATTGTCGAGACTATTATCCGCCTTAGGGTGACCTGATTAGAATTTACCTGTGAGGGGAGGGTTGATTCTTTCAGATGCATGTTCTGTTGGTGACTCAGATGGAGACTTTTGGTTCCGTTGATCAGAGTCGTATTTATAAGTCGGATTTATGGTCATTTATTACCGAGATGCCGGAGTGCTGTCCGAGTTATTTATCAGTGGGGATCCGTTTATTTCAGGATTCCCCGGGCCGATTTAGATGGTTGTGGGTATCTGTTCAGAGATTGTCAGATGATGATGATGATGTATCTTCCGTTTATTTCGGAACCCTTGAGTTGGATTTGTGGTTACATTTTCCTTCAGATGGTTGTGATCGGTTCAGAAATCAGGGTTGTGATTCAGAGCAACAGATGATCAGATGACTTGGAGGATGGCAATGCATTGCATTCATACATCTGCATCATTCTCATTTTGCATTCATCTGCATCGAACCTATGTCTAGCCATATGGGGAGTATCATTGATTGAGAATCTGGTTGAGAGACATCTTGAATTTCAGAATGTGGATGTCAAAATATTATTTGTCTCGATGAAGCCAGAATCAAAGGACAGAGTCTTCCTCATATGGATGGATGGTGCATGCGTGAGTCATACTAACCCATTTGCTGTTTTGTAGGTGTCAACCGGTGCGCATAGCTTGTTTGCTCAGATATCCTGCTAGGGGCAACAAATCCAAACTGATGGATTCTCCCAACGCCGACATCCTCGAACTGAAAGAGATGGTGATGGATTTGTTCAGTGTTGTGCAAGGGCTTGCCTTGGGGCAGAAAGTCATGGCCGAGAGATTGGAAAGGATTGAGGGCTGGATGATCAAGGAGAAAGTTCAGGGAAAGGCTCCGTCATCCGAAGTAACAAATCCCTCTGGCTCTGTAGCAAAGAAGCCCTCTGGCAATGGTCATCTTGAGAAGGAAGTTGAATCAGGTGGTGTGCAGGCCAAAAGAGAGCGCGGTAAGGATCGTTATCACCCATATGCTGATGCGGTAACAATCCCTACTAGTAATCCATCTGCACAACAGCGGCAACCACCACCTCAACAGAGGACACAAAGAGCAGTGGGCCAAGTGAGAAGGAGGACGACAGATCGTCATTTCAATAAGCCGCCCGTGACTTACGCCTCTCTGTTTAAAAAGTTGAAGGATCTTGGGTTGGTGCAGCCGAGGATGTTGACTCTGTTGAAACCTGATCAGAGGCCTGCCAGTTACGATGAGAATGTCAGGTGTGAGTTCCATGCTGGGGCACCCGGACATCATGTTGAGGATTGCAAAGCTTTTAAGCATGTGGTCCAGGACTTGGTGGATTCCAAGGCCATCAATTTTGCACCGTCTCCAAATGTTAATGCTAATCCCATGCCAGCGCATGGTCAGGCGATGGTGAGTGCAATTGTTGAAGATTCGGATCACGCCTGTGCGGTAGGTGAAAGGACTGACAGTGACTGCGAGTTTGATGGTTGGATAAAGCCGTGCGCACCAGGGATGGAGATCCAGAACTGGAAGGCCTAAAAAGATCATCACTGTCACTCATCCGGAAGAGTAATGATTTCTGTTTTGGTTTTATCTGCATGAAAGCCATACGTTTTGCCCGAAGCGTAATGGTCCATTGTAAGGGCCACCTCATGTTTCATTTTGCAACATTTTGCATCATAAATAAATGGATGTTTTTCAGTCAAAAGCGGTGTTCCCTGTTTTTCATTTATTTTTGCAGTTTTAAAAACAAATAAAAATGGCAATGTTTGTTTTCATTTTTCTTTTTTGATCTATCTCGTTCCGACTTCGAAAAATAATTCTCCGGATCTCATTGATAACAATTTGGTTACACCTCATATGACTTCGACAATCCGATCTATCATGCCGAGGAAGAAGGCGAAGAAGATTGTGATCTGCTGGAAGATTAGCCAGGTTGTTGAAACAAGAGGAGAAGGTGATTCAGCCGCATGAGGAGCGGATTAAGATTGTTATTCCAAGCACCGCCGTGGTCAGGAAGGAAATGGAAATTGGGGCCGCTTCAAAGGCGAGTTGAAAGCAGAACGGTAGCCCTGTGGAAAGAGCATGTGGATATCTTCGCCTGGTCGTGTCAGGATATGCCAGGGTCGGATACCAATGTCGTTATAGGCGAGCTACCATGGAGAGAAGACTGTCCTCGAAAGAAGCAGAATGCTAGTGCCGCGTATCATGGTGACTTTGTTTCATGATATGATTCATCATGAAATCGAATGCTATGTTGATGACATGATAGCAAAGTCCCAAGCAGAAGAGGGGCATCTGGCAGATCTGGCCAAGCTAAGCAGACCAGTTGAGACAATTCAAACTGAGGTTGAATTCAAGTGAGGGCACTATCAGAGTGCGATCCGGTAAGCTGTTGGGGTTTATTGTCAGAGAGGAATCGAGGTCGATCCTGCTAAAAAAAAAAAAAAAAAAAAGGAAATGCCTGAACCGAGGACAGAAAAGGAGGTTCGCGGTTTCTTAGGTAGATTGAACTACATTTCACGGTTCATATCTCATCTAACAGCCACGTGTGAACCTATACTCAAGTTGTTAAAAAAAGATCAAACGGTCGGGTGAAATAATGATTGGCAAGGGGCATTGAAAGATAAAAGAAAAAGTCGCAGGAGCCTCCGATTCTATTACCTCCCTATGGAGAGAGACTGTTAATCTGGTACTTGACAGTCCTCGAGGGATCTATGAGGTGTGTACTGGGGCAGCATGACGAGTCTTGTCGAAAAGAGCATGCAATTTACCTTAGCAAAAAGTTTACCGACTGTGAAACAATACATTCACTGCTCGGGGAACTTGATGTACTTTGGCATAGGCTGCTCGCCGACTGAGACAGTATATGCTGGTTCATACCACTCTGTGGATTTCGAGATGGATCTGATCAAGTAGATTTCTGAAAGAGCCAGCAATGACAGGACGGGTTGCGAAAGGGTCAATGATTTTGTTTGAATACGATATTCGATATATCTCTCAGAAAGCAATCAAGGGGAGTGTATTGTCCGATTACCTCGCTCAGCAACCTATTGAGGATTGTCAACCGAGGAAGTTTGAGTTCCCTGATGAGGGCATCTCGAGGTACTTTAATCGAAAGATTGAGAGTAATCGATCCCGGAGGAGGGGCCCGACCCCAAATCCGAACGGATTCTGATGTCTGATGGGGTTAGTGTGAAGGAGTTAGTGCCATTTTGGTTGCACCAAAAGGATCCCACATTCCTTTTTGCTACCCAACTAGTATTTGAATACACCAGCAAGGGTGGTTGAATATGAAGCTTGCATTGTCTGGGTATCGAACCTCGGTACATCTACTGGGGCAACTCCTTTCTCATTGGTATATGGAATGGAGGCTGTATTACCTGTTGAGGTTCAGATTCCCTCTTTGAGAGTCCTGATGGACGTAAAATTGCAAGAGGCGGAATGGGTAAGAATCCGGTATGAAGAGTTGAGCCTGATTGAAGAGAAAAGGCTAGCAGCCATCTGTCATGGGCAGTTGTACCAGCAAAGGATGAAACGTGCTTTTGACAAAAAGGTACGATCTCGGGTATATCACGTAGGTGATATGGTGCCGAAAAAGATCCTTCCTCCTCAAAACGATCGAAGGGGCAAATGGACACCCAATTATGAAGGTCCATTCGTGGTCAAGAAGGTTTTCTCTGGCGGAGCCTTGTTGTTAACGACCATGGATGGCGAGGATTTTCCATCCCCTATGAATGCGGACGCAGTTAAAAAATACTTCGTATAAAGAGACCCGCTGGGCGAAAAGAATAAAATAGTCCAGGCAAGAATGGGCATCCCGGCGAACCAAAAACAGAATGAAAAGGTTCGGGCAAAAATTAGGGATAAAATGAAAAAATGTACACCCGGCAAGTCGAGAACCTGAAAAGGCGACTTGGGCAAAAAAGGGTATCCCGGTGGACTGAAAACCCGAAAGGGCGGTCCAGGCAAAAGAGGGATTGAAACGAACAACTGCGTCTGGCATGATCGTTTGCGCTTTGGTTAAAGCATCATGGATAATACCCGGTAGGGAGCGATCAGAAGCGTCTTGTTCAGAAGGCAGAAAGCATGGAGAGTCTGAGGACATATGGGGTGTAACCGAGTTGGAACTCGATGAGATCACGGGTTTCACATTGCCATTAGGATAGATTTTTCCTTTTGTGCGCGATTACCTCTTTTCAGGAATTGCTTCCTTTGTATTGCTCATTTGAGCCACACTTTTTTTCAATCAATAAAATGCATATTCAGTCAAATAATGCTGTTTTTGTTTTGCATTACCGCTTTGATTGCAAAAACATCCAGATATTTTTGATAAAGAATCTTGCATTTTAAGACATACAGGTCCCTTCCAATGCATGTTTATAAGATTGAAAGCTTGAAATCTTATTCGGAAGGTTGGGTGACCCAAGTGTTGAAATCTTGACACGCCTGGGGCACGGTTTTATCTAACGATCTGTTTTGCAGGTGCTGTTAGTTATTTTCACTCACTTGCAGGTTGTGATGTGGAAGCTTGTCGACAAAAAACAAATTCCTGTGGGAGTTCAATCAGGGACGAATGTATGAAGGAATGACGAAGAGACGTTGAGACGTACGTCGATCCTTGAATGATAATCAAGAAGACTCTTCAAAGTCGGAAGACTGGAAAGTCTGTAGAAATTCCCCGCAGAGTCCAATCAGGGACAGGCGAGTTGAAGGAACGATGAAGAGACGGCAGGACGTCCGACGACCTTTGGAATTAATCAAGAAGACTCTTCAAAGTCGGAAAATTGAAAAGTCTGTAAAGTCCCAGGAATTCGCTCTCCGTCGAGCGCGGAGCGATTTTGAATACAAGATGATGGAGCAGAAAAGGTCCAGACGAGTCTGGGAGTTCTCAAAAGTGGAAAGCCGATACGAGATTGGGAGGTGGATACCATGGTTCGATGAGTCGACGGGTGTTCTGTACCAACTTTTCTCATTTTCCCAGCTATATCTCCAAGCAGAATTAGAGGACTAACTCCCCAGCAGATCCAAGGTCTGTGGATCCCCTAGCCGAGTCAGGATGATTATCCCCGGCAGGTTGAAAACGGTGTTTCCTCAGCAGCCAGGCCGAAGGTTGCTATCCCCGAGTGGAGCGGGTTTCAATGAAATATATCTCCAGCAGTGTATCCTACGTATGGATTGGATGGGTCGTCCCCAGCGGAGTAGCATTCGTTTCCCTAGCAAGGTTAGGATGGTTATTCCCAGCAGGTGTCAGATTGATGCTTCTCCGGTCGCCAGGTCTGGAGGTTGCTGTTTCCCAGTGGAGCTATCTGTGAGCATTTCCCCAGTGAAGTCGCTAGGTATCTGTGAGGGTTTCTCAAGCAGAGTTGGGATGTATATCCTCAGCAAGTCAGAGACCGTTGTTTCCCCACAGGGTGTTGGTGGTACTTATTCCCAGCAGTTTCCCGAGCGGATTGGGTGCAAAGGAGCTTCTTCCCCAGCAAGGGATGCCTATCCCCAGCAGCAGCGCTATTCCCCAGTAGGGGGGAGATCGGAGAATTGACGAGTTCCTCAACGGAGTATCTCGAGCTTCCCAGAAGAGTCCCTTGAGGGGGATATTTTTTATGCACTCATCATGTAGAGTAAGCATAGCATATTGCATAATAAATCGTGTAGCATTTCCATAATTATGGAGCATTACGCAGAAAAAGTCATGCATCATTGCAAGCATAGGCTAGTCTCAAGCTGTGGTTATTGTTTGAGAGGTGGTTTCGACATAAGTTGGAAGATGTTACTCTGATGGGTTTAGCATCATGACGTCAGATCAGCGATATTCCCCAGTAGTGCGATGCTGGAGGAAACTTTTCCGTCGGACAGAGATAGAAATGTTACGCGATCAGCGCGACTCGAGTCGTGGTTACCGCTTGAGATTTGGTTTTGTTGGACAGTGAAGACGATACTCCGAGGAGTTCAGCATTGTGAGTTTGGAGCAACAGTATTTCCCAGTCATCAGTAAGTGTCTGGTCGAGCTTTCTTTGGTGTCAGTAAACATCATCATTCGATGTCCAGTAAACGTCGAGTTATTTCCCAGTCATTGTTTAATGTCTGGTCGATCATTGTTTGATGTCCTGTCAACATCCTTGTTTGATGCCTGTCGATCATTGTTTGATGCCTGTCAACATCATTGTTCGATGTCCTGTCAACATCATTGTTTGATACCTGTCAACATCATTGTTTGATGCCTGTCAACATCATTGTTCGATGTCCTGTCAACATCATTGTTTGATGCCTGTAAACATCATTGTTTGATGCCTGTAAACATCATCATTCGATGTCCAGTAAACGTCGCGTTTTCTCCCAGTCATCAGTAAGTGTCTGGTCGAGTTTTCTTTGGTGCCTGTAAACATCATCGTTCGATGTCCAGTAAACGTCGCGTTTTCTCCCAGTCATCAGTTAGTGTCTGGTCGAGTTTCCTTTGGTGCCTGTAAACATCATCGTTCGATGTCCAGTAAACGTCGCATTTTCTCCTAGTCATCAGTTAGTGTCTGGTCGAGTTTTTGGTGCCTGTAAACATCATCGTTCAATGTCCAGTAAACGTCGAGTTTTCTCCCAGTCATCAGTAAGTGTCTGGTCGAGTTTTCTTTGGTGTCAGTAAACATCATCGTTCGATGTCACGTAAACGTCGAGTTTCTTCCCAGTCATCAGTCAGTGTCTGGTGGAAGGGGTACCCTATGATATGTCGCCCTCAGAGTGATGTTTGGTGTTATTTTCGATGTTGTCAACGGAATTATCACGAGAGATGGGAGAACGGGGTTCAACTGGAGAAAGGGAAATGTTGAGGCATTTTCTGGAGAGCGGGGTTCAAATGGAGAAAGGGAAGTGTTGAGGCATTTTCTGGAGATGGGGGTTCACATTGGCGATCACGAGTTATCGTCAGGCGACTGGGGTTCAAATGGAGAAAAGGAGACACGAGGTGTTTTCTGGAGAATGGGGTTCATTATTTTGGCAAACAAGAGAATGGGGTTCAAATGCAGTGATCAGGGATCATTTGTGAAAAAGAAAATTTCGGGGTTCAAGAAAATGAAAAAGAGCGATTATCAGAAAATTTCGGGGTTCAAGAAAAGCAAAAAAAAAAAAAGATGATAATCCCCAGCGGATGTGTGGTGATCAGGCCATGGTTATCCTTGCGTTACCATTTATTTTGGTATCCAGGTGGATGTTGTTGTTTCGGTGATCAGGCCGACTTTCTCCGTTCCAGACGGGTCTTGTTTCGAGATTGTGTTCTCCGCCGATTCTGACAGGCGTTGTTAATTATTTTCCCATCAGAGTGCAAATTGTTCGTCTGTTCTTGGTATTCAATCACTCTTCATCCTGATCATCTGAAAGCCGAGGTTGTTCATATCGACAGGTTCACAGTGGATTGAATAGGGGCAGCTGTAACACCTCAAAATTTGCCCTCCTCTCTTGGGACTGGCTTAACATATTGCATATCATTTTTAGGTCATTAGGCATTGCATATTGCATATCATGTGGTTACATTGTGCAAGGCATCCTCCTAAGTCTTGATCAGAAGATGAAGAGGTCATGGTGCAAGCTAGGGTTTCATTGGACTGGATCATTAACTGTCTGAGGATATGGTGGTTCAAATTAGGGTTTTGATTCTCAAGGAGATTGGTCTGCATCTTGGTGGAAATGATACATCATCATCATCATGGTTTTGGTATCACCAGAAGATTCAAGAGATTGATCATACACCTTGAGATTAGGGTTTTGACCACTGGTCAACCCTAATTAGTTGCCTTGGGCCAATCAGGGCATAGCAAGGATATGGGGATCATCATGTGACTATATTGAGCTTATGGAGGCTAGGGTTTCATCCTTGAGCCATTTCATCAGAAGATTGGGGCTCAGATTGATCAGTGCATTGCCAAATTCATCTATCAGTTGAAAAAGTCAACGGTGGTCAACTGTGCTTGATTTTATGGATTTGGAGGTGGGAGAGAGTTAGAGACACTTCATTCATGTTGAAACAAGTGTCATTTGACATGTCAAAGCTCAAGAATGAAAAAAAATAAAGTCAGGACAAAAATTTCCAAAAATAGAAAGTGACTTGTAATGGAAGTTTCCAAAAATGGAAAGTTTTTCACCACAAAATTACGTGTCCAAAAAGCTTCAAATGAAAATTTGTTCAACATGAAGGTTGTAGATCTTGCTCTCACCTTTCCAAAAAGTCCAAGAACTTGAAATTCTCATGTATGGTTGACAAGTTATGGTCCATTCATTTTCCAAAAATGCCTATAATCAAAGTGGCATAACTTTCACATGGAATGTCCAATTTGAGTGATCTTTTTATGAGCAAACTCCATTTCACATGTACTTTCATGGTGTATGGTCCAAATTCATCAAAATTGGTCAATGCAAAAAGTCAAATTTCAAGTGGACTTAAGTGTATTTTTGGCATGGCATAGTGAATTTGAGCAATACAAGGAATTTGGACATGAGACCAATGCCAACACACTCCAAATGCCAAATAGAAGTTGTTTGAGCTGTCATCTTGCTGTCACATGGCTTAATTAGGAATGGACCATTTTGCCCTTGCACTTAGAAAACACATTATGCTAATCCAACTCATGTTTGGTAATTGTGATTAAGAGGAGGATTAAGGAGTGAGTATTTAACCTTAATCATAACAGAATTGGTTAACACATTTCACATTCCAAGAAATCTAACAAACTTTCCCTCCATTTTCTCAAAATCCTCTCAAATCTCATCAAGCATTTTTGATCCAAACTTCACCAATTCTTCATCAAATTGGATAATTCTTTTTGATTCGTGCTCTACATGTGATGGTGCTGATCTGTTTCATCAAGATTCATGCCAAAATCTTCAAAATCGTGATTGTTCATGTTGTGCTCATCAATGGTGATTTGATAATTCTTGCATCTGGATCGTGCTGGAGCTAAACTAGCCATTGCGTTCAACTTCCTCAACCTTCATCTACATCTGTTTTTGGTTTGTACACCTTGAGACCTCAAGATCAAGCACTGCCTTCATCATTAGGTATTTTTTCGAATCTCACCATTGCTTGCATTATTATAGGCGTTTTATAGATCTTTGATTGTAGATGAACATGATGCTTGTGGTTTGTGAAATGATTGAGTGTGGAGAGAGTAATCGCGATTTTAAGTTTTGTGACCATTCCTTCTTTCGATCGATCCTGTGTCCATGGTTAGAGTTAGGGAAAATGAGTTACATATCTTGAATCCTTGTGGAAAGACGGTTCCAACGGTTATAGGTTTGTGCGTTTTGGTTAAGATTTGTAGATTATGATTTTCTGGAAATTTCTGTTTGTTCTTGATGAAGAACCTTTCCAAAACGCGCTCAGATCTTCTTTTCCCCTTGCCTTGTTTGAATTCATGTTTGGCGCCAGCATGAGCCAATCAGAGCGCTCCACTGCTTCTATTCAAAACGGCGCCGTTTTGCGCAGTACCTTTAATATTACCATCGTGCCATTATCTGAATTTATTTATTATTATTTCATTTTCATTTTCTTTGGTTATTTCATTTGATTACATGATCTTAGAAAATTCATAGAGGCTTCATTTTTCATCCAAATTTTGTGAAATTTTTTGCATTGTTCTCATAATGATGTGAAGAATTTAATTATGATTTTTGTGAAATTTTTGCACGTGTGAAAATTTAATTGGCCTAAGGTTTGATTGTATGTGTCACATTTGCATATGTTTTGCCAAATCCTTCATGAAATGATGATGCTTGCAAATAAATGGATGAAATTTTTTGTGCTTGTTTTGGACATGTTGATGGTGATTTTCATGTGTGGTTTGTGATTTTTGGATACTTGGTTGATTAGATATGAATTTTTGAATTAAGGTGTGACAATTTGTGTCACACCAAGCTAGGTCAACTTCCTGATTTTATTTAAAATTCCTAGAGATGTTGATTTGAGCTTAAATTTGTGTGGATGATCATTGATATGTCAAGATTACATGAGAATTTTTCTGGAATTGTTGATGGCATTTTCTAATTGATTGATAATTTTCTTCCCTGTGTGCTCATTTGGTAACATTGTGTGACACATGTTGGTAATTCATTTGTGAAATTCTCATAGTGTATTGGATGAAGATGAAATTTGGTGTGAGCATTGTAGACACATTATAGGTCATTGTGGTTTTGATCCCATTCATTTCTTAATTGTTGTCACTGTTTTATGATTTATGGAATTTGATGCTTGTGTTGATGCCTTGAATTGGCTTGTATAAATGTGTCTGGAATTCTTGATTTTCATTGACCTATTTTCTTTTGTCCAATTGAGCTGAAAATTGACATGCTATGCCTTGAATCTGTCCTGTTTAGGTGTGAATTTTTGTGGAATTAATTGAATTGTTTTGATATGCTTTTGATTGAGTTAGTTCTGTTTGGTCATTTGGAGTTGCAAATTGCATGTTTGGTGCTATTTTGTGCATAAAATGATAATGGTGATTGATATGAGCATGGGACCAATTGCATTGGCTTTTAATTTGGTTGATTGTGATTGTGGATAATTTTCACTTGCTGTTTAGAATTTTTTATCTCCTTTGGACCCTAGGCTTGGCCTAGTGGTCTAGTTTCTCATGTTTGGTGTGGATTTTCAGGATGAAATGCACAATGCTTAAGGAGATTGCTTCAAGTCAATTTGAGTTGACTTATGAATTGTTTTTGACTAACATTGGCTTTGTGTTGTAGGATTTGATGCTTGAGTTTGAGCTCATGGCTTACACTTATGTGCATTAACTTGTGTTTGACTGTACAGATTAACATTTGCTGTTTACTGTTGGTTTGTCTGAGTACTGATGATACTTGATTGATTTCAGGTACATTAAGTCGCTTTAGTTCTTTAAGAACTTGCTTGCTGCTGCTTGGTTTTTAAACCAATTGAGGTAGACTCTCTTGTCTCCATGTAGTCTGGAAGACCTGGCTTGTTATTTAGCCAGGCAACTGTCTGAAGTCCTCCTTAAGAGGCGATGATTGTGATTGTTTACTTTTGTGCCAAGCAGGTAAAGACCTCTATGAGGCAATTGGCGGAACCCAAGGGATATGCAATCTATCCCCCGCTATTCTGTTGAGTCGTCCCTCTGCTTACACCACTGTGTAGATGCATTGGGGCACAAACCCAAGATCTTGTACATTGTACAGTTGAGTCAGAGTCTTGAGCGTAGAAGGGTCCCTCCATTCTGGACCCACGCTTCTTTGTCTAAAGCTCTCCCTGATCAGGGATAAGAGCTGTGAAGTCTAATCTTCACTCACCTCTCATCGGCTTCACCTTAGCCTCTCAATGGCAAGGTTAAGAGCTAACTCTACCTTGTACAGATGACTTGCCTCGGCAGTCCACCCTTGTTTGAGCCTCACTTGACTGGATATAGTGTGTGCTATGTGAAGTGTTTGTTTTATTTTGATTGATGCTTGCATGCTTGTTTTCCTGGATAGGATTAGCTTGTTGTTGTGCGAGTAGGTAGAAACCATAACATAGGGCAATGATGCATGATAACACTAGGCTCGAGTACAGCTCCCTGGTAGTGTGTCTTCCCTTGGTTTCTGGCTAGAATTTCTTTCCCTTTCAGGGGAACTACATCGCCCTGATCCTCGTTCCAGACGAGGTATGTAGGCAGGAGACCGTGCGAGGTCTCTCCGGGCACTTTTTTCTTTTTGTGTGCGTTTGCTTGTTAATCTTCTTGTGTGTCAGGATATGGATGTAAGCCCAGCGATTGGCTGTCCGTATCCTGATTGTGTTTGTTTGGTTCGGAAGCCGATGTAAGTCCAGCGATTGGCATTCGGGTTCCAGGTTTGCCTGTGGGTGTGTGTGTCTTGTTTGGCGTGCGTGAGCCGAACTACGGCAGCTCTGATTCTCGTTCGAGACGAGATACGTAGGCATAGGATGCGATGTCCTAGCGAGCCCTCTTCCTCTTAACCCCACCTGTGTTGTTTTCGGTGCATGTGTATGTGTGGTGTTTTAGCAACCTTTTCTTTTCTTTAGAGCGTGGATCCCGTCGAGTACGACGGACGTGAGGGGTGCTAATACCTTCCCCTTGCGTAACCGACTCCCTTACCCTTTCTCTTTGGTCGCGAGACCATGCTTTTTCCAGGTTTACTCTGAGCGTTTCCTTTCCCTCTTTCGGGATAAATAACGCACGGTGGCGGCTCTGTGTTGTTTTGTTTCAGCCCGCCGGTTGTTTTTTCGCGGATGCGACAATGATAATGCAGAAGGTGGTCGTATATTCGCTTTCATGCCCACTTCATCCCAAGCTACAAAAGAATTGACTTCGACTGCTTTGTTGATACTAGAAATGCAAACTGTTATTCTAAACATGGAAGATGCTAAAAACTACATTTAGGCCTATCAAAAATCCTATAATTGAGACCCATCGATGTCGACATCAAGGCCCATCTAAAGCATAAGGCCCGACCAAACAGAGTTTGATGGCTTAAACCTTTCGAGATCTTTAAGGTCAATGAACTATTCGTGAAAGGGGTTGTGTTAGTAGAGTTGGCCAACGCTAATAAGTACAACTGGGTGGATGCAGAGTTAGTGGGAACCCCATCCATTTTAAGTACTTAGGTAGCCGTAAGTACGATTTTGTTTATATATGTCTAAATAGAAGATGGTTAGAATAATGCACGAGGATGGTGTCCAGTGGTGCGTTGACAACAACTACTTGTATTCCATAGCATTATCTACTATTATTATTCTAATTTTGATAGGGAGGCGCATATCGCAATTGTCTGTGATGTTATTTACAACCTCGTTAAAATAATTCCAATTCAATTCTTGTAAAAATTTATGATTTGGTTTTTGAGTATATTCAAGCATTTTTTGAAGAATAATTGCGACAATGTTGATGATCTTGATAGCGCAATTTTTTTCATAGAAAGATGATGATGAAAGAAGAAGATTCTTCTCTAACAATTGATGCATTACATAGAAAGTTAAATTCCCTTTGGAATGTTTTGGGAAAATTGTATCTCAGATATATTGGCAAGATTTTTTTTTCTAATTTAATCTATTGAGGATATTAAGAGGTTTTAACAACGGGGCATTAGACTATGTCTTTTAATATCCTTCGCGTATTCACCTTGACATCAAAATTCTATTCAGATTGATTAAGAAAATACTAATGTACAATATTGGGTAAGAATACATGATTTTCCTCTTAAATATTTGAGATCACAATTTGTTTTTCAATCGCAAGAGATTTGATATACTTTTTTTCTTAGATGAAGCAACTGGCAATATATATGCTAGAATTTTGGAAGATATTGTACTAGAATTTTGGAAGATTTTGATTTTTTTAAATTCCTACCCAATTTCCTTCTTGTTGAAAGGGAAGATTATGCTTTTAAGCGTTGATGTTGAGTATCAAAAAAACTCCTTTTAGTATGTTCTTTTTTGTAATTTTATTGGTCACTCTTGGTGTAAAAAATATTGCTAAAAAAAAACTAATTAACATATAGAAAAGGTTACTACAATAATAATAGACGAACTAGAAAATAGGATACAATTATTATGGAGAAAGACTCATTTGTCGAATTGATTATAAAAAGAATTAGATGACACTAATGAACCGGTTGAACATATACAAATTTCTTTATTAAATTTATGCCAAGATGTTAAAGAAATGATAAAGATAGAAAGAGTAAGAAGAAGTACCTCAAGTGCATAAAGAAAGTGAAATTCTTACTAACAACAATGATGAACAACAAAATAATAGAATTAATAATAGGATGCATATTAATTATTTACCTTGTTTATGATATGGAGATTTTAAATATTCAAATGGATAAAGATGCTACAAACTCTAAACATATAATTCATGTGAATGAAAAAGAAATTGCAACAATTAATCGTTCTACCGCAAATAAAAATTATTGTATAGATTTTTAAGGCAATGAAGAAAAACACGTCTAAAGGTTTTCGATTACGTAATTCAAAGGATAGTAAATTTATTTTAATTTTATTTTAAAATTTAATTTAGTTTTATTTTTATTTATAAAAAAAAATATTTTAGTTTTGGTAGTTTGTTTTAGGGGAAAAGCTAGAGTTTTTTCCTGCCTTGCCCTAGTATTGAAATTTTTTACCCAATATGCCCCAGTCTGAAAATTACTTCCCAATCTACCCCTTTTTCAGTTAGGACTCGTCACTTCAAGTGACGAGGGGATGAAGAAGGATTTTACGCAGTGTGGGCTCGTCACTTGAAGTGACGAGGACATGAAGATGAATTTTTTTTTATTTTTTAATATTTTATTAAATACTAATAATAATTAATATAATTGATTTTTAATTATTAATTCTATATTTAATTAATATAATTGATTTAATTAAAAATAATAATAATTTTTTTATAAAAAAATATTTAAAATAAATAGTAAATAATTATAGTTTTTCATGATAATAAAAAAATTGTGATATTATTATTTTTGAAATATTAATAATAAAAATGATTAATTTTTAGAATATTAATAATAGAAATAATTAGTTTTTTTAAGAATTACAATGGAAGAAATACATTTTATTGATATAATGGAAGCAATACATTTTATCTATAGTGACCGCCTGTTCCACATCTTGTGCCAACTTTTTTGCGTTTTCCCTTGCCCAAGTCTTCTTGTCTTTGTCTTACGGGAGACGGAGATGAGTCGGAAGACAATTCATCAAGGGCATTTTGTTGTTGTTGTTGACTTTGATGTTGTTGTGATGTGTTAGGAGGCATATCCATAACGTCGAGTTCTTGAACGCCAAAAGAAGGCATACTCATTAAATGGTCATCGGTGATGTCAAAGTTGGGTAGTGAATGTGTGGTTTGTGTGTAGGTTTCGGGTGGGGTGTGTTGGATAGGAGGATAATACACATCATCAGGGTTGTATGTGGGAGTGGGATGTGCGTATGTGGTGTTAGAAGGTTGGGGTTGAGAATGAGGGTTTGAGTATTCAAAGTTGGGTTGAGGAATTGGAGTGTATTGTATGGGTGGGCGTAGGTTGGTTTGTTGTTGATAGTGTTGGTTGTAAAAGTAGTTTGTTGGAGGGAATGGAGTTTGGGGATTATGGTGTTGGGTTGAGGTGGAATAAATGGTGTGTTGTTGGGTGGTCTGGATGTGTTGGTATGTTTGTTGAGCTGAGGATGATGGTTGGTTATGTTGTTGTGGGGGTGATGTTGTGTGTTGGGTTGTGTGTTGGGTTGAGGAAGCTACACGTTGACGGGGATCATCCAAAAATTGTGTCGGAGCAACGTGCATAAAAGGAATTGATAAAAACCAATTCATGTATTCTCTACCCGGCTTAGACTCACCAATTACCGAGTTTTCTTGTAACACCAAATGCCTTCTTCTTTTCCATTCTTTCAGCTCTTCTTTATTTAAATCTTGCCAATGCATGTCCCAAGCTTTGATCATAGTCATGTTATGGTGTTCACTTAGACATCTTGGCAGAGACGGTATTTGTTGTTCAAATCCAAATTGGAGTTTGACTCGATCCGTCTGATGCATCTCAACGGTATAGAAACATATGATATATGTTGTTGCACTCCAGACTCGGCTGTCATTATAATCAGGCACTGGATATTGTATGTACGGCCTCCAAATAAACTGTTAAAAGAAATATAACTATTAGAAAGTATAAAATAAATAACTTTAATATTAGAATGTATACAATAAATTTAAATAAGTTTAATATTATAATTAATATTAGAATGTATAAAATAAATTTAAATAAGTTAAATATTATAATTAATCATTCTTACATCTTTTTCTTCCATGTGTTCTATTGCAACACGGTACCCTTGTAAATGATGTTGATGATTAGTTCGATAATTCATACCTCGTTTGCACCATCTTGCATATTAAAAAAACGTTTAAGTGACGTATAAATAATTTTGATAAATATAAATTGCATTTAAATGAAAATCGTTACCTTAATGCTTAAGGAAATGATGGAACCTCGTTACTAACCGGGGCTATCAAGGGTATGCGTGTGAATGCCCATACAGTTAGTAATACCACACATCCTCCTATGCTCTTTACTCCTCTATGGGCCGCCTTGCACATATGTCTATATAGTGTAGCCAAACAAGCAGAACCCCAACTGTATGAATTATATTTTTCAAGGTCTCCTACTAAAGGTAACCAAGAAGAATGCAACAAATTGTGACTTTTATCTGGCATTAAAAAAGTAGCAATTAAAAGTAAAATATAAATTTTTGCATGTAAAATATTTTCTGCCTCGGACGGGTTAAGGTTATTTTTGAGTTGCGTTAATACTGCTTCTAGCCAAACAATTTTGACATAAGCCCCATTTTTATCCGGGACGGTTGGTTCGATGCCCAAATTTTCCATGTAAACGTCATTGGTTACGTTTGTTGGCCCATTGACAGCTTTTCCATGGATTCGGAGACCGAATAACATACTCACATCCTTTAATGTGATGGTACATTCACCGGTTGGTAAATGAAATGTATGTGTCTCCGGTCTTCATCTCTCTAACAATGCCACAATGAGTTTAGAGTCTACTTTTAGACTTGCAATTTTTGCCACATTCGCAAAACCTGCTAGCTCCAAGTACGGTATTATAACCGCACTTGGTTGAATATATGAATGCGAATGAACCCGAAATTTTCCATCTTGCTGAAATTAAAATAAATAACAGTAATGAATATTTGGTCTAATAAAGAACGGAAATAAAAAACGATAATAAAAAACGGTAAATTTGAATGAGACTTACGTATTCGGCGATGTTTGCCGCCGTCCCACGGTGTGATTCGCCCATCCATAGGAAAGACATCTTGAAAGGAAGTGTAGAAATTGAAGAGGGTAAGAATGTGTGAAATAGAAATTGTAGGTAGATGATGAGTAAGAAGTGTAGAAGTATTGATTATTTATAGTGGTAAAATTATAATAAAAAAATTTGGTAAAAGTTTGAATAGTAGAGTATTAGACATTGCATTGCATGTCATGCATGCAAAAAAAAATTGTAAGGATTCCCTGTAACATGAGATTCCCACGCTGAAGGAAAAACACAATGCCAATTTCCTGCACCTATGGCTCGTCACTTTGATTGACGAGTTGTACCTACTTATTTGAGGCCTCGTCAAATGGAATGGCGAGGTGATTCGTCCTCTTTGTTGCCTCGTCAAATGAAGTGACGAGCGTTTTATGTCTAGGGTTTTGTCTCGTCAATCCAAGTGACGAGCTATCACATGCCAATTTCCACACGCGTTTCCCTCTATCTCTCTCCTCTATTTAACTTAAAATTAGCATGTGATTTGGATATTGTATTAATTCACATCAATTAAAATTCATATTTCCTATAAATACTACTACTTCCTCGTTTACATTCACCAAATCAAATCCTCATTTATATTCACACCAAATCAAATCCTCATTTATATTCACACTAAATCAAATATTACACATCCATGGCTCAAAGAAATTTAATTGTTTCTATTCATTCCGAAGGGTCACTTTTCACAGATTCAGGTGAGGGATTCTCATTTTGCAATACGAATTTAACTATGTTCAAAATCCACATCAACTCCGACTTTCATCATTTAAAAGACCGTATTGAAAAGAAGTTGCAACGTTATGTTGAAGACATCATTTATCGTCAACCATTATTTAATGGAGATGATAATACCGTCTTTCACATAATGACACTGATTAAGACCGACGAAGATGTCAGGTCGATGTTTCAATGTCATGTAACATTATCTCAATTACCCAGCATTGAGATATATGTTCGTCTAGTCGATAATCTTGAAGAACAACCGGGTGACAATGTTGAGGAACAACCGTCTCACAACGAAAATCATTGTTATCCAACGCAATCTGTACAGTCACACGACTATGGAATGAGTCAAGCCATTGACGAAGAGCCGACTCAAAATAATGAACTTTTCATACCAAATGAAGAGGTGGGCGAGAATAGTGAGGATGATCTTGAGGAGGTTCGATTTGAAGATCTATACGGTGTTAGCGATGACGATGGCAATGAGGAAATATTCGACACACCGGACGTTGCACTAAAAGCACAATCAATTAGTTTGTACAACCCACCTGCGCACATGCAAAACATAAGTTTGGATGATGCCGAACCAATCTCCATTTTCGGCAGTTTCATACCAACTCACAACTTTGACGAAATAGAGGAGGGCATAGAGTATGAAGATAAGGAAGAGTGTCTTCTGGCGTTGCAACAATGACATATAAAATGTAGTCTAGATTTTTCTGTGGTTAAATCTGACAGTGTACGTTTTGTCATCAAATGTAGAAATTCAACATGCAATTTCAAATGCAGGGTCTCTTTGCGCAAGGGCAACTCAAGGTGGAGAGTTGGTAAGTCTAGTGGGCCTCATACGTGCACAACCACTTCCATGTCACAAGACCATACAAAACTCAGTTCAGAAATGATTAGCAAGAGCATAATGGAGCTTGTAAATCGGGACGCTTCTCTTAAGGTGAAGGTTATCATTGCTCATGTTGTTGAGAAATACCGGTATATCATATCATACAAAAAGGCATGGATTGCAAAGTGTAAGGCGGTTGAGTCGCTCTATAGAAATTGGGAGACATCTTACAACGATCTTCTACAGTGGATACTGGTAATGAAAACATATCTACCAGGTACCATTATAGAATTACAAACCCTACCTGTGATTTCAAATGATGGTTCATACTTGGGTGACCAAAGGATATTTCATCGTCTGTTTTGGGCGTTTAGACCATGTATACGTGGCTTCGCGTATTGTAAACCAATTGTGCAGGTTGATAGAACTTGGTTGTATGGCAAGTACAAAGGGACTCTGCTGATGGCTGTGGCACAGGATGGGAACGGGAACATATTTCCTATAGCGTTCGCATTGGTTGAAAGTGAGATAAAGGAAGCCTGGAGTTTCTTTCTTAAGAATTTGAGAATGCATGTTACCCCCCCAAGCAAATCTATGCCTAATATCAGACAGGCATGAATCAATAAAGAGTGCATACAACAACCCGAAAAATGGATGGCAGTTTCCTCCTTCATCACACGTCTATTGCATTAGACATATCGCGCAAAACTTCATGCGGGAGATTAAAGACAAGGATCTGCGGAAAATAGTTGTTAACATGGGTTATGCGTTAACAGAGGCAACGTTTAACTACTATCGGGGGGAAATCCGAAGAACAAACAACGACTCTTTATCATGGATAGACAACATCCCTCGCGAGAAGTGGGCAAGGGCATTTGACGGAGGGCAACGCTGGGGTCACATGACAACTAACCTAGCAGAAGCAATGAACGCGGTGTTGAAAGAAACCCGGAACCTTCCAATCACTACATTGGTCAAATCTACGTACTATCGTTTAGGATCACTATTTGGTAGAAGAGGCCATCAGTGGACAAAAATGTTAGCCTCTGGGCAGGTTTTCACTGATAACTGCAACAAGGGGATGGCTGAGGAAGTCATCAAAGCTAACACGCATAACGTCATGCAGTTCGACCGAGAGAGATTTTATTTCATGGTCCAAGAGAAGATTAATCATAACGACGGTCGACCAATCGGAACGTTCAGTGTTGATCTGAGGAAACAACAATGTGACTATGGGAAATTTCAGGCATTTCACTTACCTTGCTCCCATGTAATCGTAGCATGTTCGAGCATACGCCAGGACTATTCCATTCACATTTCAGACGTCTTCAAAATTCTTAACGTCTTCAAGGTCTATCAGGAGAGTTTCCTAGGACTTCCTCATGAGGAGAATTGGCCATAATATGAAGGGTTTACTCTTTGCCACGACGACTCTATGAGAAGGAGGAAGAAAGGGCGCCCAAACAGCACCAGGATTAGAACCGAGATGGACGACGTTGAGAAGGAGAAGAGAAGGTGTGGAATTTGTCGTGAAATATGACACATGCGTAGGAAATGTCCTAATGTTGCAGGACCATCCCAACGACCTTCCAGATGATTATGTTGTTGTTTTAAATATCCGTTCAGATGACTATGTTTTTTTATTTATTTATTAACTACTATGCACGTAATATATATAAACCATTGTGTATTTCTAATGTCTTTTGGGAACAAACATTTATGAAATACATTTGTTAATCAAAGGGTTATGGTTACAAAGTAAGACCACATTAACTAAACAACAACAACAACCAACACAACTGGTAATTAAAAAACTAATCAACAACAACAACCAACACAACTGGTAATTAAAAAACTAATCAACAACAACAACAACACAACTGGTAATTAAAAAACTAATCAACAACAACAACCAACACAAGTGGACCTTCAACTCCTCTATTAACTTCACCACTATGTGCCGAAAACATACACTGGACATCTTCATCATTTTCTATACGATCCAGGTAATACATGTACATACCATCGGGGCTTGCATCAGTCAACGTTATGTATGGACAACGATACTCTACTTTCCTCACCTTCATACGACGTCCGCCCAACTGTCGGAAGCCAGTGTGGATGGCAGAAATCAGTGTTCTGAAATTTCATTGCGGATCAAGGCAAACACTCATTTTTTCACCGTGTCCATAAAATACAAGATCACAAACAGACATTCTGAACTAAAGAAAGGATTTGGTGGTCTGAGTTACATTTCTACAAGTTCTGCTATTTATACAAAAATTAATAATTGAATACTCGGCAAATCATTGGCCGAGACAATACAAACACAAAAACTTTTTGGCGGGAAAGATATCATTCCCAAAAAATGATTGACATTTTGGAGGGAAAAATAACAATTTTATTATTAATATATAAGACACCAATTATTTCTATTATTAATATTCTAAAAATTAATTATTTTTATTATTAATATTTCAAAAATAATAATATCACATTTTTTTATTATCATGAAAAACTATAATTATTTACTATTTATTTTAAATATTTTTTTATAAAAAAATTATTATTATTTTTAATTAAATCAATTATATTAATTAAATATATAATTAAAAATTAAAAATCAATTATATTAATTATTATCAATATTTAATAAAATATTAAAAAAAAATTCATCCTCATGTCCTCGTCACTTCAAGTGACGAGCCCACACTGCGTAAAATCCTTCTTCATCCCCTCGTCACTTGAAGTGACGAGCCCTAACTGAAAAAGGGGGTAGATTGGGAAATAATTTTCAAACTGGTGCATATTGGGTAAAAAATTTCAATAGTAGAGAATTTGAAGTAAAAACTCGAAAAGCTAAGGCTAACATTTATGAGTTAAATAATTTTTATCTTTAATATGATACATTGTTTCACGATTTTAATTTGTAAATTTAAATATTTTCAGTAATAAAAAATAATATATACTTAATTTGGAGAAGCCGGATTTCCACACTAATTTGTTTCTTTAAAAATAAAAAACAACTAGTCGACATATTTTATGTTTTTCATTATACTTTTCAAACAATCTTATAAATAATTATGCTTATTTATATAAGCTGATATAATTTAATTCAAATAGAGGATTTATTATTTACTAGGATTATTCAAATCCTAACCTATTTAAATAAAAATCACAACTCATAAAAAAAGCAATATATTTAGATGTCATTTTATAAAAATCACTCAGTTTAGATTGAATTTCGGGTTGATTTTTCAAAATAGATCGACACCGAACTAAATCGCATGTATATATTTTTATAATTTTTTTATTAATATGATATGTTGTTCTAATTTATTATTGTACGATACTTGTTTTTTAAATATTATTTATTAATTTGATTTAATTTATTTATTTTTATTATTTCATTTATTTCAACTATTAGTGATTATTATCATCTTAAAATATTAACTTTTAATATATATGTTATATACTAAATCAAACTTATTATTTGTTAGTAATTTTATAATATTAATAAAATATATAATTTATAATTTAAATATTTAAAAAATCAATTTAAATTAAACGATATGAAATTTATATTGGATCAGATAAGATTTTTTAATGAATTACTCAAAATTTAATCAAACTACAAATAAATTTATTTTTAAATCAAATGCTATTTTATTTCAAAACTTCTATTAATTACAATGACTTTGATATGCTATCTAGTTTAGAATTAAGAACCCCTACTATAGTTCCAAAAAAGTTTTTTGGTATCCATCTAGTTATCTTTTCACGGCAGATTTAGTTTAATTTCCAATTAGTGTTGTGAATGTTGAGGCATGGTAATCCTTATAATAATTCTCTTGAAGTTTGTTATCGTAGCCATATCGATATGTAGAATATTTAAGAATAATGTGATACAGAATTTTATTAATTTAATAAATTATTTTTTATGTTATATATATAAAAGAATTTTAAAAAATAAAGAACATTACAAATGTTTAAAAATTAAACAAAAAATTTAAAATCAGAAAACTCAATGAAATAATAAAAATATGCAATAAGAACCTTTAAAAAATACAAGAAAAAATCACTAAAATACCATAAAATTACAATAAATTCTTAATTACCTTCTTAGTTATACTGGATATTGATACCTATATTAAATGTCCCACTCACTATAATATTAAAAATAAATGTGCATAATCACACGGTAAAATTTGTAAATTTTTACAATTCTTTTAAGAATTAATCCAACTCATCACTAATAAATTTTAAGTTAACCATGTTATATCCAACCACCTTTAATAAGAATGATAACGTCTAAAGTTAATAGTTTTCTTGTATATATTTTTTATAAGCAAATTGATTAAAGGAGAATATAAGGGGTATCCTTGCCCAATTACAAAATATTATTTTTGTTGGATTTATAACAAAAAAAAATTCTTCATATTTATTAAGAAAAATGGTTAAATATATTTAATTTTCTTAATTTCATGTAAGAAAAATAACACAATTATTAGTATATCGTCAATTAAATTATCATTCACTTACAATATTAAGTAATTAATGTTAGGATAATTTTGAAATAAAGTTATTAAATAAACTTAGATTTGTTGATCTTTACTTATATTTAAGATCAAAAAGTTTAAAAGATTTGTGCTTATAAATAAGGCCACAGGAAATACTAATTAAGAAAGTCCATTGACTTTTACACCATTCTTAGAAGCTACAACTACTTTTTTTCCCTTAGATCCAATTACAAGTCACATCCATGACATCATTTTGATGTTGAAAACTACCTCATCCTCCATGCACTTCTCATCGTTGTACAATATATCATTTCTTCTTCCCCACAAGCTCCGTATTATGGTCATTTAAATTATATTCTCCTTTTGTTCGTATTATGGTCATTAAAATTATATTCTCCTTTTGTTTAGGAGTCAGCCCCCTAAGATTCATAGAAAACTCCAAAAAAATGCTCAGTAGGGTAACTACCAATCGTCTCTCCAGAACTTAGCCATAAGTGTAAATTCTTCCAAACTGATGATGCAAAGGAAATTTAAAATAGTAGGTTCCAAATATCTTCATCTTGTAGAGAGCAGAAGGTGCAAAGATTTTATTCCACATCATAAATAATGTATTTTTTGATAAGTTGAACTCTTGTAGGGAGTCTATTCAATAACAACATCTAGCAGAATATCTTGATCTTTAAAGGAATCTTCATTTTCCACAAGCAATTAAGGGTCTTTGTAGATTTGTTTGTCAGCATACCTTCTTCTTCCTATAAGTGCTTAAGCTTTTTATAATAGGATTGGATTGTAAATTCTTTACCTGTGCAGCATGTCCAAACAAAGGCATCTTGCTTTGCATTGCTTGGTATTACCTTCTAGAGAATAGCCAACTAGTCAAGATAAGATTCTTTATTTAAATCATTAAACTCATATTCATTTTATTTAAAATTGATAATCCACTACCATATACAATGTCTTCAATTTTCCATGTCTGCTGCATTGCCATTTGGATTTGAGGAGAGTGCAAACATTTCTAGATACTGATTAGATAAAGGTTGAGATCCAAGCCACATGGACTTCCAAAAAGATGCAAATCTCGCATCTCCAAGCTTACATGAAATAAACTCGGAAAACTAGTCTTCTTCTTTCTCCTCCCTGTTCCCCATAATTGATAGTAAATACTTCCACCATAAAGACTCCATCGGCCTCCCCTTGTGTCTTGAGAAGAGAAAATTCCCTTATGAAACTCTTCACACCTATGTTTTAAAATACCTACCTATATGGCCCAATGTTCTTTCAAAAGCCTCCATTTCCATTTTCAGAGTAAAGCTTTGTTAAGAATGCCCACATCTTTGACTTCAAGTCCACCTTCATTCTTTTTCTTACAAATTTCTCTCTAACTCACCCAAGTTATTCCTCTATTCTCTTTATTCCCTTGCCACAAAAAATTTATGTGGATCCTAATTAACTCTTGTTTGATCTTGACAGAAGATTTATAAAAAGATAGATGATATATGGGTAGATTACATTATACAAAATTCACTAGGGTGACTCTCCCACATATATATATATATATATATATATATATATATATATATATATATATATATATATATATATATATATATATATATATATATATATATATAAATGTGTATTCCTTTCCATGTAGATATTTTCCTCCTAATTATTTCAACCACAAGTTTCCATGATTCACACCTTCTAAGGTTGCAACCTACCTTAATACCTGTAATACCTCAAAATTTGCCCCCCCCCCCCCCTCATTCATGCATTCATTTTTAGATCATTTAACATTTCATATTGCATTTCATCATGTCAATCGGAATTAGATCCAAGAAGCTTGAATATCATCCAAGACACTTTGTGGGTCCTATCTGGGTGATCAGTCAACACAAGGGAATGGCTTGAGATACTTTCAACATGTTAAAATGGGGGTTATTCATCAGTCAAAACGTTAATCTTGAAGGAGCAAAAGTTTGTTCATGAGCTGTCATGCTCGCTAGGCGAGCAGAATGGGTCGCCTAGCGAGTCCCAAGAAAAGCCACCAGAATCACCTACGCTCAGAGGAATTTCTTGAACTGTCATGCTTGCTAGGCGAAGCCCACGCGTTTTGAAAACAAAAAAACAAAAAAAAAACAAAAAAAACAAAAAAAAACGAAAATAAATAAATAAATAAAATATAATAGAAAAATCTTGGACTTGGACCTCTCTCATTTGCCAAAATCAGGTTATAAATTCTTAAAAAAATTCAGTGGAAAAACCCTAGAGAGATTCTAACTAATTTAGAGCAACCTCCAAAGACTGAAGGGAACTCATCTGCAAAGAACCAATTCCATCTCATATAAACCCTAAGATTGTTCTGCAAAGCCAACGGTGCAATTCAATTTCAATCGATCCTCCCCAATCAGCTCGAGAGATCTCTGGGTTTCTTATTTCTTTAGCTGTTATTACTTTGGATCTTTATCTGTGTGGTAGACCTCTTGATCCCTTTATCTTTCCCGCATTTTACCGCTTTCTTAGCTGGAAGACCTCGATAGGAGGCAATGTTTTCTTTTGTTTGTTTACTTTTGTGCCCAAAGACCTCCAAGAAGAGGCATCAGTGCTAAAGACCTCCCTGAAGAGGCAATTTGCGGATAAAAGGGATTAGTAATCAATCCTCCGTTATTCAATGGAGAGGGTTCCACCTTTTTGAATCCCCACTTTTTGTCATGAGCTCACCCTGTCCAGGGTTAAGAGCTATGAGGTCTTATCATCATTACCCTTTTGATCTGCTCACCCTGACGTTCAATGTCAGTGGTTAAGAGCCCATTTGATTACCTATTCCATGGCTTGTTTGTCGAGGTTGATATGACCCCTCTTGACTAAAGCCCTACCCATGTAGGTTTGAGCCCCCTTGGTGGCATTTTACTTTATGCATGTTTGTTTTGTATGGTATGATCGTCTCCCCATAGGATTGCTAGGCTTCGTATAGTCTCTCGTTTGCATGTCAATTAAGGTAGCATTGTTCCTTCGTCTAGGACTTCCTTTTTTGCATGAGCATTTCTAAAACCCAAACAAACTCATTGATTTTTCTTCTCCTAAGAACACGTTAACTCCTTCTACTACAGGCGAGTAAGTCTCCAAAGGTCGAGCATCCGGTAGATTGCGCAGTAATGTCGTTCATCTAAAAAACACAACCCTTAACCCGTAGTTATCCGAACTACGGTTTGCTCTGATTCTCATTCCAGATGAGATACGTAGGCATAAGACGCGATGTCTTAGCGAGCACACTCCTCTTTAGCCCATGATAACATGAAATTATATCACATTTTTGGACTCAATTTAATTAAATTATATTATTATTTACTTCAATTCATTTCATTTTATTAGATATTACACAGTATTTTCTTTCCATTTATCTCAGGTGGTTTATTTGAAGCACAAGTAAAAAAAGGAAGAAAAGGAGGTGCAAAAAGGAATGAAAAGAAGCAAATACCAAAGGCCAAAGCCTAGCCCAAAAAGCACAGGCGCTGTGCCTGTGACGAGCGTCACAAAGGCTGTGACGAGCGTCACGCTTTACACACTTGTGTGACGAGCGTCACACATGGTGTGACGGACGTCACACCATTCCCCTATATTTTTGGCACCAGGAACGCAACAGACCACGTTGAAGCTACTTCCACGCTTGACCCTTGGAACGTGAAGACCGTGTACACGGAAAACCCTTGGAAGCAGTTACAAAAAGTAGCAGTATGAATAGTAGCTTTTTTGGAAAGCTCTCGGATCCACACTTCTTCGCCGTTTTCTCTTTTTCGCATTTTTCTCTTCCAGCAGTACAAGCACATTTTTTACAACATTGCTTTTACGATTTTTATATTGTTTCCTTTGCAATTTCTATTTTCTTTTCCAGCAATTAAGTAATTTTTCGCACAGTAGTTTCTACACCAGAAACTATTGTGTACCTTTCACCGGATCTAACCTTACGTTAGAATCTAGTTTTTATTTTTATTCCTTCGCTTTTATTTTTCTGTTTGATTGAAGAATTCAAGAACAAATCCAACCGGCCTGTGGTGGAGTGTTCAAGACTGCTATTTAATTTCTCAGGTTCTTTAATTATTGTTTGAATTTATATATGCCCTGCTTTACTGTTTATTTATATTATTTGCCTGAGATGAATCTGTTTATGCATGATAATTATTTAGATCTGTTTAGCATGTCTGGCTAATTTATTTAGGTATCGGTATGTAAAGTAAGCGGAATGAAGGAATCAAAACCAAATTGGTTTAATTAAGTTTAAAATTAAAATCACTCTTTTTACGGTCCCAATTTACAGGTTTAATAACAAGGTTTTTGTACGAAAGTAAAAGACATAAAGAAGTTAAAAGCAACAGAGCGAGAGTTTGAGTTTTTGACTGGACAGTGTAAATTGGACATTAATTCTAGATCAGGGCGAGAGCAATTTTTAGAGTTAATTAAATTCTAATCTTTTTCAAAAAGTATTTTTAAAGATTGAATGTGAGGACGAGAGTTAAGCATTTGAATTTAATTATATAACCTAAGTCAACAGAGCGAGAGTTTGAGATAAGGGTGTTTAAACGATTAGTGTTTTCTTAAAAAGAGTTTCTACGGATTCTATTGTTTTCAAAAAGTGGTTTTTGACTTAACTATAAGTGACAGCTACGTTAATATAAAATCATAGTTTATTCAATAGAGCGAGAGTTTGAGATAAGACTTTTAAACAATAGTGTCAACTGAAAGGATTTATTTTAAAACCAAGAAACCAACGAAGATTTGATTCCCTAATTACGACGAACTACATACCGATATCCGCTTATTAGACATTTATTTTAGATCTTATTTTAGTTTTAGCTTTTCCCCCAAACAATCAAAGTACTACTTGCCTTAGGTTTACGAAGTAACCTTAGATAATGGTATATCGATTCATAAGTCCCTGTGGGATCGATATCTTTTAAAACTACGCGATAGAACTGTGCACTTGCAGTTTGTACCCCAATTTCGACTCATAAAGTCGCGATCAAGTTTTTGGCGCCGTTGCCGGGGACTTTTATTTAGTCGATATCGTAACTCTTCTGTTACGCTGTAGAGACTAAGGCTTATTTTTCTTTTCTTTTCTTTCTTTCGTTGACTTGTATGCCACACACTCGCTCACAAGGCGAGCCGTTCTACTTACGAATCAACGATATCGAACTATATCTCTGAGTCTTACGACGAATTCGGGAATATCGTGCTGCAAACAATCTCCCTCCTGTTGAACTTCCTGATTTCAAAAATATTTTCCCTTCGATACCCGAGATGGCAGAACCAGCTCGTGCTCTTCGAGATTACGCTGCTCCATCGCAAGATGAACCGTATTCGAGTATTGCTCCACCCGCAATCGAAGCAAACAACTTTGAACTTAAACCTTCACTGTTGCAGGCAGTGCAACAGAACCAATTCTCTGGAAATCCTACCGAGGATCCAAACCTTCATTTATCTGTATATGTCCAATACACTGATACTGTTAAAGCTAATGGTGTCACTTCAGAGGCAATTCGACTTCGTCTTTTTTCCTTTCTCGTTAAGAGATAGCGCTAGAAGATGGCTTCAATCTCTTCCTTCCAACTCAGTCACCACATGGAACGAGTTGAAGAAAGTTTTTCTTGCTCGATATTTTCCGCCAAGCAAAACAGCTATGTTAAGAGCCCAGATAAATGGATTTAAACAGAAAGATAACGAGTCTCTTTTCGAAGCATGGGAAAGATACAAAGACATGATGAGACTTTGTCCACACCATGGTTTAGAAGACTGGTTAGTAATTCATACCTTCTATAATGGTCTCCTGTACAACACGAGGTTAACAATAGACGCCGCCGCAGGTGGTGCACTAATGAGCAAACCTTATGCTGATGCTTACCAACTTATCGAAAGCATGGCTCAAAACCACTATCAGTGGGGAAGCGAACGAACAATGGTAGAAAACCCTCAAACGAAAACTGGCATGTACGAGATAAGTAACCTTGATCATGTTAATGCAAAACTGGATGCTCTGGTCCAGAAAATTGAAAGTTTAAATGTATCACCTCCAGCCACCGTGGTTGCCATAACTCAGAATTACGAAGTCTGTGGAATCCAAGGTCACACTCCTGCAGATTGTCAACTCCTAACAGGAATCCAAGCGGAGCAAGTAAACTATGCTCAAGGAAGCCCCTACTCGCACACCTATAACTCAAATTGGAAGAATCATCCCAATTTTTCATATAAGAGTAATAATGCTTTATACGCGCCTGGACAATCTCCAAATCAAGCCCCAGCTATACCTCCGGGATATCAAAAGCCGATCCCATCTACACCTAACAATAACGCCCCTAGGAAATCCAACTTGGAAATCATGATGGAAAACTTTATAGCTTCTCAACAGCAAACCAATAAAGATTTCTTAAACCAGAATGTACACACTGGCGAACAAATTAAACAACTAGCAAGTAAAGTAGATGCCCTGGCTACCCATAACAAAATGCTGGAAACGCAAATATCACAAGTAGCTCAACAACAAGCGCCTACTGCTGCCCCAACTGGTACATTTCCTGGCCAACCCCAACCTAACCCAAGAAGCCACGCTCATGCGATTATACTGAGAAGTGGAACGGAAGTGGAAGGACCGTCTGACCCAAGGATAGAAAACCAAAACTCTAAAAAGTCAACTGAGGAGGAAAGTGAACCCAAGGAAAAGGAAGAGAGTAATAAGGAAACCGTAGAAAAGAAGGAACCTTATGTACCTCCACCACCTTATAAACCACCTATCCCTTACCCTCAAAGGCTTATTAAAACCAAAGATGCGGGCCAATTCAAAAAATTTGTTGACTTACTAAAACAATTAAACGTCACAATTCCGTTTACAGAAGCTATTACGCAGATGCCCTCATATGCCAAGTTTTTAAAAGAAATTCTTTCTAATAAAAGGAAACTTAAAGATAGCGAAACCGTTACACTCACCGCTGAATGTAGCGCTATAATCCAGAATATGCCTCCTAAACTTAAAGACCCGGGTAGTTTCTCAATACCCTGTCACATAGGAAAATTTGTCATTGACAAAGCCTTATGCGATTTAGGAGCCGGTATTAGTGTTATGCCTTTATCCATATGCAAGAGACTTGAAATGGGAGAACTAAGACCAACTAAAATGTCTGTGCAACTAGCAGATCGTTCCGTCAAATATCCTGTAGGAATTCTTGAAAACGTTCCAGTACGCATAGGTCAATTCTACATTCCAACTGATTTTATAATTATGGATATTAGAGAAGATGAAGTTACACCCATTATACTGGGAAGACCGTTCTTAGCAACTGCCGGTGCAATCATAGACGTAAAACGAGGACGACTCACTTTCGAAGTAGGAGAATTGAAAATTGAGTTCATTCTTTCCCAATTTTTGAAAGCACCTGCAATAGAAGATACATGTTACTTCATGGATATCATCGATGAATGCATAAAAGAAACGGAGTTAGAAAAAGACAAATCATCTGACTATCTTGTAGAAGACAAACTTAACCAGTGTTTAGCAATAACACCGGATCCTACGCAATGCCTTAAGAAACCAACCCTAGACCTGAAAACACTTCCCAAAAATCTGAGATATGAATTCCTAGACTTAGAACTTGAACGACCAGTGATAGTTAATGCTGACCTAGGAAGACTCGAAACAGAAAAACTCCTGCATATCTTAAGAAAATATCCAACCGCACTAGGATACAACATCACCGATCTTAAAGGAATAAGTCCCTCTATTTGTATGCACCGCATCATGCTAGAAGAAGACTGTAAAACTTCTAGGGAACACCAGAGGAGACTAAACCCGATCCTGAGTGAGGTAGTGAAGAAGGAAATAACCAAGTTATTAGAGGCAGGTATCATATATCCTATATCTGATAGCAAATGGGTTAGTCTTGTACACGTAGTACCAAAGAAAGGAGGTATAACAGTCATTGAGAATGAAAAAGGAGAAACTATAACCAAACGAATCGAATCGGGATGGAGAATGTGCATTGACTATAGGAAACTAAACAAAGCAACCCGAAAAGATCATTTCCCTTTACCATTCATTGACCAGATGTTAGAACGACTAGCAAAACATTCTCATTTCTGCTATCTAGACGGTTACTCAGGTTTCTTTCAAATACCAATTCGCCCTGATGACCAAGAAAAGACAACGTTCACGTGTCCTTTTGGTACCTTCGCTTATAGACGAATGCCGTTTGGCTTGTGTAATGCTTCTGCAACCTTCCAAAGGTGCATGATGGCAATATTCGCCGATTTTCTAGAAAATATCATGGAAGTATTTATGGATGACTTTTCCGTATGCGGACAAAGCTTTGAAGAATGCCTTGAAAACCTAGAAAGATTTCTAGAGCGATGTGTAAAAGTAAACCTAGTACTTAATTGGGAAAAATGTCACTTTATGGTACAAGAAGGAATTGTTTTAGGACATATCATCTCGAACAGAGGAATTGAAGTAGACAAAGCCAAAATAGAGGTAATCGAAAATCTTCAACCCCCGAAAACTGTGAGAGAAGTACGAAGCTTCTTAGGACATGCCGGTTTTTACAGACGATTCATTAAAGACTTCTCTAAAATAACTAAACCTTTAATCGGGCTATTAATGAAAGATGCTGAATTCATATTCGATAATAGATGTTTAGAAGCATTTCAAACGCTTAAACAAGCACTGATCTCCGCACCCATAATGCAGACACCAGATTGGAATGAACCATTCGAAATAATGTGTGATGCCAGTGATTACGCTGTAGGTGCTATTTTAGGGCAACGAAAGGATAAAAAGCTTCACGTTATATATTACGCAAGTAGAACTCTGGATGAAGCACAAATGAACTACGCCACAACCGAGAAAGAACTTCTAGCAGTAGTGTTTGCGCTAGATAAATTTCATTCTTACTTGGTCGGAGCCAAAATAATCATCTACACTGACCACGCTGCTATCAAATACCTCTTAACAAAAAAGGATGCTAAACCTAGACTCCTAAGGTGGATCCTGTTGCTACAAGAGTTCGATCTGGAAATCAAAGACAAGAAAGGAACTGAAAACGTAGTAGCAGATCACCTCTCTAGACTTGAGAACCTTGAACCGGAAAGAACATCAATTAATGATGATTTCTCGTACAATAAACTTATAGCTACTTTGGAAGAAAATAACGCTGATAAACAGGTAGAAACCACCTTAGCTATATGTGTTACACCATGGTACGCTGACATCGTCAATTATTTAGCTGCCGGAATAGTTCCACCTACCTTATCCTACCAGCAGAAGAAACGATTCTTCGATGACATAAAACACTATTACTGGGATGACCCCTTACTTTTTAAAAGAGGCCCCGATGGTATTTTCCGTCGGTGTATATCGGAGGAAGAGGTAGAAAATATAATCCAACACTGTCACTCCGCTCCTTATGGTGGACATGCAAGTACATCCAAAACCTGCTCTAAAATCCTACAAGCCGGTTTTTATTGGCCGAATATATGGAAGGATGTACATGCAGCTATTAAGAAATGTGACAGATGTCAACGCACGGGAAACATGTCTAGACGTGACGAGATGCCACAAAAGGGCGTTTTGGAAGTAGAGATTTTCGACGTGTGGGAAATAGACTTCATGGGACCTTTTCCATCCTCTTTCGGTAACAAATACATACTCGTGGCAGTTGACTACGTATCGAAATGGATTGAAGCTATAGCTTCTCCAACAAACGACACACGAGTAGTAACTAGACTCTTTAAGAATATAATATTTCCAAGGTTTGGTGTCCCAAGAATAGTAGTCAGTGATGGTGGATCGCATTTCATATCCAAGGTACTCGAAAAACTACTGCTTAAGTATGGCATAAGACATAGAGTAGCGACACCTTACCACCCTCAAACCAGTGGGCAAGTGGAAGTGTCTAACAGAGAGATTAAACAAATATTAGAAAAAACAGTCGCCACTTCAAGGAAAGACTGGTCATTGAAATTACCAGAAGCTTTATGGGCTTACCGAACTGCTTACAAAACTCCCATAGGGACAACCCCATTTAAGCTAATTTATGGAAAATTCTGTCACCTCCCGGTAGAATTAGAACATAAAGCCTATTGGGCTATTAAAAATCTAAATTTAAACTATAAAGCCGCCGGCGAAAAGAGAATCCTTGATATAAGCGAATTAGAGGAACTCAGAAGAGACGCTTACGAAAATGCCAGAATCTACAAAGAAAGAACAAAACAATGGCATGACAAGCGCATATCAAGGAAAATCTTCAAACAAGGCGATACAGTCCTTTTATTTAACTCCAAGCTAAGGTTATTCCCGGGAAAACTACGATCTAGATGGTCAGGTCCTTTTCAAATCACCAATGTTTTTCCCAGTGGAGCAGTAGAAATTAAAGGCAAATCTATGGAACCATTTACCGTAAACGGCAACGTCTAAAACATTATCACTATGCAGAAAACAATGAAGATTCGCAAATCTTGCACTTAGACGAAATGCCTCCAGAACTTATAGATTATAATTGATAGTTTTTATGTCGAGCTTGCGACATTAAACAAAGCGCTTAGTGGGAGACAACCCACAAATATTTTATTTATTTTCTATTATTATTTTTCTATTTCTTCCTTAATTATTCTTTTAATTTTTGTTTAGTATTCATTCTTAATTTATTTTTATTTATTAAAAACTTTTCTCTTCTTCTTTCGGCATTTGGCCAAATCCTGAATAAAACTCTTGTTTTTCTTTTCTCTAGCTAACACTAACCTGATGGGACAAATTGATCGTATGGGTATCAAATTCAGAGGAACAGCTCAGAAACAAAAGTTTGAGGAACTAGCCACGAGAGAGATGCTACCTAGCCTGTATGCTGATGACTGGGCAATGACTGCCCTTGGACTAAGACAAAGTGTCCTGTATTTGTTGAGTCAGATTGGTTGGGAAACCGCTCCTATCCGTAGACAATTTGTCACTTACCGGAGACTGACTCTAGAATTCCTTAGCTCCCTGATCTATCTACCCAGCCATGGGAAAGGAATAAGCAGAGGTTTCATCCAGTTCAGAATGTTTAACATGGAGTACCAATTTAATATTCAAGACATTACCAACCTTCTAGGTTTCCCTACCTCCTTTGATACCTTCACAGTGAGCCAAGAAGAACTGTTTGAATATAGAGAACTTGAACACTTTTGGGGAAGCTTGACTGGAAATGACGATCCCGAGGAACATGAGTTTCTCTCTGGAAACATACATAACCCGAACTTCCGTTATTTCCATAAGATCCTAACCCACACCTTATTTGGGAAGAAGCCAAACAGTACCACAGTTTCACGTGATGAACTCTTCATCATATTTTGTGCTTCCCAGAACCGTCCAGTAAACGGTGCCACTTTTATGTTGGCAAATTTAGACCACCTTATCCAAGATGAACAAGCACCAATTCGAATAGGCGGCTTGATAACCATGATTGGTAATGCTATCGGATTACGTCAGCCTATGCTTGACCTAAGCCCTTTTTGTGGCATTACTACTATGAGTATTCCCTTCCTCTTCAACACTATGTTTATAGCAAACCTAGGATCTGACGAGTTTGAGCTTATAATTAATAACCAAGTTATTTGCCTATTCACCATGCCCGATCCTAGGACTAGTGTTCATAACCGCAATAACTGGCTCTACAATCTGAACGAAACCCCCTCTCCTGCTAGATCCACTGAATCCATCCAGGACTATGAGATTTGTGATGACCAGATTCCTTATGCTGAATCAGACCCTCAGACACCATCTGGTTACTATGATATTGATCCTCCTCCTCAACCTGTTCAGACCGAAGAATCGGCAATACCCGACCGTAGACATCATATGCCCGGAACTGATTATAACACCGCCATTGAAGCTTTGATGTCAGAACAAGACGCCCTCAGAGAAGAGTTCGCTAACATGAGACACGAATTTCTAGGATACATGAACGGTATGACAAATCAGTTTCACGAGTTGCTAAACCATGTTAACTCCTTTGCTCCTCCGGCCAGAGATCATGCAGATGGATAGAAGTTGTTTTTCTTAGTTATTTAGTTTTAAGTTAGATTATTTATTAATGTTATTTCAAATTATGTTCGTATTTGTTTCTTTTTCGCATTTTTGTTTTTTTCCTTCCATTGTTACATTATGATTATTTTATGAAGCTATTGAATTATCCTATTTTATTATGAATTATGCAATATCTATCAAAGAAAAATGTTCTCTACTGTTGCTGCCTACATAAATTATTAACATTATAATATAATTATGCACTATTATAAAGTAGAATAGCATGCAGGGAAATTTAAATAGCAGAATAAAATAATCTGAAGCAAAACAAAATAAATAATAAAAATAAATTACCAAAATCATTATGAAGAACGCTAGCAGAAACCTTGCCAAAAAGACTGTGTGACGAGCGTCACACAATCTATCACGGACGTCAAGCTAAGTGCTTGTGACGCCCGTCATGCCCCTGTAACGACCGTAACACCTTGCTGACCAGGTGAACGTTACAAAGCCGTTGGAGACGAACGTTACAACCATACACCTTTTTACCTTCCCCATTTATTCACATTTACCCACATTTATTTACTTTTCAACCACTCCCTTTCCAACTTCAAATTTTTTCCTATAAATACCCACCATACCTTTCTTCCTACATCACAACTACAATCAAATATATTTCTTTTCTTTCCTAATTACTTCTTCCAACTCATTCATCAGTATGGCGGGAAATCAAAATTTTGGAAACATCATCTTCCGATCCGAAGATGATAACTTTCAAAGAGAGCAATTCGAGCGCTTCCAACAACGAGGTGTCACCTCTACCAGGTATCCTGATTCAACAAGTTTACAACAATTAGGACTACTTCAAGGTATCGAGTGGATGCTCCGCCTTGCCGATCTAACCTTTCTATCCACGCATAATCAACCCACCTACCCCTCCCTAACCTTAGAATTTTTAAGTTCATATGCGTACAACACTCCCACCGGTGAAGACGAATTCTTAACCGGTACCGCAACCTTCCGTATGTTCAACACCGAGTACTCCCTATCCCAAAACCAATTGAGTACCATGCTACAATTCCCCATAGAAGGTCAAGTCTACCCCAGAATCCCTCCAAACTTAAACTGGAGCACAGTTGCCGCTTTCGACCTCTTCAGGAAAATATCCGGTGTAGATGCCAACAACTGGGAAGAGCTCCTTGTTTCCAATATACATAACCCAACTATCCGGTACTTCATCCGCATCCTACAAAACACAGTTTTTGGAAGACCGAACAACAACAAGGTCAACGCAAAGGAACTATTCTTCCTCGAATGCGTCTTAGAACCGAATGCTAAGGTAAACGTCGCCTCCTTCCTATTTCATCATATCCGCACCTTATGTGCTAGAGGCCGTCAACCTTTTGTAATTGGTGGATTAATCACCACCATAGCACTTGGCTTAAAACTAGGGGACCGACTCCAAACTTTAGAATCTTTACCTCCCCTATTTATGGACATAGGCTACTGTCGGTCCAGCCGCCTAATAAAGAACAGAATAGGCGGAAAATATTACCTTATGGTGAATAACCAGGCAGTCCCAAGCGTTGTTCTACCCAACATCGCCTTAACCGACGTCACCAATCCCAACCGCCACCTCTATGATCTGAATGCTCCCGAAGCCACCGAGCCTTCACAAGCAAACCCGTCCACCGACGTGTTCGACGAAATGGAGCAAGGTGATCAGATTCCTGCACAACAGTCAGTCCCGCCCAACCCTTCCGACGATGCAGCTGGCCCATCCTCACGACGTCGTCGACGAAGAAGGCCTGCAACCAACGACGACATCATGGATGCTATTGATGGTATGCAAGCACAGAATCTCGAAATGATGCAAATGATGCGCCAAATGCAACAACAACAGGAAGAGAGGAATGCCATAACCGACCAGCGGTTCACTGATTTGCTTAGCAGGTTCGACAACTTAGAAGTACATCAACGATCACCAGGCCCGAGAACAAGAGGCGGAAGGCAGCATTGATTTCATTTCTTTTTCTTTTTGTAGTTCATTTCTTTTCCTTAAAACATTGGGGACAATGTTTCATTCAAGTATGGTGGGGGGGGGGGGGGGAACCGTGTTCTTTCTATCCTCCTTTTTCTTTTTCAAGTATGTATCTTTCTTTTCATTGTTATTTCCCTTATAAAAAAAAAATTAATAAAATAATATTTCTTATAATATAGATTTATTTTAAGTTAAGTCCCAAGTGTGAAAACTTTCTATTATCTATTCCCTCAAAATTTCCATGAGCCATAACAAAAATTTAACACACCCAATAAGTATAAAGGTCGCTTATTTTATAAAACTTGAGTGAAATCAAGACAAAAATTATTACCATAACAACGCTCTAAGAACCTCAACATGTTAGATCAGGATAAGTACCTATTATATCAATCCCTTGAACCTTTAGTTTTATAGTAACCCCGAGTAGTTTATACGAGAAGTCAGCACCATCTTAATAGCAAACTACGTGGAGAGCCGATGAATATAAGTGAATGATTCCCAAAGTAACATAAAAAATATATATATATATATATCAGGAAATGCACTAATTAAGTTAGGTGATCCTTACCAGATCATTTAATCTAAAGGTTGCAGATCATACAAAAGCATAATATGAAAGATCCATTATGAGTTGGTTCAGCAGATATCTGGTGCTGAACTTGGTAGGGCGGACTACGGTCCGATCCCCCGCGATTTGCAATGGACTGAATAACGAAGTTATCCGACTTATGTACCAGAACTTCTAGCTAAAAGGGGATCAAAATCACTAACCGGTTACTCCACTATGTGCGCGAAAAGATAAAGGGCTTAATGTGATTTCGCTAGAATGAAAACGGGTGAAATAAGAGTAAAGGAACTAGGATAGCTATAATGGCATTACTGGAACTGGTTTGCATAAGGTGAGGTTATCTGAGATTGTGACGGTGGTTGTTGATGTCAAGATTAAACTCAAGTTACTTCTAAACAAGGTTTACATGCAACCTAGTACGAATTGATGTGTGTTTTGAAATTTCATCTGGCTAAAATTTTTAAAACAAGTTCTATACTTATTTTGCTTGAGGACAAGCAAAGATCTAAGTATGGGGGAGTTTGATAACATGAAATTATATCACATTTTTGGACTCAATTTAATTAAATTATATTATTATTTACTTCAATTCATTTCATTTTATTAGATATTACGCGGTATTTTCTTTCCATTTATCTCAGGTGGTTTATTTGAAGCACAAGTAAAAAAAGGAAGAAAAGGAGGTGTAAAAAGGAATGAAAAGAAGCAAATACCAAAGGCCAAAGCCCAGCCCAAAAAGCACAGGCGATGTGCCTGTGACGAGCGTCACAAAGGCTGTGACGAGCGTCACGCTTTACACACTTGTGTGACGAGCGTCACACATGGTGTGACGGACGTCACACCATTCCCCTATATTTTTGGCACCAGGAACGCAACAGACCACGTTGAAGCTACTTCCACGCTTGACCCTTGGAACGTGAAGACCGTGTACACGGAAAACCCTTGGAAGCAGTTACAAAAAGTAGCAGTATAAATAGTAGCTTTTTTGGAAAGCTCTCGGATCCACACTTCTTCGCCGTTTTCTCTTTTTCGCATTTTTCTCTTCCAGCAGTACAAGCACATTTTTTACAGCATTGCTTTTACGATTTTTATATTGTTTCCTTTGCAATTTCTATTTTCTTTTCCAGCAATTAAGTAATTTTTCGCACAGTAGTTTCTACACCGGAAACTATTGTGTACCTTTCGCCGGATCTAACCTTACGTTAGAATCTAGTTTTTATTTTTATTCCTTCGCTTTTATTTTTCTGTTTGATTGAGAATTCAAGAACAAATTCAACCGGCCTGTGGTGGAGTGTTCAAGACTGCTATTTAATTTCTCAGGTTCTTTAATTATTGTTTGAATTTATATATGCCCTGCTTTACTGTTTATTTATATTATTTGCCTGAGATGAATCTGTTTATGCATGATAATTATTTAGATCTGTTTAGCATGTCTGGCTAATTTATTTAGGTATCGGTATGTAAAGTAAGCGGAATGAAGGAATCAAAACCAAATTGGTTTAATTAAGTTTAAAATTAAAATCACTCTTTTTACGGTCCCAATTTACAGGTTTAATAACAAGGTTTTTGTACGAAAGTAAAAGACATAAAGAAGTTAAAAGCAACAGAGCGAGAGTTTGAGTTTTTGACTGGACAGTGTAAATTGAACATTAATTCTAGATCAGGGCGAGAGCAATTTTTAGAGTTAATTAAATTCTAATCTTTTTCAAAAAGTATTTTTAAAGATTGAATGTGAGGACGAGAGTTAAGCATTTGAATTTAATTATATAACCTAAGTCAACAGAGCGAGAGTTTGAGATAAGGGTGTTTAAACGATTAGTGTTTTCTTAAAAAGAGTTTCTACGGATTCTATTGTTTTCAAAAAGTGGTTTTTGACTTAACTATAAGTGACAGCTACGTTAATATAAAATCATAGTTTATTCAACAGAGCGAGAGTTTGAGATAAGACTTTTAAACAATAGTGTCAACTGAAAGGATTTATTTTAAAACCAAGAAACCAACGAAGATTTGATTCCCTAATTACGACGAACTACATACCGATATCCGCTTATTAGACATTTATTTTAGATCTTATTTTAGTTTTAGCTTTTCCCCCAAACAATCAAAGTACTACTTGCCTTAGCTTTATGAAGTAACCTTAGATAACGGTATATCGATTCATAAGTCCCTGTGGGATCGATATCTTTTAAAACTACGCGATAGAACTGTGCACTTGCAGTTTGTACCCCAATTTCGACTCATAAAGTCACGATCAACCCATAGGCAGCCGAGCTACGAAGACTCTGATTCTCATATCCAGATGAGATACGTATGCAGTGGATGCGATATCCATGCGAGTCATTTTCTTTTGACCCCCTCTTTTAGCAAATAGTACATTAGATAAACCCGCACCCTTTAGACAAGAACAACAAAAGTGGATCCCGTAGAGTACTACGGATGCGTAGGGGTGATAATACCTTCCCTTCGCATAATCGACTCCCGAACCCAAGATTTGGTTGCGAGACCTTGTCTTTTCCTTTCCTTTTTCCAGGTTTACTTCGAGCGTTTCCTTTCCCTCCTTTGGGATAAATAACGCACGGTGGCGACTCTTCTGTCATTTCTTTCTCGCCGGTTGTTTTTTCGCATCTCCTCTTTCAGGTTGCGACAATACCCAAGAACATAAAAAGGATATTAGCAATGCTACACCTTAGAAAATGTGAGGCAGTTTGCAGAAAATTCTACCTAATATCAACACCATACATTTTGCATTTGTTCAGGTTGATACTTAGGCTTGACGTCATCTCAAAGCCCCTCAAAATTGTTGTAAATTACCATAGGTTCTCCCCAGAATGTTTCTCCCATTAATAGGGTATCATCAGTAAATTATAGAAAATTATATGATACACGATCACTGAATTCTAACCCTCTAAACATTCCAGCTCTTATTTTATTCTTAACAATTCTTGCTAACCTTTCAGCTAAAATTGAAAACAAGAAGGGTGAAAGTTTATCACCCCGCCTCAATCATTTTCCCACCTTAAAGTCCATTGTGTTACTTTCATTAACCAATACATACATGATGCTTTCAAACACTCCTACCTCCATCCAGCTCAACCACTTTGGCCCAAAACCTAATCTAACCAAAATGTCTCTTAAATAACCTAACTTACACAATCATAAGCTTGAGCAAAGTAAACTTTCAGCAGCATACATTATTTGTTTTCTCTTTTGGAAAAATCTAATCACCCATTTATGACAAGCAATCCATCGAGGATTTGTCTCACAGGTAAAAATGTTGTATGTGTATCAAATATTATCTTCCCAATCACCCTTTTCAACCTTAATTTTAGCTTTTTGCCATTAGTTTATACATATAACCCACTAAGCATATTGGCATATAATCTAATAAGCTTTGAGGATTCATGTTTTTTTCGATTAATGTTAGAAAAGAAGTTGTCATAGATTTTGGAGGCTTCGAGTTCTTGTAGGATTCCTAAAAAAAACCAATTATATCTAACTTCCAACAAAACATCAAACTATGGAGTGAAAGTACAGATCAACTAGATTAGTCTCCTTTCCACGAGAATATTGGAGCAGTTAGTCTTCAAGCTTCTAAACACCTTGGGAGATTTTAATACTGGGTTGAGCTAATAAACCTTAAACCCTGGTTTTATACTAGGCTAACCATTAACTAGTAACATTTTAATATCGGGCTAACCTTGAACCTAATCAAACTTTTAATATTGGGCTAAGCTTTAACCTACACTTAGTTTTACCACAAGCTAATGAATAACCTATGAAAGCTTTTAACACATGATGAACCTTCGAACCTAAACAAGGGTTTGATCACACAATCCCAAAACCAAAGCTTTTGCCAATCGATTGGGATAAGGTGTCAATCGATTGGCAAAGACAAAACCTTGCTCAGAGCTTTTCAGAAACCTTCCAACTCATCTAACACGACTTCAAGACATTTTTGAAAATATTTTCTTGAGAAAAATTAGTTTGAAAAGTATTTGTGTGTGTGTGATTTAGCCATGCAGTTTTAAAAAAATGCCCTTGAGCATTACAAAGTTTTCACTCAGACTATTCGAGGTAGGGCTTTCTTGTACTTCAAGACTTTGTCAGATGCTTTATTTCTTGTATAAACTTTCTTGAGTTTACTTGAGATGTATCTTGATTAAAATTCCATTTTTGTTTCCATCATCATATAGTGAAGTCCAACAAACCTGGATATCCTAGTTTGCATCTTTAATTGCTTAACCGCTTATACTTGACTTGATATTAAGGACCAGTTGTCATCATTAAAAGTTGTAGTCCTTGTTAAAAGCATATAACTTGTAAAATAAGGTTCCATATCTGGTATTGATATTTCGTTCTAAAATCCAGCTTTGCGTAGACTTATGTCTCATTAAACTTTCCTTTAAATGAATATTGTTCCACACTGTAGCACCTCAAATTTGACCTCCCCATTCATGCATTCATTTCATTTTTTTTAGGTCATTTATCATTCCATATTGCATTGCATCATGGCAGTCAGAATTGGCATCAAGAGAATCCTCAGTGCAAAAGAGCAAGTCTTTCCTTGAGATGAAGACCACATGATTATTTCAAAGAGCTTATATGAGCTAGGGTTCATTTTGAAGCAATTGTACCAAGTGGTATAGGCCCAAATTCATCAGTGCACTTCCAGGTCATCTGAGGACCATAAAAGTCAACTGTACAGTCAACTGAGGGCTTTGAGTTGGGGAAGTGAGTGGAAGCATCTCAATCATGTTCAAAAGAGGCCTATTCATCATGTCAAACATCTATCTTGAAGATTTTGAAGCCAAATCAAAAGTTTCCAAAAATGGAAAGTGACCTATAATTTCAAGTTTCCAAAAATGGCAAGTTTTTGGTTCACATTCGACTTGACTTTCCAACATCAAAGAAGCTTCAAATGAATTTTTGGTCAACATGAAAGTTGAAGATCTTTCTCTCCCATTTTCAAAAAGTCCAAGATCATGTCCATCTGATGTATGGTTGAGAAGTTATGGTCCAATGATTGCAAAGTGTACATGGAAGTTCAACATGGCATAACTTTTGATTCAAAACTCCAAATTGAGCCACTCTTTTTGCAAAATGCATGTCATGACCAATATTTTTCAAATCATCCATTGCCTTGCATGAAAGAGGATCACATGACCACTTGTTCATTCAAGTGCATTTTGGAGGGAAAATGCATAATTTGAAATTGGTTGATCACATGAGCCAAATACCAATCCTATCATGTTCATGAGCTGATGTTAAGTAGAATTGAACCCTAATATGGCACTGTTCACGTGCACTTTAACCATGCAAGGGTGCATTTACCAATTTTGCATTACACCTCATCTTTCCCTAATTACAATTAACCAAGGCAAATTGGGATTAGCATGGTGATTAACATATGATATAAAAGCCTAATCCTAACTGAATTGGATCAGAATCACAATTTCAGATCTCAAATTCTCATTTCCCTCCCAATTTTCTCTTTCCTTGAATTCCCAATTTCTTCACACAAACACAAGATTTCTTTATAGATTCATGATCATGGAAGAGTTTTGAGCAAGATTCATCATCTGGTTTGAAGAATTTGATCAAGATTCGAGCTCCACAAGTGCAAGTTCATGAAGTTGGTTTTCTAAAATTAAGCAAGATTCAAGCCATTTCCATTGCCACTTCTTCCACAAAGCTTCAAGGCACACATAAAGAAGTGAATCTGGAGCTCCATAGCACCTGAAGACACTGTTTTTGGTCACTGCACATCAAGTAAGTGAAATTTCGACCTTCACTTTTCTCCAATTCATTGCTATAAACTTGTAGAGTTTTTGATGCTGAGAACACTGATAGTTTCAGAATTAGAAATGGTTAAGTATTGAGTGAGATATGACGGTTTAAAGTTTGTATGCTCAAAATGTTTTCATTCGATCCACTCGATTCATGAGGATTTAGGCCAAATAATTGTGATATTCTTGATCTACGTGGAAGGACGGTTCGAACCATGTATATTATGTTGATTTCTGGAAAATTCTGTTCATGAGCGCCGCCGATTTCATCGGGGAAGACGGCTGAAACCGCCGTCCTCCGCCGTCTGTAAAAGATGCTAGGGTTTCGCTGTGTCAGCGCTTGCGTGGCTCCTGCTTGTCCAAACCATTGGCCTACGCTTCTTTGACCAGGCTTGCATGGCGTTTGACTGTGAGGTGGCTTGCCACTTCATTAATGAAGCGCATCGTTTTGCTATGAACGCGCCTGTGACCATCAACACCTCTGTTCGATCCTTCGCTTGGTTGTTTTTCTTATTCCATTTTGTTTGAGCGCTTTTAACCTCACAAACCTTGGTTCGAGCCTTGCCTAGCGCACATATTTCTGAATGTTATTTTCTAGCGCCTTGACCTTGCTGACCTGTGTTCAATCCTTGCCATATGCATTTTTCAATTCTAATTCACATGTCATTGTTTACATGATTTTCTTTATTTCATGTTAATTCATTTTGTTTTTTCATCAACTTGTAAAAATCATAAAAAATAGAAAATATGTCCAATTTAATTCAGACTTTTTTCCACATGTTTGTTTTAATGTCTATTATTTTTTTATGTTAATTTCCTGATTTTTGTATTTCTGGATTTTTAAATGTGCTTGCTTATTTGAACATGATGCCATATGGATATGTTGCATTCATTTGATTGTAAAATGCTCATGTTTTATCCAATTGCCTTGAAATTTGACATGCTTAATCCTAACATGTGATGTGATTTTTTGGCTTTGGTTTGAGATTTTTACCATTTAATACCACTGTTTTGGACACATGGACATATGTTGTGACATTTGGTCTAACATTTGGTACCTTGTACTTGTGCATTTTCATTCATGTACCATTTTTTGCTTCTGGACCTAATTTTTTGGTGTGATGCTTGTCTTAACATGTTGTATTCACATAAAAAATTTCATGATCATTGGATGTGTTTCTGTTTTAATGTGGATTTTATATTCTTGATGTCCAATTTTGATCACATTGCTTGCCTTTGCCTTATCTTGATTATTTGATGGCTTTGCCTATTGAATTGGCTTTGGTCCTTTTTAGGACATGCTCTTGTTTGATTGAATATGCTTCATGTGAATTGTTGACTTCTGTTTTGGTCATTTGACTTGACTTTGACCCTAGTCTTTGTACTAGTGGTTTGTACTCACCAATTGTGTTTGTGTTTCAGGTATTTAGCACTAATGGTTGGTTTGGCCACTATTTGAGATGCAAGTTGCTTTGATTACTAACTCTTGTTGTGTTGTAGGTCCATTGATGTGATGAACTCACTTGAGTGCTTGCATTTGAGACTTGCATTTTGTAGATATTGAATAAGATCCACTGTTGTGTTGTCTATTGATTTGTCTGAATACAATATTGACTGTTTGGCTTTTGTACAGGTACATAAGTCGCTTTTAGCTCTTGCTTGAGCTTCACTTGGGAGTGTGGTTGGTACACCACTGAGGTAGCTTAGCCTTCTAACTTCATGTAGTCTGGAAGCCCTGCCACCATTTTGGCAGGCATTTGGCTGAAGTCCTCCTTAAGAGGCCATGACTGTGTATGTTTACATTTGTGCTAAAGACCTCCTTGTCGAGGCATGTTACTTGTTAAGTCCTCCTAAGTGAAGAGGCAATTGACAAATAGAAGGGATTAGCAATCAATCCCCTGTTATTCGTTGAGTCGTTCATTATACTCGCACCACGTGCTGATGCTCTTGAACCTAACCCAAGATCTTTGTATATAGATTCAGTCAAGTGGAGTAGGATCCCTCATTCTGGATCCCCACGTTTTCATTGATTTGAAGCTCACCTAGGCCAGGGTTAAGAGCCATGAGGTCTAACCCTCATTACCTTTCATCTGCTCACCCTGACGGTCAATGTCAGTGGTTAAGAGCCTTAGCACACCCCTACAGTGTTGGCTTGTTTGTCGAGGTTGATATGACCCCTCTTGACTAAAGCCCAACTATTTGTATGAGCCGCTTGTTTGCATATAGAGTGTGATACTTGTTCACCTGTGATTGATGTTTATTTGATGTTGAGATTGACTTGCTTCCTGTGCGAGTTAGGTTCTGATTAGAGACCTCAACTTAGGGATCGTTTGCATGACAACTTTTAGGCTCGAGTCGTAGTCTCCCTATTAGTCTGTTATCTCCCTGGTCTCTGGTTAGGAGAGAGTTTCTCCCCTGTTAAGGGGAACTACGTCGCCCTGATTCTCATACCAGATGAGATACGTAGGCAGGAGATTGAGCGAGATCTCTCCGGGCGCCCTTTTTCTTTTTTTCACCCTTTTGTTTTTGTTGTGTGGGTGTGCACCCTTTTCTGTTTTATTTCGTGTTTGTTTGAGGAGTTAGATGTAAGACCATTGATTGGCTATCTGTTTCCTGTTTTGTTTTGTGGAGTTAGATGTAAGACCATTGATTGGCTTTCTGTTTCCTGTTTGTTGTGCGGAGTTGGATGTAAGTCCATTGATTGGCATTCTGTTTCCAGTTTTTGTTGTTCCCTTATGAGACTTGCTTATTGTATCCCCATAGGTTTGCTAGACTTCGTATAGTCTCTCGTTTGCATGTCAATTAAGGTAGCACGGTTCCTTCGTCTAGGACTTCCTTTATTGCATGAGCATTCCTAAAACACAAAAAAACTTTATCTTCCCTTAAGGACACGTTAACTCCTTCTACTACAGGTGAGTAAGTCTCCAAAGGTCGAGCATCCAGTAGATTGCGTAGTAACGTCGCTCACCTAAAAAACACAAAACAAATGGAAATGGTTTATCCGAACTACGGTAACTCTGATTCTCATGTTCAGATGAGATACGTAGGCACGAGACGCGATGTCTTGCCGAGTTTGACTGACGACTAACATTTAATCCTTGCTGGTTTTCGCCCTCGTTGCGATTATTTTCTCTCGCCCTCGTTGCGATTGAGACCTTCCTTTTTCTCTTTCCCTCGTTGCAATCGAGACCCTTTTTTCCCTTTTCGTGTTTGTTTAGAGTCAGATGTAAGTCCATTTATTGGTATTCTGTTTCCTGTTTGCGTTTGTTCGTTCGGAGTTGGATGTAAGTCCATTTATTGGCATTCTGTTTCCTGTTTGCGTTTGTTTGTTCGGAGTCGGATGTAAGTCCATCTATTGGCATTCCGTTTCCTTGGTGTGTTTGTTTCGATGTCTCAGTGTCTCTTCTCAGTGTTTTGTGTCGGAGTGCGTTAGCCGAGCTACGAGTTCTCTGATTCTTTCTCTGGTTAGAGAAGATACGTACGCATAGGATGCGATGTCCTAGCGAGCATGTCTCTCATTTCCCCGAACTACGTCGACTCTGATGTTTGTTTCTGACAAACTACGTAGGCCTAGGATGCGACATCTTGCCGAGTCACATTCCTCCGTCTTCTTTCACCTGTTTTATTATTCCAGTGTGTGCATTCTTTGAGCAGTTTATCAGCAACCTTTTCCTATTCTTTTGAGCGTGGATCCCGTCGAGTACGACGGACGTGAGAGGTGCTAATACCTTCCCCTTGCGTAACCGACTCCCGTACCTAGCAATCTCTGGTCGTAAGACCATTCCTTTCCCTTTTTCAGGTTTACTTCGAGCGTTTCCTTTCCCTCCTTTGGGATAAATAACGCACGGTGGTGACTCTGTGTTTTTCCTGCCGGTTGTTTTTCGGGATGCGACAGCTGGCGACTCTGCTGGGGACTCAATAAGAAGTTGACCTCTTGCTGGTCCATCTTCCCTAAGCGAGTCAATCCTAGCGCTCTCTAGGATAGTTTTGGTTGGTTTTACAGTTTTATTTGTTGCATTTCTGATCATTACACTGTGATTGTATATATTTGCATATATATTTGCATGCATCATATTATCACTGTGCTGGATCCTGTACAGGTTGGTTCTTCTGATTTGGGGTGGGTGTTCTGAGTGGGGCTAAAACCCAGGCCCGAGTATACACCTAGGATTAGCGTGGTCTCATGTTTCCTCACATGTTGTACGACATGATGTTGCGACATGACATACCACAGCCAGACGAGGTTCTTTTGAGAGAGTCCTTCCGTTTGGAGTATTCCACTCAGGTTGGGTTATCTCTTTTGAGCTGTTGACTTCGGTAACCGTTCTTTCTCGGATCTTTGGTTTAAATGATCTTATGAGAGCTACAACGACACACCCGAAAGGGCAAACCCGTTGAGTATCTTGCCCAATTGTCGAGACCATTATCCGCCTTAGGATGACCTTATTAGAATTCACCTGTGAGGGGAGGGTTTGATTCTTATAGATACAGGTCCTGTTGGTGATTCTGTGATGGTGACTTTGGTTCAGTCGGATTTATGGATATTTATTTCTGACACGCCGGAGGTCTGTCCATGGTATTTATCAGCGGGTTCCGTTTATTTCGGATCCCCGAGTTGAATTTGGGGTTGCTTGTCCAGATGATCAGTGATTTACCTATGATGATGGTGATGTATCCTCCGGTTCCGTTTATTTCGGAACTCCCAAGTTGGATTTATGGTTGCTTGGTCCCTCAGATGGTTGTGATCAGTTCAGAGACCGGAACTTCCGCACAGTTGATGTTCAGATGACTTGGAGGATGGCACTGTGACTTGCATTCATGCATCTGCATCATTCCCATTTCACATTCATCTGCGTCTAACTCATGTCTATCCATACTCAGGGTATATTCTCGATTGAGATTCTGATTGAGAGACATCCTGATGTTAGAATGTTGTTGTCGAATTTTTATCCGTCTCGATGAAGCCAGGATCGAAAGACAGAATGTTCCTCATACAGATAGACATTGCATTCATGCGTGAGTCATAATAACCTGTCTTCTGTTTTGCAGGTATTGGTTTCTAACATGTTTGATTGACTTAGGACTCATTGCTCGCACACACCGAGTCTTTCCTCGGCACATAGCTCGTCCGCACAGATACCCTACCAGACGCAACAAACCCAGAATGATGAATCCACCCAACGCTGACATTCTCAAGCTGAAAGAGAAGATGAGTGAGTTGACCAACGTCATACAAGGGTTCGCCTTGGGTCAGAATAGAGGACGTCGTCAACCGTTCACGTTCACCAGTGCTGGGATGCTAGATCCAAATCGCGTATGTGCGGTGGGTGAAGAAATTGACAGTGACTACGAGCTGGCTTCGTGGATAAAACCGTGCGTACCAGGGATGGAAATCCAGAACTGGAAGGCCGAAAAGATCATCATTGTCACTCTGTGTGAAGAGTAATGTTTCTATTTTTCAATTCTATTTGCATGAAAGTCATACGTTTTGCCCGAAACATAATGGTTCATTGTAAGGGCCACCTCATGTGTTTCATTTTGCAACATTTTGCATCATTAATAAATGGATGTTTTTCACATTAAAAGCGGTGTTCCCTGTTTTTCATTTATTTTTGCAGTTTAAAAAATAAAAAATGGCAATGCTTGTTTTCATTTTCCTTCCTTTTGATTTGTCTCGTTCCGACCTCAAAAGCAATGCATGAATCAACATTCAGACAAATGCGATCATGCTCCGGATCTCATTGATAACAATCCTGTTACACCCTCATATGACTTCGACAATCCGATCTATCATGCCGAAGAAGAAGGCGAAGAAGATTGTGATCTGCCAGAAGAATTAGCCAGGTTGTTGAAACAAGAGGAGAAGGTGATTCAACCGCGCGAGGAGCAAGTTGAGCTTGTTAATCTGGGTACTGAGGAAGTCAGAAAGGAAGTGAAAATTGGGGCCGCTTTGGAGGTAAGTCTCAAGAGCTGAAGAAGGATGGAAAAGTGAGGATGTGTGTGGACTACCGGGATTTGAACAGAGCTAGCCCGAAGGATGATTTCCCATTACCTCACATCGATGTGTTGGTAGATAATACAGCTCAATTCTCGGTGTTTTCCTTCATGGATGGCTTTTTGTCTATAACCAAATTAAAATGTCGCCAAATGATATGAAGAAAACAACATTCATTACACCGTGGGGCACTCTTTGCTATAGGGTGATGCCATTCGGTCTCAAGAATGCCGGTGCCACGTATCAAAGAGCTATGGTGACTTTGTTTCATGATATGATTCATCATGAAATTGAATGCTATGTTGATGACATGATAGCAAAGTCCCAAACAGAAGAGGGGCATCTGGTAGACCTGGCCAAGCTGTTTGACCGGTTGAGACAATTCAAATTGAGGTTGAATCCGAATAAGTGCACTTTTGGAGTGCGGTCCGGTAAGTTGCTGGGGTTTATTGTGAGTAAAAGAGGAATCGAGGTTGATCCTGCTAAAGTAAAAGCAATACAAGAAATGCCTGAACCGAGAACAGGAAAAGAGGTTCGTGGTTTCTTAGGTAGATTTAACTACATTTCATGGTTCATATCTCATCTAACAGCCACGTGTGAACCCATATTCAAGTTGTTGAGAAAAGATCAAACGATCAGGTGGAATAATGATTGCCAAGCGGCATTCGAAAAAATAAAAGAATATTTGCAGGAGCCTCCGATTCTGATGCCTCCTGTGGAGGGACGACCGTTAATCCTGTACTTGACAGCCCTCGAGGGGTCTATGGGGTCACTGGGTCAGCATGACGAGTCTGGTCGAAAAGAGCATGCAATTTACTACCTTAGCAAAAAGTTTACCGACTGTGAAACAAGATATTCACTGCTCGAGAAAACTTGATGTGCTTTGGCCTGGGCTGCTCGCCGACTGAGACAGTATATGCTGGTTCATGCCACTTTATGGATTTCCAAGATGGATCTGATCAAGTAGGTCTTTGAGAAGCCAGCATTGACTGGACGGGTTGCGAGATGGCAAATGATTTTGACTGAATACGATATTCAGTACACCTCTCAGAAAGCAATCAAGGGGAGTGTATAGTCTGATTACCTCGCCCAGCAACCCATTGAGGATTATCAACCGATGAAGTTTGAGTTCCCTGATGAGAACATCATGTTTCTCAAATCGAAAGATTGTGAGGAACCAATCCCGGAGGAGGGGCCTGACCCTAAGTCCGAAAGGATTCTGATGTTTGATGGGGCCGTTAACGTGAATGGTAGTGGAGTTGGAGCTGTTTTGGTTACGCCGAAAGGATCCCGCATTCCTTTTATTGCCTGGCTAACATTTGAATACACCTACAATGTGGCAAGTACGAAGCTTGTATCCTGGGTATCGGACCTCGGTGCGTACATCTACTGGGGCAACGTCTTTCTCGCTCGTGTATGGGATGGAAGTCGTGCTTCCGGTCAAGGTCCAGACTCCGTCATTGAGAGTCCTGATGGATATGAAATTGGAAGAGGCTGAGTGGATAAGGATTTGGTATGAAGAGTTGAGCCTGATTGAGAAAAGAGGCTGGCGGTCATTTGACATGGGCAGTTGTACCAGCAGCGAATGAAGTGTGCTCTTGACCGAGAGGTACGACCTCGTGTGTATCATGTGGGAGACATGGTGTTGAAAAGGATCCTTCCTCCTCAGAAAGATCGTTGGGGCAAGTGGACACCCAGTTATGAATGTTCATTCATGGTCAAGAAGGTTTTCTCTGGCGGAGCCTTGTTATTGATCGACCATGGATGGCGAGGATTTTCCATCCCCTATGAATGCGGACGCAGTTAAAAAATACTTCGTATAAGAGACCCGCTGGACGAAAAGAATAAAATAGTCCAGGCAAAAAAGGGCATCCCGGCGAACCAAGGAAAAAGAAAAAGGTTCGGGCAAAAATTAGGGATAAAAAAGAAAAAATTGTACACCCGGCAAGTCGAAAACCCCACAAGGGCGGCTTGGGCAAAAAAGGGTATCCCGGTGGACTGAAAACCTGAAAGGGCGGTCCAGGCAAAAGAGGGATTGAAACGAACAACTGCGTCCAGCATGATCGTTTGTACTTTGGTTAAGACACCTAGATAATCCCCAGCAGGGATCGATCGGAAGCGTCTTGTTCAGAAGGCAGAAAGCACGGAAAGTCTTGAGGACATATGGGGTGTAACCGAGTTAGAACTCGATGAGATCGCGGGTTCACATTGCCATTAGGGTAGATTTTCCTTTTATGCGCAATTACCTCTTTTCAGGGATTGCTTCCTGTGTATTGCTCAGTTACGAGCCACCATTTTTGTTCAACCAATAAAATGCATATTCGGTCAAATAATTTTGTTTTTGTTTTCATTACCACTTTGATTGCAAAAACATCTGTTTATTTTGATAAGAATCTTTGCATTTTGAGACATAGGGGTCCCTTCCAATGCATGTTCATAAGATTGAAAACCTGAAATCTTATTCGGAAGGTTGAGTGACCTAGGTGTTGAAATTTTGGCACGCCTGGGACACGTTTTATCTAACGATCTCTTTTGCAGGTGCTGTTGGTTATTTTCACTCACTTGCAGGTTATGATATGAAGCCTTTCGACAAAAGAATCCTTTGAAGTCCAATCAGGGACGAGGGATAGAAGAACGGTGAAAAGAAGACGAAAGAAGGGCGACGATCCTAGAGGGTAATCAAGAAGACTCTTCAAAGTCTGAGGATTAGAGAGTTGGCCCGGATCTAAGGAGATCGATTGTCTCGAAATAGAGAAAAGCCGAGAATACAAGGCGATGAATCAGAAGGGACCGGATGAGTCTGGGAGCTCACAAAAGTGGAAAGCTGACACTGTGGTTGGATGGTGAATGCCAGGGTTCGACGAGTCGACAGGTGTTCCATGTCAAAAAATTTGTACCTCCCCAGCAGTCTGAGATTGTTATCTCCCCAGTGGATTCGAGATCGGTGTCGCCTCAGTAGCCAGGCCTGAAGTTTTCTGTTTCCCCTAGCAGGGTTGAGAGTGTTATTTCCCCAGCAAGTCTGAAGGTTGCTGTTTCCCCAGCGGAGGTTTGCGTTGGTAGTTTTTCCTCAGCGAAGTCCCCAAGCGGATCGAGTTTGGTGGAGGTCATCCCCAGTGGGGATTATCCCTTCCCTAGCAGCAGTGCTATTCCCCAACAGGATGGAGATTGGAGTGATATTGAGTTCCTCAGCAGAGTGGCTCGTGCTGTCCCCGGAGGGGGATATTTTTTATGCATTCATCATTTAGAGAAGCATAGCATATTGCATCATTAATTGCATAGCATTTCCATGGTTATGGAGCATTACGCTGTAAAATTCATGCATCAGTATTGCAAGCATAAGCTGGTCCCAAGCCGTGGTTACCGTTCGAGGATTGGTTTAGCTGGTTGGAAGACGTTACTCTGAGGAGTTTAGCATCGCGACGTTGGGTTATCTGGGTCGATTTCAGAATTTGTTTCTCCAGCATGGTCGAGAGGTTGGTGTTTTCCCAACAAGCGACTCCCTAGTTGAGTTGGTTTCTCTGCCATTCCGAGAATGTCAGATCAGTAAGTATCCCCAGCAGTACTACTCCCCACAGAGTTAGGAGATTGATTTAGAAATTGTGTACTCAACAAAGTGATCATTTGCTTTCCCAGCAGGAGTTTTCCTCCCCTTGCATCTTGCAGATTGGATCATATCCCCAGCAGAGGCGGATCATTTTTCAACATCCGTATAACACATTTGCAGCAGTTGCTCTTGGCAGCATTCAGGATCGATAATCCCCAGAGAGATTTATTTCCTCACCCGTCTGTGAAAGGAAAGCTTGATTATCTCCCCAGTTTAGTCCCCGGCAAGTGTCTGCCTTGTTTTGACATATGTAGATGTCATCCTTCCGATACCGGTTAGTGTCGTGTTGATCCCCGTAATGTCTATTTTCTTTGATGTCGGTAAACATCATCTTTCGATGTCGGTAAACGTCGAATCCCAATCGTTGGCCATCAGTAAATGGCATGTCTCTCATGGTGTCTACAGAAGAATCGTTCTGTTAACACCCGTGTGTATCCTGTTTTTTTTTGTGTCGGTAAACATAATTGTTCGATGTCGGTAACATCGAGTCCTTTCCCAGTCATCGGTAAATTTCTGGTCGTGTGTCCTCTCTTTGATGTCGGTAAACATCGAGTTTCTTCCCATTCATCGGTAGATGTCTGGTCGTGGTTTCTTTCTTCCCATTCATCGGTAGATATCTGGTCGTGGTTTCTTTCTTCCCATTCATCCGTAGATGTTTGGTCGTGGTTTCTTTCTTCCCATTCATCGGTAGATGTTTGGTCGTGGTTTCTTTCTTCCCATTCATCGGTAGATGTCTGGTCGTGGTTTCTTTCTTCCCATTCATCGGTAGATGTCTGGTCGTGGTTTCTTTCTTCCCATTCATCGGTAGATGTCTGGTCGTGGTTTCTTTCTTCCCATTCATCGGTAGATGTCTGGTTGTGGTTTCTTTCTTCCCATTCATCGGTAGATGTCTGGTCGTGGTTTCTTTCTTCCCATTCATCGGTAGATGTTTGGTCGTGGTTTCTTTCTTCCCATTCATCGGTAGATGTCTGGTCGTGGTTTCTTTCTTCCCATTCATCGGTAGATGTCTGGTCGTGGTTTCTTTCTTCCCATTCATCGGTAGATGTCTGGTCGTGGTTTCTTTCTTCCCATTCATCGATAGATGTCTGGTCGTGGTTTCTTTCTTCCCAGTCATCGGTAGATGTCTGGTCGTCGTTTCTTTCTTCCCATTCATCGGTAGATGTGTGGTCGTGGTTTCTTTCTTCCCATTCATCGGTAGATGTTTGGTCGTGGTTTCTTTCTTCCCATTCATCGGTAGATGTCTGGTCGTGGTTCTTTTCTTCCCAGTCATCGGTAGATGTCTGGTCATGGTTTCTTTCTTCCCATTCATCGGTAGATGTCTGGTCGTGGTTTCTTTCTTCCCATTCATCGGTAGATGTTTGGTCATGGTTTCTTTCTTCCCATTCATCGGTAGATGTCTGGTCGTGGTTTCTTTCTTCCCATTCATCGGTAGATGTCTGGTCGTGGTTTCTTTCTTCCCATTCATCGGTAGATGTCTAGTCGTGGTTTCTTTCTTCCCATTCATCGGTAGATGTCTGGTCGTGGTTTCTTTCTTCCCATTCATCGGTAGATGTCTGGTCGTGGTTTCTTTCTTCCTATTCATCGGTAGATGTCTGGTCGTGGTTCCTTTCTTCCCATTCATCGGTAGATGTCTGGTCGTGGTTTCTTTCTTCCCATTCATCGGCAGATGTCTGGTCGTGGTTTCTTTCTTCGCATTCATCGGTAGATGTCTGGTCGTGGTTTCTTTCTTCCCATTCATCGGTAGATGTCTGGTTGTGGTTTCTTTCTTCCCATTCATCGGTAGATGTCTGGTCGTGGTTGCTTTCTTCCCAGTCATCGGTAGATGTTTCGTCGTGTATCCTTTCTTTGATAAATATCAATTCCTCAGTAGAGTCGTTGGTAAACGTTTGGTCTTGTTCCAGTTGTAAACATCTTTCCTTCTGTTGAAGCCGCCATCGGTAAATGGCCTCTCTTTCCTTGGTTCGTTACCTGTAGAGTGCAAATTTTCCGGTTCTTTTGGTATTCAATCCCTGTTTACCTTGAAATTCTGATAGCCGTTGCTTTCATCCGTTCAGGTTCTCAGTTGATTGAATAGGGGCAGCTGTAACACCTCAAGTTTGCCCTCCCCATTCATGCATTCATTTCATTTTTTTTAGGTCATTTATCATTCCATATTGCATTGCATCATGGCAATCAGAATTGGCATCAAGAGAATCCTCAGTGCAAAAGAGCAAGTCTTTCCTTGAGATGAAGACCACATGATTATTCTAAAGAGCTTATATGATCTAGGGTTCATTTTGAAGCAATTGTACCAAGTGGTATAGGCCCAAATTCATTAGTGCACTTCCAGGTCATCTGAGGACCATAAAAGTCAACTGTACAGTCAACTGAGGGCTTTGAGTTGGGGAAGTGAGCGGAAGCATCTCAATCATGTTCAAAAGAGGCCTATTCATCATGTCAAACATCTATCTTGAAGATTTTGAAGCCAAATCAAAATTTTCCAAAAATGGAAAGTGACCTATAATTTCAAGTTTCCAAAAATGGCAAGTTTTTGGTTCACATTCAACTTGACTTTCCAACATTAAAGAAGCTTCAAATGAATTTTTGGTCAACATGAAAGTTGAATATCTTTCTCTCCCATTTTCAAAAAGTCCAAGATCATGTCCATCTGATGTATGGTTAAGAAGTTATGGTCCAATGATTGCAAAGTGTACATGGAAGTTCAACATGGCATAACTTTTGATTCAAAACTCCAAATTGAGCCACTCTTTTTGCAAAATGCATGTCATGACCAATATTTTTCAAATCATCCATTGCCTTGCATGAAAGAGGATCACATGACCACTTGTTCATTCAAGTGCATTTTGGAGGGAAAATGCATAATTTGAAATTGGTTGATCACATGAGCCAAATACCAATCCTATCATGTTCATGAGCTGATGTTAAGTGGAATTGAACCCTAATATGGCACTGTTCACGTGCACTTTAACCATGCAAGGGTGCATTTACCAATTTTGCATTACACCTCATCTTTCCCTAATTACAATTAACCAAGGCAAATTGGGATTAGCATGGTAATTAACATATGATATAAAAGCCTAATCCTAACTGAATTGGATCAGAATCACAATTTCAGATCTCAAATTCTCATTTCCCTCCCAATTTTCTCTCTCCTCGAATTCCCAATTTCTTCACACAAACACAAGATTTCTTTGTAGATTCATGATCATGGAAGAGTTTTGAGCAAGATTCATCATCTGGTTTGAAGAATTTGATCAAGATTCGAGCTCCACAAGTGCAAGTTCATGAAGTTGGTTTTCTGAAATTAAGCAAGATTCAAGCCATTTCCATTGCCAATTCTTCCATAAAGCTTCAAGGCACGCATAAAGAAGTGAATCTGGAGCTCCATAGCACCTGAGGACACTGTTTTTGGTCACTGCACATCAAGTAAGTGAAATTTCGACCTTCACTTTTCTCCAATTCATTGCCATAAACTTGTAGAGTTTTTGATGCTGAGAACACTGATAGTTTCATAATTAGAAATGGTTAAGTATTGAGTGAGATATGACGGTTTAAAGTTTGTATGCTCAAAATGTTTTCATTCGATCCGCTCGATTCATGAGGATTTAGGCCAAATAATTGTGATATTCTTGATCTACGTGGAAGGACGGTTCGAACCATGTATATTATGTTGATTTATGGAAAATTCTGTTCATGAGCGCCGCCGATTTCATCGGGGAAGACGGCTGAAACCGCCGTCCTCCGCCGTCTGTAAAAGATGCTAGGGTTTCGCTGTGTCAGCTCTTGCATGGCCCCTGCTTGTCCAAACCATTGGCCTACGCTTCTTTGACCAGGCTTGCATGGCGTTTGACTGTGAGGTGGCTTGCCACTTCATTAATGAAGCGCTGCGTTTTGCTATGAACGCGCCTGTGACCATTAACACCTCTGTTCGATCCTTCGCTTGGTTGTTTTTCTTATTCCATTTTGTTTGAGCACTTTTAACCTCACAAACCTTGGTTCGAGCCTTGCCTAGCGCACATATTTCTGAATGTTATTTTCCAGCGCCTTGACCTTGCTGACCTGTGTTCAATCCTTGCCATATGCATTTTTCAATTCTAATTCACATGTCATTGTTTACATGATTTTCTTTATTTCATGTTAATTCATTTTGTTTTTTCATCAACTTGTAAAAATCATAAAAATAGAAAATATGTCCAATTTAATTCAAACTTTTTTCCACATGTTTGTTTTAATGTCTATTATTTTTTGATGTTAATTTCCTGATTTTTGTATTTCTGGATTTTTAAATGTGCTTGCTTATTTGAATATGATGCCATATGGATATGTTGCATTCATTTGATTGTAAAACGCTTATGTTTTATCCAATTGCCTTGAAATTTGACATGCTCAATCCTAACATGTGATGTGATTTTTTGGCTTTGCTTTGAGATTTTTACCATTTAATACCACTGTTTTGGACACATGGACATATGTTGTGACATTTGGTACCTTATACTTGTGCATTTTCATTCATATACCATTTGTTTGCTTCTGGACCTATTTTTTTGGTATGATGCTTGTCTTAACATGTTGTATTCACATAAAAAATTTCATGATCATTGGATGTGTTTCTGTTTTAATGTGGATTTTATATTCTTGATGTCCAATTTTGATCACATTGCTTACCTTTGCCTTATCTTGATTATTTGATGGCTTTGCCTATTGAATTGGCTTTGGTCCTTTTTAGTACATGCTCTTGTTTGATTGAATGTGCTTCATGTGAATTGTTGACTTCTGTTTTGGTCATTTGACTTGCCTTTGACCCTAGTCTTTGTACTAGTGGTTTGTACTCACCAATTGTGTTTGTGTTTCAGGTATTTAGCACTAATGGTTGGTTTGGCCACTATTTGAGATGCAAGTTGCTTTGATTACTAACTCTTGTTGTGTTGTAGGTCCATTGATGTGATGAACTCACTTGAGTGCTTGCATTTGAGACTTGCATTTTGTAGATATTGAATAAGATCCACTGTTGTGTTGTCTATTGATTTGTCTGAATACAATATTGACTGTTTGGCTTTTGTACAGGTACATAAGTCGCTTTTAGCTCTTGCTTGAGCTTCGCTTGGGAGTGTGGTTGGTACACCACTGAGGTAGCTTAGCCTTCTAACTTCATGTAGTCTGGAAGCCCTGCCACCTTTTTGGCAGGCATTTGGCTGAAGTCCTCCTTAAGAGGCCATGACTGTGTATGTTTACATTTGTGCTAAAGACCTCCTTGTCGAGGCATGTTACTTGTTAAGTCCTCCTAAGTGAAGAGGCAATTGACAGATAGAAGGGATTAGCAATCAATCCCCTGTTATTCGTTGAGTCGTTCATTATGCTCGCACTACGTGTTGATGCTCTTGAACCTAACCCAAGATCTTTGTATATAGAGTCAGTCAAGTGGAGTAGGGTCCCTCATTCTGGATCCCCATGTTTTCATTGATTTGAAGCTCACCCAGGCCAGGGTTAAGAGCCATGAGGTCTAACCCTCATTACCTTTCATCTGCTCACCCTAACGGTCAATGTTAGTGGTTAAGAGCCTCATCACACCCCTACAGTGTTGGCTTGTTTGTCGAGGTTGATATGACCCCTCTTGACTAAAGCCCAGCTATTTGTATGAGCCGCTTGTTTGCATATAGAGTGTGATACTTGTTCACCTGTGATTGATGTTTATTTGCTGTTGAGATTGACTTGTTTCCTGTGCGAGTTAGGTTCTGATTAGAGACCTCAACTTAGGGATCGTTTGCATGACAACTTTTAGGCTCGAGTCGTAGTCTCCCTATTAGTCTGTTATCTCCCTGGTCTCTGGTTAGGAGAGAGTTTCTCCCCTGTTAAGGGGAACTACGTCACCCTGATTCTCATACCAGATGAGATACGTAGGTAGGAGATTGAGCGAGATCTCTCCGGGCGCCCTTTTTCTTTTTTTCACCCTTTTGTTTTTGTTGTGTGGGTGTGCACCCTTTTCTGTGTTGTTTCCTGTTTGTTTGAGGAGTTAGATGTAAGACCATTGATTGGCTATCTATTTCCTGTTTTGTTTTGTGGAGTTAGATGTAAGACCATTGATTGGCTTTCTGTTTCCCGTTTGTTGTGCGGAGTTGGATGTAAGTCCATTGATTGGCATTCTGTTTCCAGTTTTTGTTGTTCCCTTATGAGACTTGCTTATTGTATCCCCATAGGTTTGCTAGACTTCGTATAGTCTCTCGTTTGCATGTCAATTAAGGTAGCACGGTTCCTTCGTCTAGGACTTCCTTTATTGCATGAGCATTCCTAAAACACAAACAAACTTTATCTTCCCTTAAGGACACGTTAACTCCTTCTACTACAGGTGAGTAAGTCTCCAAAGGTCGAGCATCCGGTAGATTGCGTAGTAACTTCGCTCACCTAAAAAACACAAAACAAATGGAAATGGTTTAGCCGAACTACGGCAACTCTGATTCTCATGTTCAGATGAGATACGTAGGCACGAGACGCGATGTCTTGCCGAGTTTGACTGACGACTAACATTTAATCCTTGCTGGTTTTCGCCCTCGTTGCGATTATTTTCTCTCGCCCTCGTTGCGATCGAGACCTTCCTTTTCTCTTGCCCTCGTTGCAATCGAGACCCTTTTTTCCCTTTTCGTGTGTGTTTAGAGTCGGATGTAAGTCCATTTATTGGCATTTTGTTTCCTGTTTGCGTTTGTTCGTTCGAAGTTGGATGTAATTCCATTTATTGGCATTCTGTTTCCTGTTTGCGTTTGTTTGTTCAAAGTCGGATGTAAGTCCATCTATTGGCATTCCGTTTCCTTGGTGTGTTTGTTTCAATGTCTCAGCGTCTCTTCTCAGTGTTTTGTGTCGGAGTGCGTTAGCCGAGCTACGAGTGCTCTGATTCTTTCTCTGGTTAGAGAAGATACGTATGCATAGGATGCGATGTTCTAGCGAGCATGTCTCTCATTTCCCCGAACTATGTCAAATCTGATGTTTGTTTCTGACAAACTACGTAGGCCTAGGATGCGACATCCTGCCGAGTCACATTCCTTCGTCTTCTTTCACCTATTTTAATATTCCAGTGTGTGCATTCTTTGAGCAATTTATCAGCAACCTTTTCCTATTCTTTTGAGCATGGATCCCGTCGAGTACGACGGACGTGAGGGGTGCTAATACCTTCCCCTTGCGTAACCGACTCCCGTACCTAGCAATCTCTGGTCGTAAGACCATTCCTTTCCCTTTTTCAGGTTTACTTCAAGCGTTTCCTTTCCCTCATTTGGGATAAATAACGCACGGTGGCAGCTCTGTGTTTTTCCCACCGGTTGTTTTTCGCGATGCGACACACACTGATTGTCCCCATCTAAGTTTGCAGAGTTATAATCTTCCCTTTTGTCATCAATCCAGTTTGGCTCTTAGACTGCATTATTCACCCTTAAATCTACTCACCCAAACACTTCCCCATTCCACCATCTAAGACTTCCTCTTAACAGTTTTAATTACTCTTTTACCACATAAGCCCACTTGTCACTCACTGCAAAATAAAACCATTCCTTTTTCATAAATTTTTTAAAATCTTCATGATTATACTAGCCACTAAAAACCTTGAATGGTTTAGTACCCCAATCTAAAGAATTCAACTTGATCCACAAAGGACTATGATTACAGATATTTGTTTCCCCTATTTCTTTCTGACACACCTGCCACCTGTATACCAATTTTAAGATACAACTATTGTAACAAGCCTACTAATATAGCTACCCTTAACATTAGTCCAAGGATACTTTTCCCTGGTGTTGGGACATCCACCAGCTCAATTGACTCTATAAAAGTGTTGAATTCTTGCATTTCTATAGACCAACTAGACACTCTCACACCCTTCCTTTCTTGGGGGTTTCTTATTGAGTTAAAGTCACCCCACTACCCACTCCCCGGGAACAAGATTAGATTTCAAATTTGACAGCACACTCCACAACTCTCTTTTAATAGCTAAGTGATAAGAAGAATATACACTGATAAAGTAAATCAGCATACCTTTCCACTCTGTTCCAACTCCTACGAAACCTTCTCTTGTGAAACTCATCAGAGGAAGAATGGACGCAGGTTTCCACATTGTTATTCTTCTTCCCTTCCTTGTATATATGCCAACTTTTTTTTTAAGTTGGGACAAGAATGAAATCCCTCTACACTTTTTTTAGAAGATAGTCGATGTAAAGGATACATTTTTATTTTTTATTCAATCTAGGTCAAAGAAACATTTGAAACTCAACTTACCAATTACTTTGATAAAAATTCTATCTTATTTTTACGGTTTTAAAATTGTTTATAATTCAGTATTTTTGTTTATATTCTTCTTCTCTTTCTTGTATATATGTCAACTCTTTTTTTTAAAGTTGGAATAAGAATGAAATCCCTCTGGACTTTTTTAGAAGATAGTTTATGTAAAGGATACAATTTTAATTTATATTTAATACAGGGCTAAGAAACATTTGAAACTCCACTTACCAACTACCCTGATAAAACTTTTATCTTGTTCTTACAGTTTTAAAATTGTTCATAATTCAGTATTTTTGTTCGCTGAGGTGAAAGTTTTGTTATGAAATGTATTATTTGTAGTAGTGAAATAACATAAAGTAAAAATGGAGATTTCAATGTTAATAGTGAGGAAACTTGTTAGGGGTAGACTTCATCATTACATATTTATCATGCATAACCATAGTTTAGTAATATGCTCATCGAATCAGCTATTAATATCCCCACATATTGCTCTCATTCATATCTCCTGTTTGTCTCAACATTGTGATATCATTGCATTACCTAATAGACAATATCTTGATCTATTAACTAACATAAAAAATTAAGTTCCTGAAGGAGAAGAGCGATCCAAAATGCAGCGGAATTTAAAAATTTCTCCTTTAGTGATCCTTACGAATGGGCATGATCAGTGGTAGAATCATTACCTCTTGTGGTGATTGAAACCTTTAATGCAGATCTACGGAGCGATCACGAACATTGAATGGTGACAACGCCTATACTCAGTCCACACGAACGAATTCCTTTAATCTCAGTGCTAGCTGCTACGAATGAAGGCTTTGAGTGAGAGAGAGAAACAAAATTACAACTGCACAAATGCTTTTGCACAAGGTTTCTATTTATAGAATCACTTATATGGGTTGCAAGCTAAAAAACCCACGTAAGTGTTTGTGGCCAATATCTTATAATATGCCAAAATCACTTAAGCGCGTGGTACCTTACCATATTTTGTATTCTACTTAAGTACACTGTACCTTACGATGTTCTACAATTCACTTAAGTGCACCGTACCTTACGGTGTTCCTTAGTTACTTAATCTCTCATCAATCCGTCCTTTTGTGTGTGACCCTGTAGGTTTTCGTGGCATTGACAATTATATTAAATCACGTATTTAACATAATAAACAGTGAGCGGTATCTAGCAACACATCACTGCTACCCAAGACACGAAAATGTCATGTGATCTGACAAATCCTTTTGTGATAATACTTATGTGTACAATTACCCTTTTTCCCTTATGTCTATATTGAACACAAGACATAGACCATGTCATCCTTGTCCAGTTCAATATTAGGCCCGTAGACATTTATCCTGCTACGCAGGATGGGCAAATTCCATATAGGTCACTCATGTCCCTCAACATGCTTCGTTGAGTACCCATCAACTGTCTTTATGGTCATCCAGTTACGGACAACGTTTGATCAACAATAAGGCACTTGACTCTACATCTAGGGTCCATAGTCGTTTCAGGGCGAAGAGTGGTATACACCATTATCACCATGAGAATAACTTATGACACTTTGAATAACATTCTATATAGTATTCTCATAGCGGGTCAATCCAGTATAAATATTACTCTTAATATTCATATCTATGTTTAAGACTTGATAACTCCTTATCCATGATCCATGAGACATGATCATCAATCTATATACATAATAGTCTTAATGCTTTAATGTTATCCCACTTCACAATAAAGATCGACTACAGATACTTTAAGAATATTGTCCTTATGTTTAATACGATCTCATGATTAAGTCACATTTGATACATTAAACGGACTAGCTATTCTAGGGACTTTATTAAACAAATATAATAAAGAAAAATCTTTTTATTATTGATAAATAATTCGATACAAGTACCAAAAGTATTAGCCTCTAGGGCTTACACCAACAGTTCCAATAGTCATAAAGAAACAATACTTCACACATATCCTGCTACTTTACGTGTCAATATCAAACCTAACCCTAATGTTTAGGAATTAATATCCAATAGATGAAAATCTTGGATCTAGTAATGACAAACACCTTTCTAATGTCAAGTTACGCCCTGAAAACAATTTTAGGTAGTGAATTTGGATCATACATTAAGATTAAATATTCCATAAATATTAAATCTTGAGTAGAATTATATAAAACACCATAACCTATTTAATACATGAATATAACTACTACATCTACCCCATTCAAATAGATTTTTAGCTACATATATTTATCGTACCTATACTAGTAATCCCATGAAGATGAGCTTGGAAGTTTATTTGCCTTCAATCTCCAGTTCGACACCAAGGTGAACCTACTCCAATTCTATATTACCTCAATCCACCGAAACACTCTTAGAATTGAATTGGAAATCCATATTTATAATTGTTGATCATGGTCCTTCATTGGAAACAGAGTTCTTTCTACTAACGAACCTACTTTTTTCTAGGTTAAGTAATTCCAGTTGGCCCTAGCTGTCATTCTTCAGTGGGGGAGTTGTCAATCTTTGACTAGTGAGAAAATCCTTTCTTCACCATGAAATACCTTAGAATTGAAGTCTTATAGGCTTTCTGGGCTCATTGGGCGCGCCTATGATCATGGCCTAACTAGTCTGGTCTTGCAGGGAATTGTTCTGGAGGGGAGGGGAGTGTTTATAATGATTGTTTATAAAAAATTCCAAACATGTTTTATATTACTTTTTATGCTCTCGTCGTGTGTCGAGCTCGTGTTGATTATTAGTGACATTTTATAAGCTGCAAGAAGACATATATATTATATTTTACTCTTTGAGTTCATATTTTGAATATTCTGAAAATTTTATTAAGTTGAGTTTGTAACTTATTTTATTTTATTTTATTTTCAATAGGCTATATATGCTTCTAGTGTCCCAAACCATACATATTCTCGAAGTTCATGCACTCATCATGATCAAGATGGATGAGAGGAAGATTAGAAAGTCCTTTTATCTTAGATATGTTTTTGTGTTTTTTATTATTGTAGCATCTATGTTGGTGGTTGTTATTATATAATTGACATTACTTTGTTATTTTGATGTGTTTGTAAGACTTGTTATTTTGACAATATAATTGAATTTTTCTTTGATGTTACTTTAAATTTTGTGTGTTGCATATAAAAAGTATTTTAAAAATTTGATTATTAAAAAATATTAAGAAAAGAAAAGAAATATTTGTAAAAAAAACAAGACATATACCAACGACTAATTTCATCATATACCAACGAAAATACGTGACGAATAAAGTTATTAAATAGTATAATTAGTCGTTGCTATAGTTCCAAAATTTTGTCCAACCTCTGAAAATGACCGTTAGTATAACATATTTGGGACGGAAAATTATCGTTGATATAGAGAATTATAGTTGACAGAAGCAAACATCCGTTTATTATATATATTTTTTACTTATACCAACAATTTTGGAATCTTTACCAATAAATTTTTACCGTCGGTAAATATCAAATTTCTTTTAGTGGTTTAAGTCTATTATAGCAAAACACTCCCTCATCGTCTCCCTAATCATCTCTACTCCTGATTCAAAAAACTATAATAGACTAACCGTAAAAACATTTTAAATCATATAGAATTTTAATCATTTCACACTAACTGATTAAAAGATGTCATTAATTTTTTATGAAAAAGATAAATAATGTATTATCTTACAAAGTTGTTGTACGACATAATGACATGGAAAATAAAAGTAAAAATAATAGAATGAAAATAATAATAAATAGTAGATGATATAATGCACTACTAAGACAATTTTTTATATATAAATAAATAATTTATAATTTAGAAAGAAAAATAAATGTTTATTCTCATGGAGGTTTTAGAGGGGAGATGAGATGAAGACTTACTTTTATCTTTTTAATTTAAAAAAGTTATAATATCTTTCTGATGATAAACTATGTGTTATTAACATGTTATAAAATTATTTAAATTTTTATGTTATACTTTCAAATTTCTTAAAATTCCATATATCAAAATAAACTAAATCTTTCCTATGTATATCCAAACTGTCAAACGTAACATAAATATGTTGTTTTTATATGATCCCTAGTTTTCACAAATGCATTGGTTAACCATCCAATATACCACCTACCTAGATAGAACAGCTACTATTGTTCCAACACGTTTTTAGTTTCAAGAATTATATTTTTTTTCGCACTAACTTATCACCGATCTTTAGCCAGTGACATGATAATATACTTTATTATGAAGTAGATTTATGTAACTCTTGTTTGTAACCTCTCATTTGGCTGAAAAATAGTGTGAGATTTGGATTTTCTCTTAGTCTTTTAGATTTGCTTAATGTATAATTTAAGAGATATTATATGATAATTGTATAATATTTTGTCTTTATTTAATGTTTGAATAATCAATAAAATACAATAGATTAATCTTATAGGCCTATGTAGTATAAATTATTATTCTGATTATGCTAAAAAAAAAGTTACTGAGTATCTCTATAAAATATAATTTACAACATAAAAAACCGAAGTTAAATATAATATAAATAAATAAAAATATTTCAAAAATTATAAAATAATACTTAATAAATTATTATATGACTTATGATAGTTAATATATTATTAAAATGATAATTTAAATAAAATAATTATATTTAAAAATTAAAATTTAAAAATGATATAAGTAACCAAAAATATATAAAAATTTAAATAATGAAAAAATAATTATTATCTAATTATATGACATATATAAAGAAAACATAATTTCTTGCAATGTTATTCTTGTCATCTACATATAATATATATCATTACTTTATATTTAAATGACATATATAACATAAAATGAATTTTTATAAAATTTATGTAATATTATTTTATTATTTCTAATTTTTTATTAAATATAAATATAAATATATATATATATATATATATATATATATATATATATATATATATATATATATATATATATATATATATATATATATATTAGTTAGTTAGTTAGTTAGTTAGTTAGTTAGTTAGTTAGTTAGTTATATTGTTGAACTAGAATGGTGTGTCTCGATGGTGAAGAATTATGAAGTTGCGGTGCTGATTTCCAATACGGCGGCGCGGGGTGGACCTACAAGGTTAACATTCTAATGCTCAAGTTAATTCGGAATTCAAGATGAGTGTAGTAATAATGGAGATCAGAAAGTGTACATTTAATATCATGTGTCCTACATTTTATATATTGGGTCATTTTGACTAGACTAGATCGGGTTGGGCCTTGTCTTTTGGGTCTTTGACCGACCAAGAACAATTTCCCCCAAGGCTTGCCAGCATATATTAATCGAGAAAGTCTTTTGAAGTCGTGGCCGATCTCTAGCAATGGTGTTCGGTCTAGGAGAGGAGTGAATGACTCTTGGATCAGTTGAAAAAGTAATGGGGAACATGTTATTTAAATGCTTTCTCATCATTAAAACGTTTCATTGATATTTTCTAAAGCGTGGCATGAGATGACAAGCTTAGGGCATGTCGCTTTCTTATAGTGCACTTGAGTTTGTTTATGTTCCTTAAGAGTAATCCAACTGTAGATATTGTATCTTCATGCTTCCGTTGATCTGATTCGTTGCTTGCCTAAGCATATATAAGATTTTCGATTTTTTAGGGAAGTTTTTGCAAACTTTGAGAGTCTGATCCTATTTATGAGTATATTTCATTCTTCTTATCCAGGAGTATTTTAGAGAGTGATTGATATCCCTTGAAAAAGCTTCCATTTTCCCATTTGACCTCCGTCTTTCCCGTCAAATCTAACTTCTATCAGGTACTCTCCTTACCATTAGCTTTTCCATTTATTCAGAATGTCCTTTATTGTATCCATTATGAGCGATAGCCCTGTATATTTGTCTAGCAACTATGGGAGTGATGAATCCTCCATAGTTAGGTTGGGAGTATCTTTTGGTTCGAACACTTCTCACTTCTCACGTAATCACTAACCATTCAACCCACGAAGTCATGCATATAATCGATGATTCTGATTCATAGAGACTCTTTAGAAGCTGTCTAGATGGAGGAGCTTTCTCCAGTGATTCTTCTTTTGATGCCCCCTTCTTTGATGACAATGCAGAAGGTGGTCGCGCAGTCGCTTACATGCCCACTTCATCTCAAGCTAAAAAAAAATTGACTTTGACTGTTTTGTTGACACTAAAAATGCAAGTTGCTATTCTAAACATGGAGGATGCTAAAGACTACAGTTAGGCCTATAAAAACTCCTATGATCGAGACCCAACAATGTCGGCATCAAGGATCATCTAAAGCATGGGGCCCGACCAGACAGAGTTTGATGGCTTAAATCTTTTAGGATCTTTAAGATCGATGAACTATTCCTAGAAGGGGTTGCATTAGTGGAGTTAGCCAACGCTAACAAATACAACTGGGGATGCAGACTTAGTTGGAACCCCATCCATTTTAAGTACTTAGGCAACAATGAGTACGATTTTGTTTATATATGTAAATAGAAGATGGTTAGAATAATGTAAGAGGATGGTGACCAGTAGTAGTATGTTGACAACAACTACTTATATTCTATACTATTATTATTCTAGTTTTGATAGGGAGGTGCATATCGCAACTGTCTGTGGTGTTATTTACCAACTCATCAAAATAATTCCAATTCAGTTCTAATCAAGATTTCTGATTTGGTTTAATAATTGTGACATATGTTGATGATCTTGATAGCGCAATTCTATTATTAAAGGTTTTCGATTACATAACATATACTCAAAGGATAGTAAATTTATATAATTTATTAAACTCTTTATTTATTTATTTATTTATTTATTTATTTTCACTTTATTTTATCGTCATTTTTTTAGGTCGGGTGTAGACCCTCAATTTTGTACTTTTTTTTCCTTTTTTTCTAATGTAATTTATAAAAAAAATGTTTTACTTTTGATAGTTTATTTTAGGTGAAAAGCTAACGCTAATATTTATTAGTCAAATAATTTTTTATCTTTAATATGATATGTTGTTTCACGATTTTAATGGTAAAATTTAAAATAATTTCAATAATAAAAAATAATATACATTTAACTTGGAGAACCCGGATTTCCACACTAATTGTTTCTTAAAAAAATTAGTCGACATATTTTAAGTTTTTTCACTATACCTTTTCAAATAATCTTATAAATAATTATGCTTATTTATATAAGCTGATATAATCTAATTCAAATAGAGGATTTATTAATTATTAAGAATATTCAAATCTAAATACAAATAAAATGCGCAAATCCATAAAAATAAACCAAATATTATAAGATGTGTTTGGATATCATTTTATAAAAATCGTTTGGTTCAAATCAGATTTTGAATTGATTTTTCAAAATCGATTCATATTGAGCCGAACCACATGTATATATTTTTGTACTTATTTTTTTATTAGTATAATATGTTATGTTAATTTATTATTATATGATACTTGTTTTTTAAAATACTATTTATTAATTTAATTTAGGGTAATGCTAACTTATGTCTTAGGGGCACAAGATAAGAAATCCACTTATAGAAAATTTGTATTGGAAAAAGCAATTAAAAAAATAATTTTATATTTTTATTAAAATCAATACACAATTTCCAATCAAACATTCCTTTTTTTAGTTCTTAATTTGTGCCCCTAGGGCACAAGATAGCTCCTCAATTACAAACTACTATTTCAATCTGATTTATAAGAGGAAAAAAACAAAAGAGAATGTAAGGGGTACCTTTGCTCAATTACAAACTACTATTTCAATCTGATTTATAAGAGGAAAAAAACAAATTTTATGTTTATTAGAAAAATGGTAAAATATATTTAATTTTTTATTTATTTCATGTAAAAAAAACACAATTATTAGTATCCTCAATTAAAATGTTATTCCCTTACCGTATTAAGTAATTAATGTCAGGATAATTTTGGAATAAAGATGTTAAATGGACTTAGATTTTGTTGATCTTTATGCCAAAAAATCCATAAAATTAATGTGAAGATGAAATGATTACAAAATCAAGTTGTAATTTGAAAATGATTATCGAGACAATGGTGAAATAAGTCGATCAATTTTTAATTAATAAAATTAATTAATTAAAATTTGATTAAATAATTTATTTAATATAATAAAAAATAATCATCAAAATTATTTGATTTAAATCAAATATTCAAAATAATTAAAATTAATTATGAAAATTAACTAATTTAAATAAATCTTGATTAGTTAATTAATTAATTTAATTAAAAATGATTGAAATAACTAAATCACAATGTGCTCAAAAACTGATTTGTACAAAATGACAACATGATTAATGTCATACGCAAGATCATAACGCGGTGAAAATATTCTATTAATGTATTGAAATTTTGACGGCATAACGACATGAAATTACCGAATCCGCGGATCAAATCCGACTCATACAATATAATGCAATGCAATAAATGAAGTAATAGCAACTCAAATCATTCACAATATTTTCAATGTTATTTACAACAAAATGAGAGGCGTAACAATAGAAAAGGGTGTGTGAATTGGTGGACTTAAAGGCTAAACATGGTGATGGCCCAATTAGTGCATCATTAATGTCAAGGCAGTGATCAAAATACAAGCCTTTCAAAAGAGATCTTAATGATTTATCCAAAACATAAAGGCTAGCGGAGGTGATAAATGTTGGAGTAGAAGAAATAAGTGTATGTAATCCCCATTTTGAGAGTCGACATACACCTCTAGAGATTATTACAACCAAATCAGTCAACATAAACAAAATCAAAACGAATGGAAAACCGAAAATAAAGCACAACGAAACATTAACTCTCATACAAGCTACTTTACTGTGTATTTTTCTAAAAATAACAGCAACTTCAGCTTAGAAAAACAATCACTATACCCAACAAGTTAACACCGAATTGAAAGAAAAAACGTAACTGAAATACAATCAATATAATACCAACATCAAATACCACAATTTCAACACACAAATATCACTACGCCAAAAACTGGAATAGACAGCGCACCTTAGAGGGCGCTTTCTTAAAGAAGCGCACTCTAAAGTGAAGAGAAAAATAAGGAGGAATAGACAGCGCACTTTAGAGGGCGCTTTTGTAACAAAGCGCCCTCTAAAGTGAAGTGAAAAAATAATGAGGAAATGGAGGGACACCAATAGAGGGCGCGTTTATGAAAGCGCCCTCTAAGGGTACCCTCAGAGGGCGCTTTTAAAAAAGCGCTCTCTAAGTCCATGTACATTTCCAGTTTATAAAGCGCTTTTGGAAAGCCTTAGAGAGCGCTTTTAGAAGCGCCCTCTTAGGCCCCCTTTAGAGGGCGCTTTTTTTACACAAGCGCCCTCTAAGGTCCCCTTTATTAAACATTAAAATTATAACATATATACTGCATGTCTCTTTATTTTCCCTCTCTATATGCTATTTCGTTTACGTAACTGGGTTTTCTCTCTACTGCGATTACTCTCTACTGCGATTACTATCGTCCTCCGTTCGTTCTCCCTCCCTCACCGTCGTCGTCGCCGTCGTCTTTTTCTGCTGCTGGGTTCACGTTCACTGAGTTATCTGCGTCCACCGTCGCTGTTCACTTTCTTCTCCATCGTTACCGTCACCTTGAAGGTATTTCTCTTCTCCATCGTTACCGTTCACTTTCTTCAGGTGTTTGATTAGGGCATTTTCTAAACTGAGTTTTACATTTTGTGCATTATGTTGATTAATGTTGTTTAGGGCAAACGAGCACTATATGGTGTTCATGAGCACCTTGTTGTAAGGTTTTTTATTTCTGATTGAAAACTGATGTCATTTGGAGTGTGTTTGAGCTTGTGCTTGGAAGTTTGATGATTATGGATGCAAGTTTGTTCATGTTCCAAACACCATAAGTTTGCATTGGTCTTTTGTATGCAGTAGGTGTGTGTGAGTTTGTATTCAATAATGATGAAAAAAAGAGAGAGTTTAGATTGTTGTAACATGAGAGAAATGGAAGGTATATGAATGTGTTTTTTGTGTAGCTTCACGAATATGGTCATTGTCTTACTTGGGTCTTATTGAATCATTTCTATATTACAGATAAAATGGCTAACCAAGACGATACCCATGACGCAAGTGGATCACGTAACAATGTTGAAAAAGAAATCAAACGAGGATTGACTGTTATGAAGTCAATCATTCGTGCAAGAGACAAGGGTGAAAAATTCGAAGTACATTGGAGTGCTGAAGACCAACTAATTGAGCCTAACGGTTCAATGTTGGCAAGTTACATTGGTTCCCTTGTTCGACAACATATTCCGATTACATGTGATAATTGGAGAAGTCCGGAATTGAAGGTTGGCAAAGAAAAAATATGGTCCGAGATACAGGTTCTTACCATATATTATTATATGTTTTTTTTGTTGACTATTTGTTGACCATATATTGTTATAATATTACTTATAATAACACACTCCATTTGTATGTTTTTTAGAGATCCTTTCACATCGATGAAAGCCGGCAAAAATATTGTATTCAATTGGCCAGAAAAAGACTCCGAGGATTTCGATCCTTTTTGTCCAACAAATTTCTCAAGGATGAGGAAGGAAACTTTGTTGAAGCAGAACGGCCAATGAAGTATGCGGAGATTATTTCAGCCGAAGAATGGGATAACTTTGTCGCCAAACGAAGAAACGAAAAATTCCATGTAATGTCTATTAATTATGGTATTATACAATTGTTAAGTTACTTGGTTCTAATATGCCTTAAACTTTTTTATCCAGGAAGTAAGCGACAAAAATCGGAAAAGGGCATCAAAACCCGCGTATCCGTACAAAAAAGGGCGTACGGGATATGCACGGTTACAACAAAGAATTGTGAGTATATTCAAATGCTATGAGCTTATACATTGTCACAATATGTTATAATTGATGATCTTATAATCTGATTCAATTTGTAGCTAACCGAGGAGAAAAGTGACGCAACATCTCTTCCGGAGCACGTATTGTGGAAGGCTGCTCGGGTTGGGAAGGATGAGGCTGTCGTTGAAGCGGTTCAAAATGTTAATGACGAATGTGTAAGTATATGTAACATTATTTCTTTAATTATATCGAAAATTTTGTTAGACATATAATTCATTTTTAATCTCCTCTAATAATATTTCAGGAGACTTTATCCCAAACCTTACCTTCAACCGAGGTCCAGGATTGCAGGAGCGTACTTAGTCGAGTACTAAATGTTCCTGAGTATTCCGGTCGTGTGAGGGGTAAGGGTTTTGGTGTGACTCCGTCGTCATTTTATAAAAAACCAAAAACAAAAAATCCTACCAACAAAGAGGTGATGGAGACCTTGGCGGAGTTAAGGGCACAAGTACTCGAACTGCAAAAGGAGAATGCAAGGTATAGAGAGGAAAGGTGCGGTTCCGAGGCAAAAGATACTAGTGACCGAGCTAGTATCAATGTCAACCGAAATTTCCCGAGGTAATTATATATGTTATTATGAAATTAAAATAGCACTTTTTTACTTGACACATATACACGTTAACAATAACATTTATTATTGGTTTAGGGTATTACACCTTGTCAGCTGTATCTATCGTCACCAACTTATCGCATAGTTGGCAAGGGAAAAGTGCACAACACTTCGGGTGAATTACTTCACCATAATCCCCTCCCGGTGGGATATATGAAAGTTTCGGTTGACCTTGTATTAGATACCGACGCGCTTCTACCATTACCTGACGTTGTTTCAGAGACAACGTTGATGCAAGATGCAGTCGGATCCTTTGTTGGATGGCCGTCAGATCTAATTTTCCCAGATGCCGAGGTATATATGTTCTAAATGATTGTGAATATTTAGTATTCACATTTCAATTCAGCTACAATTATGATATTTAATCAATCCTTATTACATGGTAATGTTAGACTCCTACAAGACCCACACATAAAGCTGGTAAAGGGATTTCAAGACGCATCGAGTCGGTTGCATCTCAAAAAGAGGTACAAATATATATACCCATTGAATTATATACGCAACGATTCTGTTGCATCACAAAAAGTCATGATTTAATTTATATGAATTTTTAGGTTCCTGGTCGAAAGTTGAAAAAAGCTGGTAACGATATTCCAACGACGTCCGGGACAAAATCTCAAATTATGATGCGTCTTGAGAAAATGGTGGAAGAGTCCGATATTATGCACGGCGCCATCCGTAGTGTAGATTTTGATGAAGGTGTTTTCGGAATTGCTCATTCCGAAATAATTGCAAAGGAGGACATGCAACAACTTTTTGAACACGAAGAATTGGGCATCGCTGTCATTCATACATACATATGGTACTCCGATCAATCTATTATTTACTTAGTTTACGAATTTATTTACACATTTCAATGAGTAGTCTAATGTTTATTATGTTTCTATTTAAGGTATATGTATGTAACATTGATGCGGGGAACTGAATTGTGTAACCGATTCAATTTTATTGCTGCTTCCCGTATCAACACAACGTTTATAACGAAAAATCCAACATCCGTAAAGAATGAACTAGTCGATAGATTCATGGCGGCCGGCGATAATACTACACCCAGTTTGTATTTTTTACCGTTTAATTCTGGCAACGGGTTAGATTTTCTTTCTAATAATTTCATTCTAATCTATGTATATCTTTTACGTAGAAAATTTTCATGCATCTAAATTTTTGTTTTATTTTACAGTGGTCACTGGGTGTTGGTTGCTATGGATCTTTCGAGACTAATGGTGTATTATCTCGATTCGTTATCGGGTGATTGGAGTAAATATCCGAGTATGAAGAAGACGGTTGACGCGTAAGTGAAATTCCCCTAAATATTCGTGTGTATTTGTATATTTAATTATGTCTGTCAGATTGATCTCAATATACGTTTTTATTTTGTTAGGGCAATACTAAAATTTAGATCGAAAAAGAATTACCGTAATAGGAAGGACATTACCTGGGTCAGAATTCAGGTATATATTAAGTATCTTATTTTTGCTTATAATAGTGTTTGTTTTTTTGCTTATAATAGTGTTTGTAAGAAATTAACTATATATATATTGTTTGTTTTTCTGTGTAGTGTCCTCAGCAAAACAATTCGGTCGATTGCGGATTTTTTGTATTGAGATTTATGAGAGATATCATTGCGTTGAATCGTATAGACATCCCAAAAATGGTATGGAATAATAACTTAGGGTTTATTTTAATATTATCGGATATTTCATCTAATTTGTTACTAAATCATGAATATGTTTTATTCTCTTAATTGTAGTACTTTGAGGAATACAAATCTTACTCAAGAGCTCATTTGGATGAAATGAAGGATGAATTGTGTCAATTCATTGTTGATCAAAGAATCATATAGCTAGGTTGTATATTGTTGTACATATATGTATGGAATGTTGTTGTTGTATGCTGTTGTTGTATATCTGTTGTATATTGTTGTTGTACTTTTACTAAATCATGAATATGTTGTTGTATATTGTTGATCAAAGAATCATATATTAATGTTGTATATATGGAGGATTAATGTTGTATATAAATGGATTCATGTTGTATATATCAATGGATTAATGGTGTATAACATTGGATTAAAGGATGAAATCAATATGAATTTTACACTTTTGCAGCATGCGAACAGGTTACCAATTAAATATCCACTATTTTTCAAACAATTTTTTTTTAAAATAACTAACACTTTAGAGGGCGCTTTCTGTAGGAAGCGCCCTCTAAACACTTTACATTGACAACTTTAGAGGGCGCTTTGTCCAGAAAGCGCCCTCTAAACACTTTACATTGACAACTTTAGAGGGCGCTTTTTCCAGAAAGCGCCCTCTAAGGTGTCCCTTTATGGACCACTCCAGAGGGCGCTTTTTTCTGAAAGCGCACTATAATGTGGCCCTTAAAGGGCCACTTTAGACAGCGCTTTCTCCAGGAAAACAAAGCGCTGTCTTTACCTATGCCAACGCCACTTTAGAGGGCGCTTAAAAGCGCTGTTATAGGCCAAAATAAGCGCCCTCTTTTCCCTTATTTGGCGTAGTGTATGACACTAATCTCTAAATTTTGACGATTGAAATAGAAATAGAATCGTAATTGAAAACGAAATCCAATCGAGAAAAAAAACCATAGATGTAATAGCAATGAGTTGTTTGTTGTGTGAAGCAGAGTACTCGAGATGCCGCTAGCTTATGTGTCGAAATCGATGCTATTATGAGATACTATTATGATGCTCTTCTCTTTCACTTCTCTGGTTTTTTGTTTTGGTTCATCCAGATTGAGATGTTAGTGGGCTTTTAGATCATGGTGTAGAGATGAAGATGAACTTCGGCGGTGGGTTTGGGTGTTGAAGGATTAAGGTGTGTCGACGATGATGGTTTAGTAGGAAGAAGAAGGCAATGGGGATAATATATGGAAAGGATCCAATGCAAGCATCATTTTTATTAACTTCTCTTTTTTCATTTTGAAATTTATAAAGAGGTTAGTAATTAACTTGAAAACAAAATCAACTAATTAAAATAAGTTTGGTTAATCCTAATTAAATATATTAATTATTTTGATTAAAAAAGAAATAAAAGGATAAAAAAATGAAAAAAGACCGGATACGAAATGACTGAAACAATAAAATGAATGTACTAAAATGATCAGCGCGAAATAAACGTCTCAAAAACATACAGGTTTTGATCAGATTTTGAAATAAATTTTGACCGATTAAACAAGCATATGCTGATCAAAATGCGACTGAAAAAGTAGTTGAAAAATATAACAAGCACATCAGGTTAAACTACGCAAACCGTAAATTAATAATACTGACGTCTGGAAGCTCGATTTCGAAACTTTTTACCCGCTGATTTTACATGTATTTGAGAAATGATTTAATCGGTCTGTCTGTATGTTCGAAAATTTATTCTGGCTGACATTTTAGGTGTTATTCATGATGAAATACATGTTATTGTATACAGATGATGCAAACTAAACATAGAGTCGACTGTATGAAAAATTTAAAATGTCCGGACAAAATTGGGGTATGACAGTTGCCCCTATTTAATTACCTTGAACCAGAAGGTATGAATAACAATGGTCTTCGTACATTCGTGGTGGAAGATGATTAAATACGAAAAAACCCAAATTTTGTCCTTTGAGATGCAAGGAAGAAATGCAGAAAGAAAATGCAGTGAGATAAGTTATTATAAGATAAATGAAACAGTCAAGACTCTCCGAGCATCGTCAGAATAATATCTTGGATGACCTAATCGAGATATTCCAACAATGGAATGATACCTCCATTATATCTAAGATCTTTTGAGCATTAGCAGAGTAGTGTCTTGAACTGAGCACACGAGATTCCCTAAGGATCAACGAAGCAGTATCTTACATGATATAATCGAGATATTCTAACAAGGGAATGATACCTCAATCATATCTAAGATTCTTCGAGGATACTAGAGAAGTATCTTAAAAACAAATGAGATTCTTCAAGTAAATGAATCAGTATCTCAGACAGATAAATGGAATTCTTCAGATAAATAAAGCAGTATCTTAAACAGATAAATGAGATTCTCCGAATCAATGATGCAATATCTTATATGAAATAATCAAGATATTCCACCAAGGGAATGATACCTCAATCGCATCTAAGACTCTTCGAAGATACTTAGAGCAATATCTCAAGCAATAAATGAGATTCTTCAGATAAATGAAGTAGTATCTCAAACAGATAAATGAGATTCTCTGAATCAATGAAGAAACATCTTATATTAAATAATCAAGATATTCCACCAAGGGAATGATACCTGAATCTTATCTAAGACTCTTAGAAGATACTTAGAGCAGTATCTCAAGCAACAAATGAGATTCTTCAGATAAATGAAGCAGTATCTCAGACAAATAAATGAGATTCACCGAATCAACGACATGGTATCTCAAGCAACAGATGAGATTCTACGAATCAACGAAGCAGTATCTTAAGCAAAAAATGTTGGGAAAAATAGTTTAGAAAAGACTCCATTTGGAGGAGATTTACCGGAAAAGCTTTGCAGGGGAAAACCTCATAAGAGACTTTTTAGGGTAACCTCTGCTTGGGGAGAAATAAAGAAAAGACGGTAGGGAATATCATTATCAACCATAAAGTTGAAGAATGACATGCTGGGAAATAATTCCACGAGCACATGCAGGGTAATAACTCCATCGAATGTTCGGGATACATACGATTTGAAGGTAGAGAAAAACAAGAAAGGGGGGTTTGAATTGTTTTCACTGATAGTAAAAACTTTTGCAAACACCACACATACGAAAGACAAAGCAAACAACACAGAAGTTTATCCTGGTTCGCTTGAAATTCAAAGCTACTTCAGTCCATCCGACCAAGGTGATTTTGCCTTCAATAAGGACTTAATCCAATAATCTAGAAAGATTATAATAGAAACGTCTAAGAGAACAATGATCTCTTAGCCCTCTCAAGTATACAGCCTACACAAGTCACTTGAGGAAATATTCAACAACTATTTGAGATTTACATGAAAGTGTTTAGTGCTTCTAGGTAAGCAATTTTAACACACTAAGAGAATTAAAAATTCACACTAAGAGCAACAACTCGTGTGAACAGATTTGAACAAGAATTAATGAAATATTGAATTTGAGTTTGCAGTATTCTTGTGTAATTGCTTCGTTGTTTTGTATGATGATGATTTGGCTCTTATATAGTGCTTAGGATATGATGTCGTTGGCTGAAGCATTTATGTTGATATCTTGCCAATGATGGGATTTAATTGACATTAAGTTTGTTTTCCTTTCCATAGAAATTTTGGAGTATTTATTCTTCTCTAAATAAAGATTAATACCATATATGGAATACTTCGTCGTTAAGTCTTGAAGTTTATCTATTAGGCGCGAATTAGAGTGCACGGAATCCAGATCTTCTTGTAGAACATTTATTCTTCCGATAGTTGTTAGAAGTGATTTACTTCAGATGTTCTTGATTAATATTCAGTTGGACCTTCTTTAGATGTACGAATCTGCAGAGTAACTATGTGTGGAAACCTTCAGATTCAGAGTATATGAGTCTTCAAACTTCAGATGTTGTGAACGTCGTTGTCTTCAGAGTCAGAGTGACTTCTTTATTTGACTCTAAGTTAACTATTCTAGACTTGTGTGATGGCAGATGTTGTCTGTCAGATCCATTTTCTATTAGAGTCCTGCATACTTAGAGAAATTCGTTAGGGTACCAAATTGTTTCATCCTTTGTTATCATCAAAACTTAGAGATGAATTGTAGACCCAAAATCTTGTTCTAACAATCTCCCCCTTTTTGATGATGACAAAAACTTCAGAGTGTTGATGAAACAATGATACTTCATGAAATTTAAAGGAGTTATCTCAGAGTCAGATGTATGATGACTCCCCCTGAGATAGACAATCTCCCCCTAAATCTGATACTTAAGAAGGTTTAGATATTCTTACTAGATCTTCTTATGTTGCTTAGCTTGTTTCTAAGATGTTTTACTTAGATACTTCCTGCAAAACTTTACATTTCATAATAATAGTTTTTGAATGTACGCGATGCATTATGAGGCTTAGATATTACTTCATCAGAGGCTGTTTAATTATTTCTCCCCCTTTTTGTCAGTCTCAAAAAGACAACAAAGCAAGTAAAGGTAAGACAAACTTCATTGAAGGGATATAAGTACAGGTAGCAAAAAGACAGAAGGAAAACTTAAAATAAAAACATAGAGGCTAAACACTTAGAGAAATAAAGCAAAAAATATCCTAATGTTCCTAAAGGTTCGGAGGAGGTGGCATCCTCTGCAGCAGCTGAGGCAGCATATTCTGAATGTTGGAGTTAACAGAGTCCTGTTGATCCAGTCTGGCTCTCACAATCTGTTGTTCTTTCTGGAGTTCCTCTAGAGTCTTCAACACCAGCAAAGCAAAGTCAGAATGAGATGACTCCCCCTAAGTCAGAGTTGTGTCCATTTCCTTGGCAGTTTCTTCCGTAACAATGGGTGTTGCTTCTTCAGTGTCAGCCTTGGCTTTGGCTTCAGCTTTAGCAGCAGCATCAACCTCAACGACGGCCTTTTCTTCAACTTCACTTCTTGCTTTCTCTTCTGCTTCTAATCTAGATTTTTCCTCTACTTCTCTACAAGCTCTCTCTTCTTCCTCTCTGGCCAGACGAGCCTCTAGCCTCTCTCCAGCTTCTATGATAAAGTCATTTCTGACTTGTTCAGAGAGGCCTTTCAGCTTGAAAGCCTCATATGTCATCCATCTGATAACTCTATTGTAGCGGTAAATTCATGACATCAAGCTATGGATAAGCATAACATCAATAAAACCAGAGTCGCCACTGCACTTTTATTGTTTCCAAAGGAAAAGGGAAAAGTACGAACAAAACCCAAAGATAGGAAGTTTTCAAATCAAAACTAATAAAATGCCAGAGATTACAGGTAAGGGGGTTGGTTACACCGAGGGAAGGTGTTAGCACCCAAAGTGTCCTAGGTACTCCTAGTGAGCCCTTTTTTATGTGTGCATATATTTTTGGTATAAAAGATGTTTGAAAAAAATAGAGTGTAGGGGTGTGAAAAGAATTCATTGATTATATTTTTGTGTTTGACAAGACCATCGGACTTGTGCCTATGTACCAACATAAAAAATGAGGGATCAAAACCTCGTAGTTCGTGGTAAAAATTTCAAAGTTAGTGAATTGCTTTTAACAAAATGTTTAATAAGAAAAAGGCACAAAAGGCCCAAAATTTGAATGAAGTTGTTAGTTCATTTTGTCTTTTGAAATTTTAAGCCAATATGGTTAAGTTTGTTTACAAGTTTGATTTAAGAAAAAGATTTGAAAATTCATTGGCATAAGGCCGAAGTTTCTAATCATTAAAACAAAGTCTAACTTTGAAATCACAAGCAAAGAAGGCTTTTGAAAAGAGGGAGAGATTTGAAATTTAAGAAGTGGGAGGAGATGAAGAGGCTATCGTAAGCACAAATTAAAAGTTAAGAGTTGAAAAGATCTGACCAATGAGATGCAATCCAACAGACAAGAATGTCATATAGAAAACCCACTTTCCCTTTGGACTTTGAATCATGCAATAATTAATGAGGAATTAGCAATATCCATGCATTATGAAGATCAAGGCATCAAATAAAGATAACCACATCCAAGCAAGCAATCCTAGAAGATAGTAGTCTTCTTTGTCTTCTCATATATCAAATGAAATATTCCTTGATCAAGTTAGAGCAAAGCATCAGACACAAGATCAAGATAATAATTAAGCACAAAGACAGAGTAACAGATGAATTTAAACAAATCCCAAGGTTTGCATCCGATGAAGGCTCAGTTCGCAATAGCTTGGTCTCAAAATGTTGGCATTGGGCAAGTCCTTTTTGCATAGGGAATGTTGCCTAATCTTAAGTCCAGAAGTTCAGATCAAGATCAACAGTCCACCAGACATTTTTTAGGGTTTTTTTGTTGTTATTAAGTATTTTAAGGTCCTAAGACCATAAAGAAAACCAAAACAGACAAACAAATATATACAATCACAAGATATGGCTCAAATGAGCAAAGTGAAAATGACATAAACATAAACAAGTTAAATGAAATGTAAATGTAAATGAATAATAAATGACTTAAATTTAAATTGCATAAAGTAAATGACTTGAATGTAAAGCAATATTAATGAGAATTAGTAAAATGTTAGTCAAAGGTTAGTGGTATTTTTTAATTGATAAAGTCATTCTTTTGAGAACACTCAACCATTCTTTCACAAGTATGAATCCTTAAACCAAGACATCTTCCATGAGAAGGGCTCCAACTTGGATAATTCAACAAGTATGCCACTAGCTCTCATGAAAGGAAAAAAGTTCAAGTCTCCATACAATACCATAAAGAATAGGAGACTTACAATCTCACTTACTAGAATTATATGCCATTAGGGTCGAATTTAGCTCTATGTTAAGCAATCGCAATTGGACTTATGTAGAAGTCACAACTATCTGAGGTCGGGCAATAAAAATTTAGGTGTTAATGCATGTTAGAGATTTGGTATGAAAAACCAACCTCCTAAAACATACCACACACTAAAAGAAAAGATCAAGAGAGAGGGGCCTATCTCAGTCATACTTGTATTGGTTCATCTGACACAAGGTCATTGATGAACCAATTAGCCCTAAGACATTAGAGATTTCATTGGTCAAATGAGGGAATGGGAAAGAATAAGGATGAAGATGAAGAGGGAGGGGGAGATAGAAACACAAATTTACCAAGGGAGGATTCTCATCAAATCAAAACCATCCATTCATTTTGGGAGATGAAATGTACATTTCATCAATCCCCTAAATCTAATGGTTTTGATCCAACAAAAGTCAAATAAACCTTGACTAAGGCCCCAAACAGAAAGTCAAACATCACAAGACTATAAAAATGGCTCAACAATATTTTTGAACATTTAATTAATTAAAAATCTAATTAAAAGTGAATTAAAATACATTTTAATTTGGTCAAAACCCAAAATCCCTTCAAAACACTAAATAAACGGCCAAGGGATTTATCCTAGGTCAAACAAGGTCAAAGGACCTAAGACAAAAAATTTCACTATTTTTAAAAAGTCAGAAGTATTTTTAAACACTTAAAAATATGTAAAAAAAAATTTAATTCATGAAAAATATCAAAATTAATCCAAAAAATAATTTTAATTCAGAATATGAAAGAGAACAATATTTAAATATTTTTGGTGAAAGTCCCATGTTTTTTGGATTAAAAATGAAATTAATATGAATTAAACAAAATAAAAGGATTAAATGAAAATTCAGAAAATAAAAAGAATTTAGAAAAAACTAGGGCCATCAGATATCCCTCATTAATTGAGGTGGCAGATCTGATGGCCAGACGCGCACCTTCCTTGGTGGACACGAGTCAAAGTGATGTACGCGTGGTAATTCAAACCAAAGGCTAGGATTAAAATGTTTCACCAGACTGGTCCAACTTCATCTCAATGGGAAATGAAAAACAAGGACACTATTTCAAAGAGAAAATGCTCAGGATCTCGAATCTGGCCTCAATTTTCTCCAATTCCATGTATATAAAAATATACAGGAATTTGAATTTTGAGGGTCATGAACTGAATTGCTTTGATTTGACCTCAAAGCAACTCAATCTTGTTTCCCACATTGGTAGGACTTTAGCCAACCAAAAATCAAAGAGAATAGTGAAGAATTGAGAGGAAATCGAAGAGATGAAGTTTCAGAAAATTCACCTTCGAGGGAGCTTGAATCTTGCTTGATCTTGCTTCCAATTGGCCTTGGCTCGACTTCAGAAGCTTGCAGAAGTTGAATTGGATCAAGGAAAGGTTTGGATTCTTGGAGTTCCAACTTCAAAACTAAAGTGAAATTGAAACTCGATTTTAAATTGAAAACCTTCAAGTTTTTCCTCTAATGGTGAGGGTTAGGATTGCAGGTTTAAAGCTTGGGCAAGGTCTCCAGAATTCCGAGCATGAGGGGTCTTATTTATAAGCAATGCATTTCCTTTCCATACAATTCATTCAAAATGCCAAAAATAGAAATTCACTCTTGCATGGTTGCATGGGCATGTGATGGGCCCATGAAATGATGTAATTAGGTCCAAATTTCATCATGTGTAATGCTGAAAGTATGTCATGTAATCATGCAATGGAAATTGGAATGTGAACATGAGATTCATCCAAATGGAGCCTTGAAGAGAAGCCACACGCAAGTCATCTAATTCTTGGCCAAATGAGATGATCTCGGACTTTTTGGAAAGGCGAGATCAAGGGGAACAATGCTAATGTTGAATACTTTTCCATTTGAAGCTTGGATCATTATGAATTTTGAGGTGGAAGTTTGGAAAATCAAACATAAATGAAATGTTTCTAAGTACCAAGCCAAATGTTCACTTCTTCCACCTTGAACAACTTTTGCTAAGGGGTTCAAATGGAAAAAGTGTCTTCATAAAAGTTGTATCTCTTTCACACATATTCAATTTGGTCATAAATGTGATATCATTTGGATTTGGCATGAAGGCATTAAGCATTTTAGAAGTTGAGGAAAATCTCTTGTTCAATGATAATGGCCCAAAGTGACCTATAATTTTTCCTCTTGGAACATGCATTTGCAAGTTGAATTTGAATTTCTTCAAAGAATTAAATTTGTAGAGGACATATTTTACTTTATCATGAAACTTGAATGGAATTCATCTCATAAAAATTGAGCAAGTGATGGTCCTTGGAAGTTGACCTTCTAACTAGGGTTCAAACAAAATGACCTATAATCTTTCACCATAAAAACTGACTTTCCAAGAAAAAACATCTCTTTACCTCAACATGAAAGTTGTTTGAAATGTCATAAGGATTAACGTTGCTCTTGGAATAATTTTGATATGACAAAAAGTGTAGTATATAGGGTCTAGGGAACCCTAGTTTTGACTAATTGACTTTCTCTGGTCAACCACCATGAACCAACTTGCAAACTTGAAGTTCTTTTGGACTCATGGACGATTATATAGGCATAAGATGATGTAATATTAAGTTTCCCCTGAAGTATTTTACCAAATGATGAATAAACTTGCCGAGGAAGTCACACTAGATACCCAGATAAATTAGGGTTTCTAAGGCAAACAAGCTTCAAACTCTTGATGATTTCTTGATCAAAATGATAGATGGAGATCATGGGAATCCATATATTATGTCTAGAGTCATTGTGAACCATCTCTTTATTAGTCTCCTTGAATTGAGGGTCTCAAACCCTAGATATGAGGTTGATGAGGCATAAGTGGACACACACACTTCCTACAAAAGAAGTAAACTACATATTGACATATTTTTGGTATTTTGGTTAGTAAACAAAGAAAAACAAAGTATAATACAATCAAATGTGCTTGGTGACCTCTCCCAATACAAACCCAATAAATGCAGAGTAATGAAGATGCCAAGGTGTGATCTGAAAGCCAATGCAAATGGTGAGATAACATAAGGGATCTTAGGGTCAAAATTGGGGTCTTACAGCTGCCCCTATTTAAGGACATTCTAACTGAGGATGTGAAGGTTAAAATCTTCGTATCAACTCAGTAGAATGGACTTAAATAACAACATATAGAAACAAATTTTGGTCCCTAAGAGACCTCATGATGCATATGATATGAATGTTAAAATAATCTTTGTGGGGAATATGTTGCCACAAAAGAAAAGAAGTCCGGAGAGACCGAAAGTTCATAGGAGTGTACTGCATTCCGTAAGGAACACTCACTGGGGAGGCAAAGATTGTGGGGGGATAAGAAGTTGTGTGTAGGCCAGGCTACGCCTTAAAAAACTGCTGGAGACACGAGGGGAATTTCCATGAAAATAAATCAATGGAAGAACCCGGTCGGGGATAAGGGAAAATCTGCAGGGGAAACGGGTAAATTAGAACGAAGCTGAAATACTCAGACTAAATAGGAAAAAGGCGATTCCACTGAGGAAATACACACTCAAACTCAACTGGGGAAGAATAATCTTCGACACAGGAGTACCAGAGATTATCTATTACCAGTTACTGGGTAGGAAGATAATATACTCTGACAGAGGGGCATCCGTTACCGGTTAGGGAAAACATATCAAGGATGACTCGTTGAGGAAAAAGAGGTGTATTCGTTACCGGTTACTGGGTAAGAATAGTTTGTAAGGGAAAAGCCCAAATAGGATTTATAACTACCGGTCACTGGGTAGAAGACCAAGAGGAGAGAATATCCATCACCGGTTAAAGTGAACATATCAAGGATAAACTCAAAGGAAGAATATTCGTCATTGGGTAGGATGAACATATCTAGGATAGAGTGTCAGGGAGAAAGTAGGAATTATATCTATTATTTACCAGATAAAATACCAAAGAGAGAATATATGTCACGGGTTAGGATGAACATAGCAAGGATAGACTCGGAGGGGAAAGTAGGATTTACAACTACCGGTTACTGGGCAGAAGACCGCAAAGAGGAGAAAATCCATCATCGGTTAAGATGAACATATCAGGATTAACTCTCTAGGGAATAAAAGTAGAGATTATAACTACCTTTTTACTGGGTAGAAAATCACAAAGGGAGGAATATCTGACACCGGTTAGGATGAACATATCAAGGATATACTGTCTGGGGAAACATGAAAACAAATACGTTGGGGAAAACAAAGGAAGTAGATTACTTTTACCGGGTATTGGAAAAAAGTAAAGTACTCAAAAATTGAGAAGAATATTACCAGTTACTGGGTAATAGACTCCCAAGGGACCAAAATGTCTATCTAGGTAATAGCCAGAAAGAAACAGTCAAACAAGAAATCAACCCAATGAGGATATAACTCAAGGGGAGTGGTTCCATCCAGATAATTAACTGGGGAGGAAACTGAAATAATAAGCATCCACGAGGAAATAACTCAGTGGGGAAATGAGAAAGATTAAACTCTTTCTTCTTAAGAGGATGACACTCTACAATTGAGGGAGGACAGATACACCAAATCTGCATAGGTAAATGATATTACCGAAGTAGGGGATCAGAATAACGAAATCAAATGCAATAAAATGCATAATGAAATATCTGATGCTGAGTTTTATGCATGAATATGCATGTATATGATTGTGATTATGCTGACAAAACAACACAAAGGATACAAAATCAAAGATTTGAATCACTGCTGCAACACTCGGCTAATCTCAACAAGATGGAATCATCAACTGGAGAAAATGCTAGGGACTTGCTTCTTAGTTTTGGGCGCAGTCATTTCTTGTATTGCATTGACCTTGGCAAGATCAACTTCAATACCCTTCTCACTGACAATAAAGCCCAACAACTTACTAGAACGAACACCAAAAGTACACTTATTGGGATTCAAGCGGAGTTTATATTTCCTCAAACATTAGAATAACTTCAATAAATGCTCAACATTCTCTTCTTAATCACTTGATTTGGAAATCATATCATCAACATAAACTTCAATCTCTTTATGCATCATTTCATGAAAAAAAGTGGTCATAGCCCTCTGGTACGTTGCACCATCATTCTTTAGACCGAAAGGCATCACTCTATAACAGAATATTCCCCAGGGCGTAATGAATGTGATCTTCTCCATATCTTCAAGTGCCATCTTGATTTTATTATAACCAGAAAATCCGTCCATAAACGAAAATACTTTGAATTTAGTTGTATTGTCTACCAACATGTCAATGTGCGGTAGAGAAAAATCATCTTTTGGACTAGCTTTATTCAAATCTCTATAATCAACACACATGCAGACTTTTCCATCTTTCTTCAGTACAAAAACAATGTTGGCCACCCACTGCGGATACTCGGAGGTAACAAGAAAACCAACGTCAATCTGCTTCTGCATTTCCTCTTTGATGTTTATTGCCATATCAGGATAAGTTCTTCTCAACTTCTGCTTGACCGACGGGCATTCTGGCTTCAAAGGTAATCTATGCTCCACAATATTAGAATCCAAACCAGGCATGTCTTGATAGGACTAAGCAAACACATTAGATACTCCCGAAGAAGATTAATCAACCCCTTCTTAGCTTCTAAACACAATTGAGACTCAATCTTGACTTCCTTCACATCATCTTCGGAACCCAAGTTGACTAATTCAATCTACTCTTCAAACAACTGAATGGATTTCTCCTCGTGCTCAAGCAAACGAGATAATTCATCATATACTTCTTCATCATCAATCTTTTCTTCATCTTCAAACATAGGGAAATCAAAGTTTGGAGAGGGAGTAGGATCATTGTATTCAATGGGTTTGAGAACCAACCTGCATAATGATTTGATATTTTGATTTTAGAGAAGTGGAGTGCGACTAAATATTGTGCAGATGGAATATTATTATTTATATTTTTTTTGTGATTACCATTTTCAGAAAAAGCAAAAAGCGAAAATAAAACATCATAGATGTGGATGAATAAAATTGTCTTTTATTGATGATAATCAGGAAAATGCCCAACAATGTTCACTTCTACCTTAGGCGTGGGTGAAGGATTTTTCTTTAAAATAAAGGAAAACAAATTACTTAGAGTGATGGATAATAGTAGGAACATCAACATCAATCCAATTGTTGCAAGTCTGGCCATGCGTCACAAAGTTGGCGCAAGCTTCGCCTTTATCACTATCGTCTTCAATTACGACAGATGAGTATTGATCATTCCCATGAATGAACCCTCTAATGCGGAAAATTAGTTACATAACTTCAGTTCTGGCACTGAACGACCTTGGTTGAAAACCCAATCCGGCTTTATTCTTGTTCTCGATAATTTCCACCATACGACCCCATTTGTCAATATTGCCAGCCTCAATAGCCTCCCGTGCATCCTTCAAAGAAGAAATGGGTGCCCCAGTTTTCTTCATTTCCTCAGTAATAAATAAGGCTTGGAATGGCGTTCCAACCTCCTCCTAAGCATCAACATAAGTGAAAGATGACAGATGGCTCACCAACAATTCTTTCTCTCCACCAACAATGACAAGCTTGCCGTCCTTCATAAATTTCAGCTTCTGGTGTAGAGTAGACGTTACTGCTCCAACTTCATGAATCCGTGGCCTTCCCAACAAGCAACTGTAGGCCAGGTGGATGTCCATTACCTGGACAGTAATATGGAAATCACTCGGACCTATATTTACTGGAAGGTCCACTACACCAATGAAAGTTTTACGCGAACCGTCGAACGCTTTTACAATCATGTTATTGTACCTCATTGAGGTGCCTTGGTAAGAGAGTCTTGTAAAGTTGATTTTGGCAGTACATTCAAAGATGACCTAGTGTCAACCAACACATTGGACATAACGTCCTCCTTACAGTTCATTGAAATGTGTAGCGCCAAATTATGATTTTTGCCTTCCTCAAGAAGGTTTTCATCATAAAAACTCATATTATTACTAGAAGTAATATTGGCAACTATGTGGTCAAACTGATCCACGGTCACATCATGCTCAACGTAATCCTGTTCAAAAACTTTCGGCAACGCCTCCCTATGCACTTCAGAATTCATCAATAATGATAACACGGAGATCTTTAATAGAGTCTGGAACAGCTGCTCTACCACATTGAATTCACTTGTTTTGATCAACTTTAAAACTTCATCATCATTGTTAACCTTTAGTTTGCTAGATTTACCAGACTGACACATTGAAGCCCTAACCGGATTCACTACTGGAATCTCTGCCTTCTTACTTGCGGAAACATCTTCTATTTCTTTTGAAAAGACTGGACCGAACACACGACCGCTACGGGTCACCTTTGTTATATATGTAATATTCACCACTGAGTCTGCGACTGGTAGAGGAACCTCTTGACCATTTTCAATCATAGTGGCGTTGTATTGATATGGCACAACTTTATCAGATGCATACGGAACAGGGCCCGCTAACCGTATAACTAACGGTGATACCGATCTACTGACATTGTTGATGTTGCTACTATCAAACTGGATAACTACCCGCTTAGGGGTCTTGAATACAAGCACAATCACATTTACATCATCTATATCCCTCGACTGTTGAATCTGGATTACATTCTCATCCATTAACTTCTGGATATCCCTTTTGACAACCATACACCCACGGAGGTTCACACTGCAGATCACACAACCATCATGTTCTTGTTCATAGTCACTGATTGAACACAAAGTTCTATGCATTTCCACCAATGACCTACGGATATGCCGCACATCGAATACTCAGAAATTCCCTGGACAACCGTCCACCATGTTGACAGTAGTATTACCATGAGAAGGAAATGGATTAACTTTCACGTTCGGCACTCTATCCTCAAAGGACGCCATACCACTCTTCACAAGTTTCCGGACCTTATATTTTAACGGCTAGCGGTTCTCTATGTCATTTCCAGAGGCTCCCTGGTGGAAAGCATAATGAAGTTCAGGTTTGAACCACCATGGGTGTGGCTTAGGAATTTCAGAGGATTTCTTGGTTGAATGAGGTTCTTGAGAACCAATGATGGGTACAGTTCTGTGTAAGACATAGGAATAGGGTTAAAGAAGACCTTTTTCCTCTCAAAAGTTTGCTAATAATTATTGTTGTTGTTGTAGTTGGTTCTTTGTTGCGGTTGTTATTGATGTTGTTTTTGAATTGGAGCTGTTTGATTAGAATTGTTGGAAAAAAATGGAATTACTAAAGAAACTTGATATTGATGCTGATGAGGTTGAGAACTCCTTCTCCCTCCTTCCTCTTGGAGAAACTCCCACCATACTTCTTGCTGGATGATGCTTCTTCTTTAGACAAACTTCCTTCACAAACTCCTTCCTCTAGCCTGATCCCCATATTTACTATTTCAGTAAAGTCATTGGGGGCACTCGCAATCATACGTTCGTAATAAAACGAACTCAGCGTCTTCAAGAAGATTTTTATCATTTCTTTCTCCTCAAGAGGTGGACTTATCTGGGCAGTCAGCTCTCTCAATCTCTGGGCATATTCTTTGATTGTCTCCTTATCATTTTGAGACATAGACCTCATATGGTCTCTATCAGGCGGTATATCCACATTGTACTTATACTGATTGACAAAGGCTTCGCCCAAGTCATTGAAAGTATGGACGCTTGCATTATCCAAACCCATATACCACCTCAAGGCAGCTCTAGTCAAACTGTCTTGGAAATAGTGAATCAGCAACTGATCATTACCAGTCTGAGTAGACATCTTCCTGGCGTACTTCACAAGATGACTTAGCGGACAAGTATTCCCTTTGTACTTTTCAAAGCCGAGGACCTTGAACTTCATCGGGATCTTAACATTGGGGACTAAGCAGAGTTCAAAAACACTCTTCCCATACAAATCTTTTCATCTCAGAGTCTTCAATTCTTTGAGCAGCTCTAGGGATTGATATTTCATCTCATCCATCTTCTCATACACATTTGGATCCTCAAACGACTTAGAGTGGTAGATAGTGTCTTCAACACAAGGAAGAATGTGAATAACAGGAGGTGGCACTGACATGACTGGGTTAGATGCCGACAGAGAAACAAAGGTGAGCGCATACCCTTATGGCATTAAGTTTGATGGGATTCCCCAAGGGAATCCAACAATCATAGAGGGAATAGATTGACTGGCAGCAACAGGAATAGTTGAGGTAGCCACCTCAGAAATAATAGTTCTCTGGGGAGGAGTTGCAAGAGTTGGTGATGACTGGTTCTATGCAGCAATGACATATTCCGTCAGCATTGTTAATCTGGAAATCTCATCCTTCAGCTCTCGATTCTCTTGATTTAGATGCTCCATGATCCTTGGTTGATTAGCACGAGTGTTATAACGGTGAGTCAGCTTGGCTGATGCACAGAAGAAAAACTGATAAGACATCTGGCGGAAGAAAACCGGTTATGCAAATGATGCATGAAATACAATGTTTTTTTTATTGTTTTTAATTTCAAGGAACATATGAAGCGCAATTTTCAAATATATAATCATAATAACAACAATTTGATTGACCATAAAAATCTCATTTTATTCATAAAATTTGGAAGGATTACACTAAGTACAATTTCAGAAACCAAAGTACAAATACAAGAGAAAAGAAAACTATCATCCTAAGGATCCCTTAGAAATTGTATCAGATGATCTGGCTATGGGTGCGTACATCCTTCGGATGCGTCAAATCTCAGACTCAAAGGATGTCTTCATCTGAGCCTTCTCAAGAACTAGCTGATCAATAATCTTCTTCCAAGCACCGGAAGGCTGAAGCATACTAGAGAAAGATAGACCCTCTGGCTCTCTCTGTGTCTTCACTATCCGACCTTCAAGAATATCAATAAGTGCATCCTTGTCTTTCGACTCAAGCTGCAACTCTTAATGCTTTCGGCTCAAAGCATGGAACCACTCTTCCCATATGTCTCTTTCTTGCTTCATCTTGGTGAGTGCGTCTTCCAACTCCTCTACATCTTGGTTAGGGAGATTTAATGGCTCATCCATAACTAAAGACATAGGTCTTTCACAAGCATACGGCATCTTCAGCTCTAAAGCTCTCTTCTTAACCCAAATAGTGTAAGCTTCCAAAGCTACACAGTTGCACGGACCAAGCTCAGATCTTCCCTTCCTATGCACATTATGCCAAGCATGATCATATTTTGCCTCAAATGTTAGGGATCTTTACCCTCTTGATAGAAAATACCTTCTAACTGAGTGTTATTAGGTTTATCTCTAAAGGGGAACCCAAGTTGACGACGAGCCAAAGCAGGGTTGTAGTTGATTCCTCCTTATGTACAAATGAGAGACACATTAGAGAATTCACCACAACTGTCAATAATATCCAAGCTACTAAATGCAAAATCATACCAAACAATATTATCATTAGTGAGAGACATAAGTCTCTGAGACCACCATAGACATTGTTTGTTCTCTAAGAAAGCAGGAGTCTGATGCAAGTGCGAAATAAATCACTTGTACAGAAGAGGGACGCATCACACAATAGACCCACCACCTTTAGAATTCCTCAAATGCAAATAGAAATACATGTCACCCAATAGAGTATGAACAGGATTCCCAATCAAGAAGATTCTAATGGCGTTAACATCAACATAACCGTCAATGTTAGGAAACAAGGCTAAACCATAGATGAGCAATACAAATATGGCTTCGAAAGCTTCCATATTACCGGCTTGAGCAAAAACAGTAGCTTTACCAATGATGAACTTACAAGTCAACCCAATAATACCTCATTTTTTCACCAAATGAGCATCAATCTCAGATTTCTTCAGATGAAGAGCTTCAGCTATGATATGAGATATGGGAATCTCCTCCAATCCACTAAAAGGTACTTTGTCAGATACATGTATACCCAAGATATGAGCATACTCCTCCAACATAGGCACAAGCTATTAATCAGGAAAAGTGAAGCATCGGCAGAGAGGATTATAGAACTGAACCAAAACACTCAGGAGTCCTTCAACCTTATCAGTAGATAATACAGACAAAAGTTTCCCATGACGTTGCTTGAATTCCAAGGGATCTAATACAAAGGATGACAACTTCCTTAACTCTTTCAAATCAGGACATCTGAAACTGTACTTCTTAGTGTTCCTTCGTCCATAATCCATGGTTTGAAAATATTTGCAAATGAGACCTTAGTTCCTTGAAATTTACTTTTTGGTGATGAATGTTATGATGCGCATGTATGCATGAATGCAACAATCACACACAAGGGATCACACACAAGGCAAACACAAGTAAAGGTCAAGGGATGGATCAAGTCATCATCAAGATCAATCATCCATTTTGGTGGATTATGGTTTTCACCTTATCAACACCCAAGTTCCATTGATATTGACGAGACTTGATCGGATCAACCAAGAATCAAAGGGTTTATTGCGAGTCAGGAGCAGGAAGTCAGGTTAAGAACCATCCCAAAGGAGTGTACTAAGGATAAAAACCTATAGAGCATGTTCTAAAAAGTTTCCCATAGTCTTAATCCCATCTATCAGATATTATAGGTTAGGATGACTAACTCATCAACCCATAATATTCTCAAGAGAAACTCGTTTGAGTGTAGTATCGTGTAACAACTATTATCAGGTCTACACCTGAACAACCTCCGCGCTACATCCTAAATAGGCCAAGTTGGGTTAAATGTTCTACGGTCATTAGCTTCTCGGACCCCAAATAAGAGAAAGTAATGTCTAACCACAAATAACTTGAATGACATTAGTAACTTCAAAAGGGTCTCCACTGAGTAGATGGGTCTCAAGCCAACTTGTTAAGGACTACTCCACACAAGTTGAACATGACTATACCATCCTCATATCTTAATTGCACTCAAGTTCGAGTTAGAACTTATCTCACCATACAGAGATCACCAAGCACAACAGATAAATTATATCACACAAACAAATATACAAACATCAAATATACAAATATATACACATAAAAATGTAGGCTAAACCCACTGAGGACTACTCCCTAAAAGAGTCACCACTTAATTTCTGTAGTGGTAAATTCATGACCATAAAGCTATGGATAAACGTAACATCAATAAAACTAGAGTCACCACCTTGTTTTTATTGTTTCCAAAAGAAAAGGGAAAAGTATGAACAAACCCCAAAGATAAGAAGTTTTCAAATCAAAATTAATAAAATGCCAGAGATTACAGGTAAGGGGGTTGGTTACACAGAGGGAAGGTGTTAGCACCCAAAGTGTCCTAGGTACTCCTAGGGAGCCCTTTTTATGTGTGCATATGTTTTTGGTATAAAAGATGTTTGAGAGGAATAGAGTGTGGGGGTGAGAAAATAATTCGTTGATTATATTTTTGTGTTTGACAAGACCTTCGGACGTGTGCCTACGTACCAACATAAAAAATGAGGAATCAAAACCACGTAGTTCGTGGTAAAAATTTCAAATTTGGTGAATTGATTTTAACAAAAGGTTTAATAATAAAAAAGCACAAAAGCCCCAAAAGATGAATAAAGTTGTTAGTTCATTTTGTATTTTGAAATTTTAAGTCAATATGGTTAAGTTTGTTTACAAGGTTGATTTAAGAAAAAAGTTTGAAAATCCATTGGCATAAGGCCAAAGTTTCTAATCATTAAAACAAAGTCTATGTTTGAAATCACAAGCAAAGAAGGCTTTTTAAAAGAGGGGGAGATTTGAAATTTAAGAAGTGGGAGGAGTTAAAGAGGCTATCCTAAGCATAAATTAAAAGTTAAGAGTTGAAAAGATCTTACCAATGAGATGCAATCCAACAGACAAGAATGTCATATAGAAAACCCATTTTTCCATTGGACTTTGAATCATGCAATAATCAATGAGCTATTAGCAATATCCAAACATTATGAAGATCAATGTATCAAATAAAGATAGCCACATCCAAGCAAGCAATCCCAGAAGCTAACAATCTTTTTTGTCTTCTCATATATCAGATGAAATATTCCTTGATCAACTCAGAGCAAAGCATCAGACACAAGATCAAGATAATAATTAAGCACAAAGATTAATTAGCAGATAAATTCAAACAAATCCCAAGGTTTGCATCAAATGAAGGCTCAGTTCACAATAGCTTGGTCTCAAAATGTGGGCACTGGCCAAGTCCTTTTTAGGGTTTTTAGTTGTTATTAAGTATTCTAAGGTCCTAAGACCACAAACAAAACCAAAACACACAAACAAATATATACAATCACAGGATATGGCTCAAATGAGCAAAGTGAAAATGACATAAACATAAACAAGTTAAATGAAATGGAAATGGAAATGAATGATAAATGACTGAAATTTAAATTACACAAAGTAAATGACTTGAATGTAAAGCAATATTAATGAGAATTAGTCAAATGTTAGTCAAAGGTTAGTGGTGTTTTTTAATTAATTAAGTCATTCTTTTGAGAACACTCAACCATTCTTTCACAAGTATGAATCCTTAAACCAAGACATCTTCCATGAGAAGGGCTCCAACTTAGATAATTCAACAAGTATGCCACTAGCTCTTATGAAAGGAAAAAAGGTTAAGTATCCATACAATACCATGAAGAATGGGAGACTTACAATCTCACTTACTAGAATGCTATGCCATTAGGGTCAAATTTAGCTCTATATTAAGCAATCGTAATTGGACTTATGTAGAAGTCACAACTATCTGAGGCCAAGCAATAAAAATTTAGGTGTTAATGCATGTTAGAGATTTGGTATGAAGAACCAACCTCCTAAAACATACCACACACTAAAAGAAAAGATCACTAGGGAAGGACCTATCTCAGTCATACTTGTATTGGTTCATCTGACAAAAGGTCATTGATGAACCAATTAGCCTTAAGACATTAGAGATTTCATTGGTCAAATGAGGGAATGGGAAGGAATAGGGATGAAGATGAAGAGGAAGGGGGAGATAGAAACACAAATTGACCAAGGGAGGATTTTCATCAAATCAAAACCATCCATTAATTTTGGGAGTGAAATATACATTTCATCAATCCCCTAAATCAAATGGTTTTGATCCAACAAAAGTCAAATAAACTTTGACCAAGGCCCAAAACAGAAAGTCGAACATCACAAGACTATAAAAATGGCTCAACAATATTTTTGAACATTGAATCAATTAAAAATCTAATTAAAAGTGAATTAAAATACATTTTAATTTGGTCAAAACCTAAAATCCCGTCAAAACACCAAATAAATGGTCAATGTATTTTTCCTAGGTCAAACAAGGTCAAAGGACCTTAGACAAAAAATTTCACTATTTATAAAAAGTCAGAAGTATTTTTAAACAATTAAAAATATGTACAAAAAGATTTAATTCATGAAAAATATCAAAAATAATTTTAATTCAAAATATGAAAGAGAAAAATATTTAAAGATTTTTGGTGAAAGTCCCATATTTTTTGGATTAAAAATGAAATTAATATGAATAAAATAAAATAAAAGGATTAAATGAAAATTCAGAAAATAAAAAGAAATTAGAAAAAACAAGGGCCATCAGATCTCCCTCATTAATTGAGGTGGCAGATCTGATGGCCACACACACGCTTTCCATGGTGGACACGAGTCAAAGTGATGTACGCGTGGTAATTCAAACCAAAGGCCAAGATTAAAATGTTCCAACATGATCAGATGGCCAGGAGGTGTACCAACAAACCACCGGAGCTAAGGCTCCGGTCATCTTCTCAGGGGACCTCCACCAGACTGGTCCAACTTCATCTCAATGGAAAATAAAAAACAAGGACACTATTTCAAAGAGAAAATGCTCAGGATCTCGAATCTGGCCTCAATTTTCTCCAATTCCAAGTATATAAAAAGATACAAGGATTTTAATTTTGAGGATCATGAATTGAGTTACTTCGATTTGACCTCAAAGTAACTCAATCTTTATGCCTACATTGGTAGGACTTCAGCCAACCAAAATTCAAAAAGAATAGTGAAGAATTGAGAGAGAATAAAAGAGATGAAGTTTCAGAAAATTCACCTTCGAGGGAGCTTAAATCTTGCTTGATCTTGCTCCCAATTGGCCTTGGCTCGACTTCAGAAGCTTGCAGAAGTTTAATTGGATCAAGGAAAGGTTTGGATTCTTGGAGTTTCAACTTCAAAACTGAAGTGAAATTGAAACTCGATTTTCAATTGAAAACCTTCAAGTTTATCCTCTAGTGGTGAGGGTTAGGATTGCAGGTTCAAAGCTTGGGCAAGGTCTCCATAATTCTGAGCATGAGGGGTCTTATTTATAGGCTATGCATTTTCTTTCCACACACTTCATTCAAAATGCCAAAAATAGAAATTCACTCTTGCATGGTTGCATGGGCGTGTGATAGGCCCATGAAATGATGTAATCAGGTCCTAATTTCATCATGTGAAATGCTGAAAGTATGTCATGTAATCATGCAATGGAAATTGGAATGTGAACATGAGATTCATCCAAATGGAGCCTTGAAGAGAAGCGATGCGCAAGTTATCCAATTCTTGGCCAAATGAGATGATCTCAGATTTTTTGGAAAGGTGAGATCAAGGGGAACAACTTTCATGTTGAATACTTTTACATTTTAAGCTTGGATAATTATGAATTTTGAGGTGGAAGTTTAGAAAATTAAACATAAATGAAATGTTTCTAAGTACTAAGCCAAATGTTCACTTCTTCCACCTTGAATAACTTTTGCTATGGGTTTCAAATGGAAAAAGTGTCTTCATCAAAGTTGTATATCTTTCACACCTATTCAATTTGATCATAAATGTGACCTCATTTGGATTTGGCATGAAGGCGTTATGCATTTTAGAAGTTGAGGAAAATCTCTTGTTCAATGGTAATGGCCCAAAGTGACCTATAATGTTGCCTCTTGGCACATGCATTTTCATGTTGAATTTGAATTTATTAAAAGAATAAAAGTTGTAGAGGACATATTAAATTTGATCATGCCACTTGAATTTCCTTCATCTCATAAAAATTGAGCAAGTTATGGTCCTTGGAAGTTGACCTCATAACTAGGGTTCAAACAAAATGACCTATAATATTTCGCCATAAAAACTGACTTTCCAAGCAAAACCAGATCTTGATCTCAACACGAAAGTTGTTTGGAATGTCATAAGGAGTAACTTGTATCTTATAATAATTTTCATATGACAAATATTGTAGGAGATAAGGTCTAGGGAACCCCAGTTTTGACTAGTTGACTTTCTCTGGTCAACTACCATGAACCAACTTGCAAACTTGAAGTTATCTTGATCTCTTGGACTCATGGAGGATCATATATGCATAAGATGATGTGATGTGAAGTATCCCCTGAAGTATTTGACCAAATGATGAAGGAACTTGCTGAGGAAGTCACACATGATACCCAGATAAATTAGGGTTTCCAAGGCAAATAAGCTTCAAACTCTTGGTGATTTCTTGATAAAAATGATAGATGGAGACCATGGGAATCCACATATGATGTATAGAGTCAATTTGAACCATATCTTGATTAGTCTCCTTGCATAAAGGGTCTCAAACCCTAGATATGAGCTTTGTGAGGCATAAGTGAACACACACACTTCCTACAAAAGAAGTAAACTACACATTGACATATTTTTGGTATTTTGGTTAGTAAACAAAGAAAAACAAAGTATAATACAATCAAATGTGCTTCGTAACCTCTCCCAATACAAATCCAATCAATGCGGGGTAATGGAGATGCCAAGGTGTGATCCCAAAGCCAATACAAATGGTGAGATAGCATGAGGGATCTTAAGGTCAAAATTAGGGTATTACACCTATTCCTATGAATCCTCACGTCAGAGGGATTATCACTTAGTTTAGAGTTTGCAGATAGTGATCTGAGCTTATACACTAAAAACTCAGTAAATAAAGCAAATTCCTCTTCCAGGATAGGGAGGGTTGGTTCTAGGTTAGAGGTGGGAAGGATAGTTTCTGGAGGGATGGCGTTGGTTTCAGTGGGAGAGGCAGATGTTTGGGTAGTTTTAGGTTCAGGCACAGATTCAGTGGGTGGTTGTGTGTGAGGTTGGTCAGAATCATACGAGATGTCATAATAAGGTGGAATGGAGGGAGTTAAAGAAGGTGGTGATATGGGTGCATTGAAGAGTAAGGCCTCAAAGATGGGTAGTGTTGTGGTGGTGAGATTAAAAGGTTGGAGGGGATGTGAGGGTGGGTTAGAGTGATGGGATTCAGAGGGATTTGAGGTGGAGGTTATGGTTTCAGAGGGGTATACGTGGAAGTATGTAGAGGTAGGGAGGACGATAGTTGACTTAATTTCAAAGTAAGAGTTTTAGAGGGCTAAGACTTACTTGAGATAGGAGAGTCCAAAGGCGCAGGCGTTCTGGTTGCAGATGGTTCTCCTAGCTTCAAAGTCTTTGACTTCTTCGACTTCTCAGAGGGCTCTCTTTTCCTCTTCATAAAGTTTGGTGGCTGCTCTAGGAGCCAATCCATGGAGAAGTCAGAGATGTCTACCCCTTGAGCTTCCAGGTCTTGAAGATAGTGGGTGATGACCTCTGGGGGATCTATCTTAGAGATTAGATAGAGACCATTGGGTATCTTCCTCTGATCCTTCAGAGCTTCCCAGGAGGTGTCCAGAGTTGGCTTGACCAGAACTCTCTCAATGATGCCCATGCTCTTCAGATTTCTTGAGTTCAGAGGCTTGTCGATGTCTATCGTCATATCTTCCATCAGATTGTAGGATATCAGATGATCCACCAATCTGCTTTCTATCAGAACGTCGGAGATGAGCCTTCCCAGAGGAATGCAGTTTATGGGCTTCATGTGGTTTCTGGTATCCCTGATGGAATCCCTCAGATACTTGAACAATAGGGTTGGCATATTCAACTTGAGTCCTTTGTGGAAGCAGTAGAGGATGCATTTCTGGTTGGGGTTGATGTAGTCTGAAGAATTTGATGTTGGACTGTGGTGAATGGTACCCATAATGATCTTCAGCCAGACTCTCAAATTCTAGTGAAGTTCCTTGTTCTTAGAGGATTTGCCTTCTGCACTTTGCTTGAAGATGGTGGGAATAATCTCCTGGGACATGTATTTTGCCCTAGGGTTTATGTTGTAGATCCTTCTTCCCCTAGTATTTTCCATGTTCAGAAGTTTTGTACACCCATTTGGTTCCAATAACATGGGTACCTTTTAGCTTTGGTATAAGATCCCAGACATTGTTCTTTGCAAATTGATCAAGTTCTTCTTTCATTGTCAGAATTCATTCTTTGTCTTGAAGTGCCTCTTTACAAGATGTTGGTTATATTAGAGAAACTAATCCTAGAGGGGTTTCCTTTGATACTTTGAATGTAGACCTTGTTCTGACAGGTTCATCCTTGTTTCCCAAAATCAACTCTTCATAAACGTTTAGTCTATTTCTTGATCTTTTCTGTGAGGTTGAGATTTCAGTTGCTTCTGGTGTTTTCTTTTCAACTTCCTCATATTCTTTAGTCTTTTCGTCAGAACCTGGAAGTGTTATCTCCAAATCTGCAAGTTTTTCAACTAGCTTTGACTTTTCAGAGTCAAGCTTATCATTAAATCTGACATGTATTGATTCTTTCACAATTTTAGTTTCTGTATTGTATACTCTATAGCCCTTAGAGCTTTTTGAGTATCCCAACATGATACCTTTTTGTGCTTTTGAATCAAAATTGTTCAGATTATCTTTAGTGTTTAGGATAAAACAGGAACATCCAAAAGGATGAAAATAAGAAATGTTAGGTTTTATTCCCTTACACAGCTCATAAGGATTGTTTTCCAGAATAGGTCTTATAGAGATTCTATTTTGAATATAACAAGTTGTATTTACTGCTTCAACCCAGAAGTGCTTAGCCACATTTGTTTCATTGATCATGGTTTTGGCCATTTCTTGGAGAGTCATATTCTTCCTTTCTACAACCCCATTTTGTTATGGAGTTCTAGGACATGAGAAATCATGGGATATTCCATTAGAATCAAAACGTTCTTCAAAAATTTTGTTTTCAAATTCACCATCATGATCACATCTGACTCTGATGATTTTAGAGTCAAATTCATTTTGCACTTTTAAATCGAAACTAGTAAATACAGAGTGTGACTCATTCTCGTGTCTTAGAAATCTAACCCATGTCTAACGACTATAATCATCAATGATGACCAATCCATACTTCTTACCATTGATTGAAGTTGTCTTAACAGGTCCAAACAAGTCAATGTGAAGAAGTTCCAGAGGCTTAGAGGTAGAAACAACATTTTATTTTTGAAAGTTGTTTTAGAAAATTTTCCTTTCTGGCATGCCTCACAAAGAGAATCTGAAGAAAACTTCACCTTAGGTAGACGTCTAATTAACTCGAGTTTATTTAGATGAGAAATCCTCCCCATACCCATTGCTCTTCATTTACAGACATTAAACATTTTACATTTTTATCTTTTAGATATGAAAGATTAATTTTGTAAATGTTGTTCTTCCTCTTGCCAGTGAAAAGAATTGTCCCATTATTTTGATTAATTGCTTTGCACGTTTTTTGATTGAAGATTATATCATAACCGTTATCATTTAATTGACTTATGGATAACAGGTTATGCATTGACCCTTCTATGTAAAGAACATCGGAAATAGAGGGAAGAGTTCCATTACCAATTGTTCTGGACCTCTGATTTTTCCTTTCTGATTTCCTCCAAAACCTACGAAGCCAGCATCTTTAAGTTCCAGGCTTTGGAACATATGCTTTCTTCCCATCATGTGTCGCGAGCATCCAGAGTCCAGGTACCATGATTGGTGTCTTAACTCTGCTGCATAGGATATCTGTAACATAGACTATTTTGTCTTTTGGTACCTAGAATATTTTTGGGTCATTTATGATTAGTTCTCCCAGAGTTTCTGGAAACTTTGGGTTTTCTGGCATTAGTAAAACTTTGTGTTTGTGCATGTGTGTAATGATAAGAAAAGGGAGATTTAGGTTTATCATCTACAGAAGGTATTTTCTCATCTTCATCAGAGTCATATTTGATTCCTATTTTCTTATTCTTACTAACTCCATAAATCATAGAAGCCATTTTGCTTCTCTCTAGCCCATTTTTCAGAATTTTTGGAAACGCTTTTTCATATTTGTATATGATTGTGTCAGAAGTTTGTGGAGCTTTGGATAGAGCTTCTTCAAGTTTTAAACATTTTTTAGTTGAAAACTCATTTTCTTTTTCCAAAACAAAAATGTTACCTTTTAATTCAGAAACTTCTATCTCAAGCTTATCACATTCTTCAACAGTTTCTTCATGGACCCTTTTTAGGGCCTTGAATTTCTGTCGAAGCTTCTGATAGGAACTTAGAGATTCTGATAAGTAAAATTCAAGGTCAGAGCGAGATAGATCAGAAAATACCTCTTCAGACTCAGATTCTCTTTTGGATGTACTTCCAGAGGTGGTAGCCATGAATGCAATTTGCTTGTTCCTCTTCAAAGTCTGATTCTGAGGCGTCTGATTCAGAGTCGTCCCAGGTAGCCATGAGTCTCTTCTTATTTTTGAAAGAGGTTTTCTTGAATCCTTCTTTTATGGAACTATCTTTCTTGAGCTTTAGACATTCGTTTCTATAGTGTCCTGGTTCTTTACATTCATAGCAGTTGACCTCTTTGTTTGGTTTGCTTTTGGAAGTTGATTATGAGCGATCTTCATTCTGTCTTGGTCTTTTGAAGTTGTTATTCCTTTTTCTCCAAAGTTGTTTAACTCTTCTGGTTAGAAGAGATAGATTTTCTTCATCATCAGAATTATCATTTTCAGAGTCATCATTGTCTTCTTCTTCAACTTGAAAGGCTTTGTTCCTTTCTGGCTTGCGTCTTTCTGATCTAGACTTCAGAGCCATGAATTTACTTTTCTTTTGGGGCTCTTCTTTCTCTAGTTCTATCTCATGACTCCTGAGGGAGCTGGTGAGTTCTTCCAGGCTTATGTTGTTCAGATCTTTTGATAGCTTCAATGCAGTGACCATAGGTCTCCACTTCTTTGGCAAGCTTCTGATAATATTTTTGACATGATATGCAGTTGTGTATCCCTTGTCCAGAACCTTGCAGTTGTGTATCCCTTGTCCAGAACCTTGAGCATTGCAATTAAAGTTTGAAATCTAGAAAACATTACCTCTACATCTTCATCATCATCCATCTTGAAGGCTTCATATTTTTGAATTAGAGCCAAAGCCTTGGTCTCTTTGACTTGTGTGTTGCCTTCGTGGGCCATCTTTAAGGAATCAAGTATTTCTTTAGCAGTTTCCCTATTGGTGATCTTTTCATACTCATTGTAGGATATAGCATTCAACAAAATTGTTCTGGCTTTGGGGTGATTTTTGAAATCACGCTTCTGATTATCAATCATTTTATTTCTGGAAATAACAATACCAACATCAGATACAGGTGGTTCATAGCCAATTGTAACTATGTCCCTTAGGTCAGCATAGCCCAGGAAGAAACTTTTGATTTTGTCCTTACAATAATCAATTTTTCTCCATCAAACACTAGAGGTTTAGTGTTGTAGCTGTCTCTTTCATTGGTGTTAGTCATTATGTTTTTCTCACGCTGGATCTTGTCTACACTATTAAGTGTTTGATTTGAAAATCAGTAACAGAGCCGAAGCTCTGATACCAATTGAAGGTAGAGAAAAACAAGAAAGGGGGGTTTGAATTATTTTCACTATAGTAAAAACTTTTGCAAACACCACACACATGAAAGACAAAGCAAACAACACAAAAGTTTATCCTGGTTCGCTTAAAGCTCAAAGCTACTCCAGAAACGTCTAAGAAAACAATGATCTCTTAGCCCTTTCAAGTCTACAAACTTCACAAGTCACTTGCGGAAATAATCAACAACTATTTGAGATTTATAAGAAAGTGTTTAGTGCTTCTAGGTAAGCAATTTTAACACAGTAAGAGCATTAAAAATTCACACTAAGAACAACAACTCGTGTGAACAGATTTGAACAAGAATTAATGAAATATTGAATTTGAGTTTGCAGTATTCTTGTGTAATTGCTTCATTGTTTTGTATGATGATGATTTGGCCCTTATATAGTGCTTAGGATATGATGTCGTTGGCTGAAGCATTGATGTTGATATCTTGCCAATGATGGGACTTAATTGACATTAAGTTTGTTGTCCTTTCCATAGGAATTTGGGAGAGTATTTATTCTTCTCCAAATAAAGATTAATACCATATATGGAATACTTCGTTGTTAAGTCTTGAAGTTTATCTGTTAGGCGTAAATCAGAGTGCACGGAATCCAGATCTTCTTGTAGAACATTTATTCTTCAGATAGTTGTTATAAGTGATTTACTTCAGAAGTTCTTGATTAGTATTCAGTTGGACCTTCTTCAGATGTACGAATCTTCCGAGTAACTATGTGTGGAAACCTTCAGATTCAGAGTATCTGAGTCTTCAAAATTTAGATGTTGTGAACGTCGTTGTCTTCAGAGTCAGAGTGACTGCATTATTTGACTCTAAGTCAACTGTTCTAGACTTGTGTGATGGCAGATGTTGTCTGTCAAATCCTTTTTTTGTTAGAGTCCTGCATACTTATAGAAATTCGTAAGGGTACCAAATTGTTTCATCCTTTGTTATCATCAAAACTTAGAGATGAATTGTAGACCCAAAATCTTGTTCTAACACGATTGACCATGTATCCCAAATTATGTTATGTATGATTTTATAGGATGTTCCACTTTGGGTGGAAATATTATGCATGGAATGATGCATAAGATGTATGTAAGTATGCAGCTACTGGGGATTGTTAGATGCGCATGTAGTAATGCAAATTATTTTTTTGTTTATTTTGATGAAGCTTCCCATTTCAGTGGGAAGAATGTGATGCATGTATGTTGCATGCAATGCATGTGGGAATGCAAGAAGGTAATTGGATTTTTGTAGGGTTTTATTTTTTGTTGCCAATGAATTTGGACTTTGAAGTTGTACTACCAGATGAGAACTGGTGAAAAAGGGTAAACTGGCAGATGAGAACAGAACTTGAAGGATATATTACCAGACAAGAACTGGTGAAAAGGATTAAAATTCCAGACGGGAACTGACTTGAAATATATGTTACCAGACGAGAACTAGTGAAAAGGATTAAAATGTTAGACGAGAGCTAACTTTTTTTTCTTATCTAACGAGAATTGGTTACGAAAAATAGACTACCGGGCGGGAACTGGTATCAGAATGAGTAAACTAGACGAGAGCTGGTTTAATGGATGATCTACCAGGAAAGAACTGGTATTTGGTAAATGATTTCTCATACGATAATTGGGCTTTAAAATGAAATGTCAGACGAGAACTTGACTTTGGAAATGGTTTTCCAGCTGGGAGTTGGACTTTAGAAATGATTTTCCAAATGAGAACTGGACTTAGAAATTTCTAACGAGAACTGGACTTTGAAATAAACCGTCAGACAAGAATAGACTTTAAAATAGGCTACCAAATGAGAATTGGTTATGGAGGACCGATTACCAGACGAGAAATGGTAGTCAAAGTAGGCGGCCAAGTGGGAACTGGTTTAAAAGATATTTTCCAGGTATGAGCTGAACTTTGAAATTATTTTCCAGACGGGAACTGGACTTTGAATTGTTTTTCCAAACGGGAATTGGACTTTGAATTTCCAAGCGATGTTGGGCTTTGGTGTCAGATCTTGTGTTACAAGGCTTTTTGATGTCAATGTTCGTGTTATTGGGTTATGCCCGATGAATGATATGATATGCATGGCTTTATGTTAGAGAAAAGCAACATGACTAATGCATGAGGATGATTTATGCGATGATTTGAAGGTTTCCAAAATGCCCATGTGGTGGGTAATGAAAGGAAAATCCTTTGAAATAAAGCTTCTTCTTGGAAGGAAAACGTTATTGGATGGGGTGATAGCATGACTCCCCGACACTTGTCTTGAACCCTATGGTTGCTGATGTGTGGCAAAGATTTCTTCGAGATCATCTTCTCTTTGGTAGGCATGTATGTATGCTCTTATGATAACATAAACAAATAATTAAGAATGGGTGTGAAGAGATTCATGATTAGGAAAAATAACTTAATGGTGTTGAATGAATCTTTTAACTTGCAAGTAAGTGAAGATGTATACATAATCAAATTGATGAAAGACTCATAACATGGTACATTGAGGATCGTTATGAACAGGGATCAAGATAATAATGTTGAAATAGTTAGTAGCATTAAGTGGAACTCTGGTAGATGGAAGAAGGAGGACAAGAAGTTGTTAAGGTAAGATGGTAGTGACCCTAGTGTAGGGAGTATGGATAGTAATGATGGTGACATGAAAGTAGCAAAGAAGTTGGAAAATGAAATTTTATTGTTCAAGGAAATAAAGATCTCATTTGACAACAATAAGGATAACATCTCTTGGCACGTGGAATTGGGACAAGACGACTATGTAGAAAGTGGGGAAAATGAGGAGGTCAAAAAGCAATAAAGAAAAAAAATTAAAAAGTCAAAAAGAATTTGTGTTCAAGAGTAAATTATAGCCCAAGATAAAGATTTGCAGATGACCTAATCTAAGCATCTAGAATATTATGGGAGGATGAGTATTGGAGGCCCAAAGGACTTTGAGAATTAAGAAATATAACTGAGAAATACCAATATAATTAAGGAATATTACATAAAAGAAGACAAGCATGAAGAGATAGGGTTTTCTCAACCATCTTATTTCTCAATTCTACGACCTGGTAGACCAAAAGAATTCATCAAAGAAAAATCTAAGATACGATAGGGGAACCAACAGAGCAATACTCGGCTAGATCATTATTGTGTTGTGAATCCACAATTGATTTTAATATGGTACGGGGAAACAAGCATTTTTTGGAAAATCTGGAATCAAATGTTGGGGAATAAGTGTGGAAGATATAATAGAGTTAAGGATATTCTGAAACAAATGAAAGGAAGTATATGAGCAATCAATAAAAAAATGGAGTAACGGGATTATGACAGAATACAAGAAAGGAAGGTGACAACAAACAACAATCAATGAATATAATCTCATACAACATAAGATGGGGATGTAATAGTGCTAAGAGGAGGAGAATTCATTAGATTATTAAATCACGTATGGCTGATTTACAAGAAATTAAATTTCAAAATACATATAGTAAGGTAGTTTGTGGCTTGTGGGAAAATTTTAAGGTTGAATGCACATCATCTAGATCTAGAGGGATGTCTAGGGGGCTACTAATAATATGGAGAGAAGGATCTCTAGAGTTGAACTATAGTTTTAGAGGACATGGTTTTATAGATATGGATGTGGGGTGGAAAGGAAATTCATATTATAGAGTTAATGTATATTCTCCTTGCAATATTTTTAAAAAAAAGAAAACTTTGGAGATATTTAGTGGAGATAAAAATTAAATCACTAGGAGGGGATCAGTACATTGGTAAGGACCTCAATTCAATATTAAGTAGTAGTGAAAGGAAGGGAGTGTGTGAGAAAGATAGGAGGAATGAGGTGCAAGAATTCAAAGATTTTGTAGTTGGGTTGGGGAGAGGAACTAAATGAAGATAGAAGCAAGGAATTATTTTTAAAAAGAAGAATCAAAGGCACTGAAAACCATATGAAAGTGCTGGAACAAGGAGTTTTTGGATTGATTCGATTTGAAGGTATGTAAAATATTTTAATGATATGGATGTGGTAGTAGGAAACTATGGAGAGGATTTAGTGTCTGAAATAGTAGAGAAGAGAAAGATGATAAAAAAACAACATCTAAATATTTTGTAGTATAAAGAAAGTCTAATAAAAAAAATCAAGAGTAACTTGGTTGAAGGAAGGTGACATGAACTCAAGATTTTTTCATAGTACATTGAGGATGAGATACATAAAGAATTTTATATATTTTATAAACACACATAGGGGAAGGTTAAAGATATGGAGGGAGTCAAGAAGGAGGTTAGAATTTTTTTTAAGACAAATTCAAAGAAATAAATAATAGTATACATGTTATGAATGGGGTGGACTTCATGTGTTTATCAACAAAAGGCTAGGGCCTGATGGATTATACTTTGAATTCATAAAAAGGAATTTGACTATTATGAAACCAAATATAGTGGAGTGTGTCAAAGAATTTCACATCAATGCTAAGTTTCCTAAAGCCATTACATCTTCATTCTTAACTCTTATTCTCAAAAACAAGAATCTCAAATCTCTAAATGAGTATAAGCTTATTTATTTTGTAGGTTTCTTATACAAGATCATTTCCAAGATTCTTGCAACTAGGCTAAAAAGGGTAATTGGCACAATCATATCAAAAGATTAGTCAGTTTTTGTTCCAGGAAGGCAAATTTATGATAGAGTTTTCGTATTGAATGAGTTGATAAATTTAGATTGGAGGGAAATCAATGAATGTCTCATAGTGAAATTAGATTTTGAAAAGGAATATGATATGGGGGATTAAAATTTTCTAAGAGGCTTATTAAAAAGATTAAGGTTTGAAAAAAATGGATTGCTTGGATGGAGGCTTATATATTTTCAAATAGGATGTCAGTCTTAATAAATGGAAGTCCTAAAAAGTTGTTCAATGTGGAGTGTGGTATGAGGCAGAGTGACCCATTATCACCATTTTTGTTAGTAATCGTAGAAAAAGGTCTAACTAGATTGGTCTAAGAGAGTTGTGGAGCAAGGGGTCTTACAAGGGTTTAGAGTTAAAAAATGAAGTTAAGTATGACATACAAAAATGTGTAGATGATATTGTGCTTGTGTGTGAAGGATGGTGGTCTAATTTGTAGAGTATAAAAATTGTGCTAAGAGGATTTTAATTGGTGTCATGCCTAGGGATAAACTTCATTAAAAGAAAATTATATGCTATCAATCTGAGGGAATAATTCATGTAGGTAGCCTTTACTTTTCTAGCTTGTTGTAGAGGATCTTTCAAATTCAGCTTCTTGGGAATTATGGTTGGAACAAATCCAAGAAGGGTAGCAATGTGGAGACCATTCATTGACAAAAATAAAAAATAGACTCAACAATTAGAAGGGGTGACATTTATTAATGGGAGGAAGGATTGGATTGGTGAACTTTGTTCTAAACAATTTATCCATATACCATATATCATTCTACAAAGCACTTGTACATGTTTGGAGAGATTTGATTAGCATACAACAAAATTTCATATGGGGAGGGTTATACTCAAAGAGGAAAATTCATTGGGTTAGTTGGAAAAAGATGTGTAGACCAAAAGATTATGAAGGTTTGGAGATGAAAGATGTTTAACTATATAACAAACACTGAGATGAAAGTAGAAGTGGGTGATACTAGTAGAAGATGATGCATTGTGGGTAGGTTTGTTAAAATATAGATATGGAAATGTGAGCATGCATGTGTTGACGGGTGCAAGCAGCAGATGAATAGGAAGGAATCAATATGGTGGAAAGATATTAAAGCAATATGAAGTATAATAATAGGCTTAAAATCATTAAGTAATCTCATATTTTATGATTTTTATGTAGCTCCTATAGAAAGTTCTAAGAGAACAGTCTTAATAGAACTGATGGTTATGTTTATAATCATGTATGGATTGATAATGTAATGGTATTTCACTTGTTGATTTGGCAATAGTACCCTTATACTTTATATTAATACATTTGTTTATCAAAAAGAGTTATTAAACACTGGACATGATTTTTCAGGTCAACAGAGAAAGCATTGCCACATATTTTCCATATTTTCCAAGATACAATTTTTATGCTAGAAAATTTTCATTTTTGATCTCGTATTCTTAACATTAGTTCAATTTAAATATAAAGTTGTACCATTTCTCATAAATTTTAGTAAAATATTTTATCTATTTCCTTCACTTATTTATCTTAATTCATTTTCGTCTTTTTAGTTTTTTGGTTTTGTGTTTTGTTGATCTATTTAGTCGTGTCGGAATTCGATTGTTTTTAAAGGATGTGCTCTTATTAAGTTAGAAGTGTTGAGTTTTATGAAGGTTTTATCTTGGAATTGATTTATGGCTTTTCATAGAAGAGGAAGGAATATTTCTTGGTCCGATTAGTATAATAACTCTAGTAAATATTGGGTGTAGTTTTTTTTTCTCTCTTTTTGTGTTTTTTGCCGGAGGTTTTCGGGATCGGTTTTGTTGTTGATTTGGTTTCTTGATATTTTTCTTTTGGTTTTTTAATTGTATAAGGTGAGAACCTCTGATGCTCATTTTTAATTTCAAATTTTTTATTAGTTATAAAATAATATATTAGAATCTTTTGGTTCATATTTTTGGATTTTTATTATCAATTGTTTTTATTTTAAAATAATATATATTTTTTAAAACGGAAATAAGAATTCTAGTAATCGAAAATATAATCAAGTTTTTTCACAAGCACACGATTAAATATAATTCATAACATTTTCTTTTTAAAATGTTGTAAGAGTGAAATATGTATATTTCTTTAAAATAGATACTGTTTTTTTACAAAAACTAATTAAAATTAAAATTTTGATGTATTTTCAATGTTAAATTTTTAATACAATAATCGTAATCAATTCCTTTATAATTTATAATTTATGACACAAGTTAATAATTAAATAAAAAGGTTTTATCTTAAAAGTTGTGCACTAATTATAATAAAAATATAAAATTATTTTTTAATTATTATTTTTAATATAAATTTTTTATAAATGAATTTCTTAACTTGAGTTTTAGGAGTACAAGTTAATATTATCCATAATTTATTTTTAAGATAGTATAATTAATATTAAATATTTTTAATGACGTGACAATTTATAAGTAGACTTTTATACTTACTTACAATTCATGCCGTTTGAATCTGAAAACTTAGCCTCGTAGTTGGAAAAAAGAATATAGTTGAAAAAAAATATCTAACTAGATATCAATAAAGTTCTCTAATAAATTTTTACTCAAATTAATGTCATTCAATATAACACACTAGTAATACAATTAGAAATATTGAATCTAATAAAAGAACACTAACAAAGAAATGAATTTTAGATTAAATTTACCCCAAACTTAACATGACATATATATAAATTTTTGTTCACTTAATAAGCTGCTGTAATATAAACACCCAAAAGACTTTAAAGAAAACTTAAATAGAAAAAATATTAAGTAAAATACTATAATTAATTTATTAAATTAAAATAAAACATAAAAGTGTGTGTTTCTTAAACTAAAAAAAGGGCTCAACCTCTATCTGATATTTGCTGACTCACCTAACTGTCAAATAAATCTTATATCTTTTTTATTTCCATTTCTCTGATATTAATATAACTAATAAAATCTTAACAGAAAAAAGTTAGTCAAAAATTAGGAAAACTATTTTATATTATAATAATATTTATTTCCAATTTAGTTTATTATGTGGATCAAAATACCATTTTACCCATTTCAATGTAAAAAGATAACAAAAAGTATAAATGTTTCATTTTTTTTCTTTTCCATTATTTTTATCACATTTTTTTCATTTTTTTTACTTTGTAAATGACAAATAATAAAAGGTGTTCTAGAAAACTGTACAAATAAATAAAATATGAGAATTATTTAGTTTTTTTTTAATTCATAAAATCTCACTATTAAACATTGTGTTGTATTTCAGTCTAAAAAAAACATTGTGCTAATTTAGTTTTTTAAAATGCTATTAAATTTTTTTCTCTTCTGTACCTTTCTTATCTCTTTATATATAATATAATTATTTATCATTAAAAAAATATCATTATACGAAAATTTTCATTTTTGTTTTTATCAATTCAATATATTGAATTCCTAAACCATATCTTGAAAATACTTTAAAATATTTAACAACACTTTAGACTCTATAAAGTATGATAGGGTTTTTTCTTCATTCACATTTCTCTTTCATTTTGTTCTATACCCTTTAGACCTTTGAGTCAAATTTCAATTTTTTTCTCAATTGTTCTTTTGTGTACTTTTTCTTTCCTCTAAAACTATATTTAAACACACTTTCTTTGGTTTCGTTATCGCTGAGAAGTTATTTGATTGGAAGGTTGAAGGAACATGGTGCTCAATAGTCAATATGGGTATGTTTAAACTCTTCTTTTTTCTCTCTCTAGGTATTGTTGTTATTCATCAACGACCATATTCGTAAGTTTAGAATTTGAATTCCGGGTTGGTTTTTGTAATTGTTAGTGATTTTGATTAGCTCATTTCTGGGTTTTTCTTTTGGTGTAATTCTTAATTTGTAAAATAGAGAAGAATCTTTGACTGTATCTTTCAAAAATGGAAAACTTGAGAAATTGGAAGAATGAGAATATGGGTGTAAACAAAATAGGGAAGACAATAAAAAAGAATTCATCGCAACAATCAATTGATTTTGGCAACAATGGCATAACTAGCGGCAGACATCATTACCCGCAACCAAAAATTCATCACATTCATAGAGACGATTTTAAGAGTTTTGTTATGCAGACTACTGGAAGAGAATCAAATGGTCCTACTAGAACTCAATATGAGTTTACTAGGTTGCAGCAAAATAGGCCTCCTCCGCTAGCCAATGTGAGGCCACTTGTTCGGTTTCCGATGCAACCACAACCTCCACGGGTGTCTTACATTAACGGACTGACTGTCCCTCCTTTGCAGCCGATTAGTGGTCCTCCTATCTTCGACAATTCATGGAATAATTTCGTCGAGTCTCCGCTCTCAGCTTTCATGAGAGAGTTTCAAGACTTGACGAACTACTACGACGGTGGTCCGTCTAGAGGTAATCATATCCAGTCATACCCTCCTCCTCCCCAACAACCAATGATCAATAATGTTAATGTTAATGTTCAATTTCAACCGCAATATTTTCCGATTCAAACTCAAATGGTTAACAATGTTGAACATTATAACCTATCATCTGCTAGCAACCAAACTTTTCTGAATCCTAATCCTTCCGTGTCTATGAATATTGCTAGCAACCAAACTTTTCCTATGAACACTGGCAATCAATTTCTGAATAATTTTCCTCCGTCACAAGCAAATTACTCTATGTCACCAACTTCTGGATACTTGTTGGCTTCACCAACACAAAAAGTGAATGTCCAATCTCCTAAGTCACCTTATAGGCCTCTTTTGTCACCAAGCATTTTCTCTTCGCCTTCGTCCCCGGATTACCCTTTCGAACCATATCTACATAATGAGATTTTAAGTCCTGAACCTCCGTCTCCACTTTCTGCAGGCATATTTCCTTTCACAAGTACTCAGAGGCCAGATGGTGATGAATAGCCTTCTCATGCTTCAGTCATGGTGCTCCTACTGTCAAAGATCATAGTTAACTCATTTTATCTTTATTTCTTCTACTTGTTTTTTTATTGTAATGTAAGGATGCTCTTTTTAAAAATAAATAATATAATGGGTTAATTCTCAAAATACCTTAAATTCTTGCTATTTTCTTTATTGTGCATGGAATTTTTTATGTAATGATTTTATTTGGCAAATAAAGATGAAATGTATTTGACCATTTAGTTTGCTATTCCATCAATGTCTGTTTTTGGAAGATATTTGTTGACTTGACTTCAGGTAAAAATAACAAAACTAAAAATTTTCAACCAAATTGAGTGAATTGAATAGCCTTATAAAAAGAAAAGTGAATTGAACAAGATTAATCTTGATTTGATTGATATATGTATTTATAATAAAAGGAATGAGTGTATTTAGACTTATTTATATTTTCGTAATATATTATGTAAATGAATGTGTACATATATTTATATTCATATTAAGAATATATACACTGGCTTCTTTAGTCTTTAAAAATTCTTGATTACACTTTGGTTGCAATTTTAGTGTATATGTCTTTGACTGTCACTTTTTTCTTTTCTTTTCTTTTAGATATGGTAATCTTTTATTTTCATTTTTTTATGAATTTATGTCATCATTTATTATTGTGACATCAACTTTTCTTCATGAATTTTCTTTAACAATAAAAAGTATTATGACAACCGAAGCCTTAACATATAATTGAAAGACCGTATAAGTACAAGTATTTTAATGTTTAACTAGCCAAAAAAATAAAGCAGAGCTAAATAAAGGCAACAAAAAAAGTAATTGAACTAAAATAAGAAAACTAAAAAAATAACAAACCTTCTCTAGAAGATGCTTAAGAACACTCTAGTCCAAAAGCCAAAGACACTTACCTCTATACCGGCTCAGACAAAGAGTATAGTTTTCAAGACAAATATAGAAAACACAATAATTTCTCACGTTATTACTAAGATATCATTTTCAAGCTAGGAATTTGCTTTTATATTTCACATTCTTCACACTAGTAGAGGAACCTTAAAAAATAATACATTTTGGAATTTTCAAAATCAACCAAACTACAACGGGCATGATCATAATCAAACAACCTCTCACCCTAGACCTACCTCCCAATGATCTAAGGACCAAAAATAGTATTTAGATCTCTTGAAAAATTGAAACACAATCCTAGCCACCTAAGTATATCATACCAAATAGACATTACTAAGTCGCAAGACACAAACAAATGGGTAATAAAACAGACAACAAAAACACTTAGGATTCATTAACATCATACGCCTAAATAAATTATCTCTGGTAGAAACATTCTCTTGAAGAAGCTGCTAGGAGAAAACAACCACTTTAGAGGGAGTACTTTGGCTACCACATATAAGAGAAAGCACAAGTTCTCTAGAATTTTCAAAGGAACACAAAGCATATCACGCTTAAGGAGACCATAAAAAGTTGAGGCGATTGAAAAAACACCACTCTCTGAATGACATTATGATGACTTCTCGAAAAGTGTCTTGATACTATTGAAGTAATAATAAAAGATATCATCTCCACAGTGGAGTTTTTTTAATTGGTTTTACAAAGATAAAAATACGAGAAATAAATTGATTCTAAATTTAATAACGAGAAAACAAATAGGTTTTACTCGAATCTGTTATTCCATTGGTTTTGTTTAATGTATTAGTTGAAGAATATTGTCGTTATAATCCTACGGATAATTAACAAAGCCATTATACCACATCCTTGGTGTATAACTCAGTAATTTCTACTAGTGACTTCCTTTCCCTATTCAGTCGTCGAGACTGAAAATAGAAGTCATTAAGGTGCGTTAATTCAAAAGCCACTACTAGTGATATCTTATTCTCATTCAATCGGCAAAACTAGAATAATTCCTCTAGTTCAGATTCATAGGCTTAGTGTATGTAATGCCTACTCATCTAATATTGATTTATCAGCGTGTCCACAAATAATAAGTATTAAGCGCAAGAACAATTAAATAGAAATTATAACTTCAATAATTCAAAAAACACAAAACTGAACACATGATCCAACAGGTTCATTACAAGTTCATCTCCTAAACCATAATCTAAAGTAACTTAGCTACTCATGGAAAATAATAAAATACCAAGATGGATGATGAAGGTTGCATGGAAATCCCTTGAAGAACTGGCCTCAAATGGTTTCCAATGCTCTCAAAATCGCATCCTTGGGAATCCTTGTCGTCGCTTTAGAATAAAAAATGCAGAACCCTTGTAAAAGTACCAAAGTTTTCCTTTTATAGGCACTAAAACGCGTTAGGAAAAGTTGAAATTAAAGGTCCATCACGCTCACAATGCTTCTTATCGTGCCCGCAATACCTTTCTATCATGCCCGTGATGGGGCGTGATGAGGCGCAAGAAATTCAATTGCTTTTTTTTGTCATTTTGTTTATTTTTCATAAATTTTCACTAAGTCTATATTTTCTCCACACTTGGTCATTCTAGGCACTTCTTTGGCACTTTTTCTTCATATTGGCTCCATATTTGAATGAAATTGCTCCAAATTCTTATCAAAAACATGTAATGACAAAGTGGCATCACAATCTCAAACTCAATATGTTGCTTCTCCTCAAGTATCTTGCATGCAACTGCACATTTCAATGGAAAAACTACATACTAACTATAACCAATGAACATCACCTTTTAAATTTTTATTACGTGATCATTACTTATACTCCTAACTTCAATTAAGAAAATTTGGAAAAATTACATCCAATACAACAGTACTCAACCTGTCTCTCATCTCACTATAATTTCTCTCCTATTGACACGATAATCTCTCAATCAACATACAAGAGCATTTTATATTGCATTTGAAAATTTTCCAAAGAAGAAAATCAAACTCGTTTAAACACGCATTCTTTTGAGGTCTTTTCTAGTTGTAACGTGGCTTGTGTTAAGGTGGGATAATTTAGGAGAGTAGGCTTACACCTTTAAAGTTAGGTACCTAGTTTTTCTTATTTTTTCAAATCCCTCTTCATACAACTCTTTTCTTTGTTCTATTGATACTATAGATGGTCTTTTTCATTCTTATTTTTTCTCTCTCTTTTTTTAAATAGTTATTTAACTTCTTTATTTTCTTTTTCATAGAGTTTTTTATATATTTTCGATAAGTTTTTCTAATACTCTAACCTCAAACTTTAACTTTTCTCACTTCTAATAGCAACCCCAAACTTATTATTCTGCCTGCAACAAGGAACTAAAAATTCTACCTAATTCCGAAGAGTGGGTGGAAAGATTTAATCTTTCAAGTCATGAGCTAATTAATTTAGCTATGTTACCGAAAGAAAGGCTAAGGCCCAAAGTGGTTTGCAAAGGATATAACGCTAAAATTAGGTTGGCTTAAAAAGTTCAGAGTTTAAAATAAAAAATTATCTCAGTGTGTATTTATTTATCCAATAAACTAATTCAGAAAAGTCGTAAATTATATAAAACACAATTGCACGGATACACTCAATAGAAGAAAAAGTAAACAATGGAATAATTTGGCTCAAACCTTACTAGCTGAGGTATTTGGAGATTAAGTACACATTGATTGGTTGTCTTTTTCTTTCTTAACTTTCAATTCACAAGGGAACTCCCAAGCTGATCTTCTTTTGTCTGGTGATTCTTTTTATTCATCTATTCATTGGTATACAAATTACTCATATGAAAGAAATAAATAGTAGACAATTCATTCATTAAGGCATACAAAAGAAAATAATGGAAAGAGTAGTCATTTGTAGCTTGCATTGTTCGTTGGATTATAATATAAGAAAGCGGGAAATTTGTTGAAATAAGAAATTGTTGAAGTTGAAATTTACTAATGAGTTTCCTCCCATTAAGTGATTCTTTAAGGTTCTAAGTTTGACCGTTCGATTCTCTATTAGGGAGGCATATATGATAAGAAAAATACATCATCATTCTTCTTCCTTTTTTTTGGTTAGAAATCCCATTACTTTGAGGTATTGATGATTTTTTATCCATATTTTCTTTAACTTGATAGTAGCGAACAGGGCATAAATTTCAACCAATACTTTATTAGTTTATGTTCTTTAATTTGTCTTATTGCTATAGTACTCTTTAGGGGATATGTTTTTGTTGAAGACTTTCTTGTTGGACATCTAAGCAAACTATTGAAATTGGAGCTTCATCCAAAACTAGGAAATCCTCATATTGCACTCTTTTTCTTTTTCATATCTATTTTTCACCTCAGACTCTTCTACTCTTAGTTCAGTTTTTTCATTAAATGTTGTATATTCTTCTTTTTTTTTCTTTCAAATCCTCTTTCCTCGACTACTTTCCATTCATCTTCAATTTCTCCCGTTCATCATCCCTATGATTATCTAACATATTCCCATAAGAACCTCCACTTGATTGAGTTGCCACTTGTTCAGATAACTGGTTAATGTGATTTTTCATACCCTTCAAGAAAGCTTCAATGTTCTTCTTGAATGCTTCAATATTTTTTTCATTGCTTCAAAGTTGTTTTTAATAGATTTTGTGAATTTGTTCAAAGTCTCCTCTAAAGGAGATGACATCTTTGGTGGTGGATTATTAGGAGATGCTTGATTAAAAATTTGAAATTGAGTGTTACTCTAGTCAAGGTTTGAATGATCACCCCAACATGGATTATTGTTATTGAAGTAAGGGTATGGCTTTTGATAATTTCTAGCAAAATATGTTTCAACAACGTATCTGGCTTGTACACGATGGCTATTTGCATGACCTCCACCAAAGTAATCACATCGCGATACTCTGACTTGATTAGCATTTGTTTGAGCTAGAGTTGAGGCATCCAACTGTTTTGACAAAACTTGGAGTTTTATTAACATATCAAGATAAACATTACGCTCCATCATACATGTGTTCCTTTATCTCGCATACCAAATAAAAGAAATATACCTTAGTAGTATTGCGTTGGATAAAAACTAAATAAGACAAAAATAATGATAAAAAATAAAAATAAAAATAAAAATCATAAAAAAACTAAACCCTAAAAATAAAACACTAGACCTAAAAAAGTTAACAAATATCGTACAAAAATTGCCTTTTTGAAATTTGCAATCTCCAACAACGACGTCAAAAACTTGATGACTTCTCGACAAGTGCACCTATAGTTTCGAAATAATAATAAAAGATATCGTCTCCATAGAGATTGAAATTTAACAAAGTAAGAATTATGTGAAATATAACAATGGTGTGTTTTTAATTGGTTTTGCAAAGATAAAAATACGATAAATAAATTGGTTCTAAATTTAATAACGAGAAATCAATTAGGTTTTACTCAAATCTCTTGTTCCCCTGGTTTTCTTTAGAGCATTAGATGAAGAATATTATCATTATAATCCTACGGTGAATTAACAAAGCCACTATTCTCAATCCTTTGGTGTATAACTTACTAATTTGTACTAGTGACTTCCTATCCTTATTCTGTCAGAGAAGGTGAAATTAGGCGTTATTAAGGTGTGTTAATTCAAAAGCCACTACTAGTGGTATCATATTCCTATTCAACCGACAAAAATAGAATTTAGTTCAAATTCCTAGGCTTATAATATCAATAATCCCTACTCATCTAATATCAAATTATCAGTGCGTCCACAAATAATAAACATTAAGTACAAGAGCAATTAAATAGAAATTATAACTTTAATAATTCAAATAACATCAAACTAAACAAATGATCCAATAGGTTCATTACTAGTTCATATTATAAATCATAATCTATAGTAATTTAGTTACTCATGTAAAATAATAAAATACCAAGATGGATGATGAAGGTTGCATTCCCTTGAAGAACTAACCTTCAATGACTTCTTATGCTCTAAAAATAGCCTCCTTCGAAATCCTTTTCGTCTCTTTAGAGTAAAAAAAGCAGAACCCTTTTAAAAGTACCAAAGTTTCCTTTTATAGCCACTAAAACCGTCAGAAAAAGTCAAAATTAAAGGCTTATTATGCCCACGATGATTCTTATCGCAGCTCCAATACCTTGTTGTCGTGTCAATGATGGGGCGCGAGAAATCCAATAGCTTTTTCTTCCTTTTGTTCCTTTTTTCACCAATTTTTACTAAGTCCATATTTTGTCCAAATTTGGTCATTCTAAGCACTTCTTTGGAACTTTTTCTTAATATTGGCTCCATATTTGACTGAAATTGCACCAAATTATTGTCAAAAATATGTAATGACAGAGTGTCATGAAATTACCACCATTCATCAAGTTCTACAGAGAGGGTCACATCTTGTTAGTAGACAAAGAATGATCTCTTCTACATCAATTCCCAAGTCAGATTTCAATATATAAATACCCTAACCTGAACAACAGAGGACTACATCATAAAGGAGGGTTGGTATAGATCTCAAGCAACATGATTGTAACACCTCAATTTTTTATATTTATTATTATATAGAGTTTTGGGAGTCTTCTAAATTTAATAATTTAAATTGGTGAATTTTGATTAGAATCAGTGCAGAAATGAGGATTGATTGTTTTAGTAGTAAACTAAATTTAATTATATTTTTAATTATTTAATTAATAAATAAAATATTAGAATATTAGCTTTGGGGTAATAAAATATATTTTTAAAGAAATTAAGGAGCTGGGTGGAGTTATAGAGTTGAGGAGAGCTTTGAGAAATTAATTAAAATAAATGAGAATTAGGTTTTATTTTTTTAAGAAAGAAAAATAGGGAGAGTTTATAAGTAAGTGAAAAAGTTGTGAAAGAGGTAAGAAGAGAAGAGAAAATCCTAGGAGCGCAAGAATAGGAGAAGGGAGTTCCATAGCCAAAGCTTCAAGTTTCTTAGAATTCGAGGTAATGGGGAACGAGGATTATTCATGTATCGGTGTTTAAGAAGATGAATAGCGAGGGTTCCTTACTCTCCTTACTTCTTCCCTTTCTTTTTCCTCTCTAAAGATGTTTGAGGTAGGTGAAGGTTTGAGCAAAACCTTTATAAGGCGATTAATATAATTTGATTTTCTCTTATATCCTGTTGATTATAGCTTTTGAATTAACGAGATAATATGTTAATGCCTTATGATAAGCTATAGTATAAATGTTGAATTGATAAATTATGTTGATGCCTTATGATAAGGTGAGAGTATACATGTTGAATTTGTATGTTGATGTGATAAAATGTTGAATTTGTGATGTTTGATTCATATTGTTCATATTTATGTTTATATGTGTGTATTTTGGGGGTTGAGGCTCAAAAAGGCGAGCTTTAGATATGTTCAATAGGGAAAAAATGCATAAAATTGCATATAGACATAGAAAGATATTAATTGTCTTGTTTTATGCGTAACTTGAATTTTGTAAGTCCGCTTGAAGTATTGTTAGTTGTGTTAGAGAGCTAACACAATAATATTTATTTTGAAGTGGGGAAATTGGGTCAGGGAGCACTACAATAGTAGAAGATGTCTAGTTTTAATACCAGAGACATAGTCAAATTTCAAACATGCGTTGGTCATCTTGTTTCACGTGTAACTTGAGTTTTGAAAATCCGTTTGAGATTCATTCGGTTGCATTAAAAAGAGTGTTTAAAGTAATTTTAAACATGAGAGTTTTATAATTTTATCATAATTCTATAATTATTGTGAAGTTAGACATTCTGTTTTAGAGTTAAGTCAAGGATTTAGGGAAACCCTATTATAGTGAGACAATTTTAGAGTTAAGGAAAGGGTTTTGGGAAAACCTTTGAGCGACTTAAAGAATTTGAATATATTTATAAATATATTCAATTTAAGCTATTTGATATGTTTAAAGTTGTATTTGAAGTATTTGACATTCCTAGAGTTGAGTTTGATGTGTTTGATATTTTTAGAATTGAGCATGAAATGTTTTGAGTTGAGTTTGGAGTATTTGACATTCTTAGAGTTGAGTTTGATGTATTTGATATTTTTAGAACAGAGTTGAATAAAATGGATTGAGTTCTGAGTCACTTGATATGTTTAGAGTTATGAGTAAGTTATTGAATTGCATTGATATGTTTGGAGTTTATTTTAGTTTCGTGTGTCGCTCTGATAGTGTAACACTAAGATGGATTACATTTACTATTTCGGTGCTTCTAGTTGCTTAAATGAACCTATTTTATTTAAATGAAGTGACTTATAATATGAGAGAATTAAATTTGAAATGATGTTTTGAGTTCCACTGTTTTATTATGATATTTTTGAAAAAGATGTTTTATGTTGATAAAAGATGTGACACCCTGTCACTGAGTTAAAAGTATTCTGCATGTTTTTATAAAATAAGTGTTTTGGGTTTTAGGGTGTTATATAGTTGGTATGAGTATCTGGTTGGTTCATTCAACCTAGGTTTTTATGAACTTTTTTATATCATGGTGTGCGACATGCGTGTGAACATTGTCGATGCTTGAATTCGTTAATCGTTATTTGCTTCACTGTTTATGATTAGCTAACTTGTATTGACTGGTCGTGCGTAAAGAAATGGGTGGAGGTAGAAACAATCAAGAAATTGGATTCAGGAGAACAACATCCTACATTCAAGGGAAGGTACCATATTGAAGGTGCCCAAACTTAGATTCAGGAGATTGAGAAGATTTTCAAAGTTATGACATACAATAATGAACAAAAGGTGATATTCCAGACACATATGTTATCCGAGAAGGTTGAGTATTGGTGGGAGAATACACGTCAGAGGATGGAAACTGCTAATGCGAAAAGTACTTGGGCTAATTTCACGACTGAGTTTCTAGAGAAGTATTTTCCAACTGATGTTTGCATCCTGAAGGAGATTGAGTTCTTGCATATGAAACAGGGTAGTATGAGTGTGGCTGACTATGCTGATAAGTCTGAGGATTTGTCAAGATTTTATCCTTTCTATAATGATGTGGAAGCTGAAGTGTCTAAGTGATTAAATTTTGAGAGTAGCTTACGTCATGAGATCAAGTGGTTCATTGGTTATCAAGAAATCTATCATTTATCCATACTGGTGAACAAATGTAGAATTTATGATGAAGATAGTAGAGCCAAATTTTCTCACTTCAAGAGTTTGAGTGAGAAGAAGAATGGGAACCCTAATTGTGGTAAGTTGTATGTGACTCCAGTGGATGACGGAAAGTAGAAGTTCCAGTAGAAGGCTGTAGGTGGGAAAGAAACAAGTGGAGGGAGGAGCCCTTGCTTCTCTAAGATGTTTCTGATGTAGAGAGGTAGGTCATCGTTCTACTGAGTGCAAGATCACATACCAGAAGTGTTTCAAGTGTGTGAAACAAGGACACTGTGTTATTGAGTGTAAGAGTATTTTTCCGGCTAGTTACAACTATGGAGAACTAGGTCATTTCGGTACCCAGTGTCAGAAGCCAAAGAAAGCGCCAGATGCCACGAAGACTAGTGGAAAGGTCTTTGCTCTGAGTGGTGAGGAGACCTCTGGAACTTATGATTGGATTCAAGGTACGTGTCTTATAAGTGGCAAGTCTTTAGTTGCAATCATCATGGGGGGGTAGTGTGACGAGGGGGTTAGAGGATCAGGTGAGTGAGTATTATCCAGATTTGTTTTCTTTAGGTAATTTTCAACGGCAAAAATTCTTTAAGTGGGAGAGAGTTGTAACACCCTAATTTTTGATATTTATTTTTATAGAGTTTTGGGAATGCTTTTAATTAATAATTTAAATTGGTGAATTTTGTTTAGAATTAGTGTAGAACTGAGGATTGGTGGTTTAGCAATAAACTAGATTTAATAAGATTTTAATTATTTAATTAATAGTGAAATATGAGAAAATTAGTTGTGGAGTAATAAAATAGACTTTTAAAGAAATTAGGGAGGTGAGTGGAGTTATAGAGAGTTGATGGGAGGTTTTAGAAATTAATTAAAATAAAGGAGAATTATGTTTTATTTACTTAAGAAAGAAAATAGGGAGAGTTTGTTAGTATATGAAAAAGTTGTGAAAGAGGCAAGGGAGCGAAGAGAAAACCCTAGGAGAGCAAGATTAGGAGAAGGGAGTTCCATAGCCAAAACGTCAAGTTACTTCGAATTTGAGGTAAGATGGAGGGGGGGGGGGGTTATTCATGTATGAGTGTTTAAGCAGATGAATAACGAGGGTTCCTTACCCCTTTCCTTTTTCCCTTTCTTTTTCCTCTTTGACGATGTTTGCGGCCGATGAAGGTTTAAGAAAAACCTTTCTAAGGCGATTAATATAATTTGATTTTCTTTTATATCATGTTGATTGTAGCTTTTGAATTGATGAGAAAATATGTTGATGCCTTATGATAAGGCAAGAGTATAAATGTTGAATTGATAAATTATGTTGATGCTTTATGATAAGGTGAGAGTATAAATGTTGAATTAGTGATGTTGATACTATTACAAAAAAACACCTCTCATAATAGTTATAAAAGTGATACAACCACGTCCAACCAACCGTTGTGAGGTAAGGTATGATTCTTTCCACCATAGGCGTGAGACGGTGATTATAAGTCAATTAGCATGCAACCTATCATAACAAATACTTTAAACAACCATTATTGTATGTCTCAACCTATCACAACGGTTACTTTAAACAAATGTTATTGTTTGTATTTTAATAAAAAAAATGCAGTAGTAGGGCAACAAAAACAACAAGAACAAGAACAACCGAAACAAAAACAACAACAACAGGAACTACAACAAGAACAACAAGAACAAAAACAACAACAATAACATCAAAAACAAGAACAACAAGAACAACAAGAACAACAAGAACAACAATAACAACAAGAATAACAACTACAAGAACAACAACAACATAAATAAATAAATAACAACAAGAATAACAAGAACAACAAGAATAACAAGATCAACAACAACAACAAAAAGAACAACAAGAACAAGAACAAGAACAAGAACAAGAACAAGAAAAACTAACATTGCTAACTTGAATCCATGTTTTCCTTGTCTTATTCAAGTTAGAGAAGAGGTGATGGAGTTATGAAATTGGTTAATGAAAGACATGATGTTTTTGAGTTTTGTTTATGAAAGAAATGATGTTTTCGAGCTTGGTTTAGTGGAGAAATAAAGTGTTGTAAATGGAAGATGATGTTTAGAGGTAGAAGATGAAGTTCGTCTAAGTTGGAAGTTCATCTATGTTTTAGGTTTCACGCCAAGTGTCTTAAGCGTTGATACTCATTAAATGAACGATAAAGATATGTTTAAGGACAATGAAGAAACTCAATAAACACACTTATATTTCCCCATGACCCTGAGTGACTTTTCGCCACGGTTGGAAGTTCCAACTGTGGTAAAAATTGACTTAAAATAAATATAAATAAAACCGTAGATGCTAGGATTCAAAGTCATGAACATGCGTCACTTTTCACCATGGTTGGAAGTTCCAACCGTGCTAAAAAGTGGCTTAGAATAAATAAAATACAAAATTGGTGGTGCTAGGGTTCGAACTCATGACCATGTGCCACTTTTCACCATGCTTGGATGTTATAACCATGGTAAAAAGTGACTTAAAAATAAATAAAACATAAAATTGTATGTGCTAGGATTCGAACTCATGACCATGCACCACTTTTCACCACAGTTGGAAGTTCCAACCATTGTAAAAAGTGGCTTAAAAATAAGTAAAAAACAAAATTATAGGTGCTAGGATTCAAACTCATGATCAAACGCCACTTTTCACCACGGTTGGAAGTTCCAACCATGGTAAGAAGTGGCTTAAAAATGAAAATAAAAGGAAAGTACCTAAGTGAATACTTTGGCCGAGGCAAAATGGCGTTACGAGATCAGCCATCCTAGAGGAATGTAGTTCCTCATATTTCTATTACCATCTCTGGTGTCCTCCACACTATCCCCTAAGTGCTAGAAGATAAGTGCAGTGAGACTCACCTTCTTCTCAATAGAAATGTAGTACAAGACGTATTGTTGGTCACCGTTGATGTAGTCAAAGAGTTTGTAGATTTTCTGTTATGAACACATCCTATAAGAATTCTAGCACAAACCTTGAGCTTAAGATGAAGATCCTTGACCTTGCTAGAGTGTTTTCCAAATACGAAAATCACTTTGGCAATCTCACCAAATTGGATTCCTTTTCCACCATTGATTCACACTGATTCCAGACCCATCATGTCCAATGAGTTTGGCAATCAACTTCTCTGAAATCACAATCTTATTTCCAAAGAAAGAGGATGTAACTTATAAGAGAGACAATTTAGCATGAATCCAGAATTCTCAAAATTGATTGTAGAAAATTGGGCCTTGAAGACGGTTGAGAAATTGTTCCCAACCTTGAACTTTGACATCAGTTGAAAGATCAATCCCGTTGTCTTTCATATTGTCAAATTCAACCAATAGTTCACACAACACTTCTAGATTCTCTACTGGAGTAGACAAAGTAACCTCAGGAGCATCATAAGCATCTTCAACATAAACATGTTGTCCTGAAGAAGATCTTGATGAAACAAATTGTAGCAGGTGAGGAATTTGAGGTTTTGGTTGTAATGGTAAAGAAGAACTACGAGCAACTCATTGAGTAGTAGTAACACCTTTTTGTTGAGCTTGTTCTTGTTGAAATTGTTGAGCAGATTGTTGTGAAGAAGCCATTGTTAACGAAGAACAATGGTTTTAGGGTTTTCTAGAGGTTTTAAGCTCAAAGAGAGAAAGTGTAGGTTGTGATAGTATCGAAAGTTTGTGAAGTGAGTGAAGTGGGTTTAAATAGAAGTTTTTGCAATCATGAAAAAATTATGAATAGAGAAAAAATCTGACAAGGGGGTAAAGCGTGAAGATTTTAACTATTCCCAAGATTTATTCATCTAATGTATCACATCAGGAAATCAGAAACGATTCAGTTTTCTAAGACAGTTGTCTTAAAACTATTCCACTAATCGAGACTGATTGACAACTATTAAGTGAGAAACTGTTTAGTATCCATAAAGCAGATTTGTTTAACCAAACAAATTTTGACTGGATACATATGAACTTATGAATAATTCTCACTTCAGAAGACTCACATGTTCAGAACCAAAGACAAATATCAGAGTCTCATTTGACAATTATAAGAGATTAACATTATGAAAAAAATATCTTTTTCATTCTTGACATAAGTCCATTTTAAAATTTTCCAGAATGAAAACAAATCAATCTTCAGCAAGGGGTTTTATAATGATATCAGTCCATTGATGACCTTTATCAACAAATTTTAGATTTAAAATTCTCTTATGAACATAGTTACATATGAAGTGATGTTTTATCTCAATATGTTTAGCTCTAGAATACAAAATTGGATTCTTAGATAAAAAAATAGAATAAGTATTATCACAGAGTGTAGGAATGTTACTTTCATATATCTGGAAACTTCTAGCCGACTTTTCATCTAGAGCATCTGAATGCTGCACTCAGAAGTTGCTATGTATTCAACTTCAGCGGTTGAAAGTGCTATTGTATATTACCTTTTGCTGGACCATGAGATCAGGTTATCTCCCAGAAACTGATAGCTTCCAGAAGTGCTTTTCCTCTCAAGTCTGTCTCCAGCGTAATCAACATCATAATAACCCACTAGCTTATAATCTTTAGATTTTCTTTAAAATAAGCCATGGTTATTTATACCATTCAGATACTTGAAGATCCTCTTAACAACTGATTGGAAGCGAGCACACAAATAAACACTAAACAAAATGTCAGGTCTAGAAACAATCAAGTATAAGAGAGAACCAATCATACCTTTGTATACCTTTTGTTCTACCTTAGCACGTACCTCATCCTTCTCAAGGATATATATATAGGATGCATAAGAGTCTTTGACATCTTACATTTTGACATGTCAAACCTCTTCATAAGTTTCTTGGTGTACTTGCTTTGATGGATGTATGTTCCTTATGTATTTTGATTGATCTGAATCCCCAGAAAGAATTTGAGTTCTCCTATCAAACTCATCTCAAACTCTGCCTGTATATACTTAGCAAGAAGAAAAAGAAACAAGAATGATGTGTACGAGTTTGGAGTGACTATAGATGGATTAGAATTAGGATTAACAAGTGCTTTTATAGTAAAACATGATTATCTAACCCCTCAGCTATTAAATAAACTGAAGGAAAAGATTATTTAATTTACAAATAAATAATAAAATAAAATAAAAAGGCACCACTTTTAAAGAAATAAACCACAAACTCAATTTTCCAGGGTTCTAAGCATGTCCCGTATTAATTTTCCCCTCGATTATTTTAGAAATCGAGGAAATAGATGGTATTTAAGAAAAACATGGCACATCCTGGAATTATTCTTCAGTCTTTTGTTCGCTGAGCTGAAAGTTTTGTATTGAAATGTGTTATTTGTAGTAGTGAAATAACAAAAAGTAAAAATAGAGATTTCAGTGTTAATAATGAGGAAACTTGTTAGGGGTAGACTTCATCATTATATATTTATCATGCATAACCATAGGTTAGTCATATGATCCTCTACTCAGCTATTAATATTCCCACATATTGCTCTCATTCAATCTCCTGTCGATCTCAACACCGTAAGATCATTGCATTACCTAATAAACAATATCTTGATCTATTAAGCAACGCAAAACATTAATTTCAATAGTCATAAAGCAACAATACTCCACACATATCCTTCTACTTTACGTGTGACCATAATGTTTAAGAATTAATATGCAATAGATGAAATTTTTGAATCTAGTAATGGCAAACACCTTTCGAATGTCAAGTCACACCATGAAAACAATTTTAGGTAGTGAATCTGAATCATACATTAAGAGTAAATATTCCATAAATATTAAATCTTGAGTAAACTTGCATAAAACCCCATAACCTATTTAATACATGAATATAATTACTACATCTACCCCATTCAAATAGATTTTTAACTACACATACTTATCGTACCTATACTAGTAATCCTGTGACGATGAGCTTGGAAGTTTATCTGCCTTGTCACTTAAGCATAACTTCCACCTTCAATCTCCCTCTCTTATTCTCCTATTGGACACCAAGGTGAACCTACTCCAATTCTATACTACCTCAATCCACCGAAACACTCTTAGAATTGAATTGGAAATCCATATTTATAGTTGTTGATAATGGTCCTTCGTTGGAAACAAACTTCCTTCGATCAACGAACCTACTTAGTGGGTGAGCCGTCGATCTTTGACTAGTGAGAAAATCCTTTCTTCACCATGAAACACCTTAGAATTGAAGTCTTATAGGCTTCCTGAGCTCAATGGACACGCCTATGATCATGGCCCAACAAGTCTGGTCTTGTAGGGAATTGTTATGGCTAGGCCTATGTGTTTTGCCTTATGGTTTTGGAGTCCTTTTTACCTATATTTTGTTAAAACATACGAGAAATTTTCAAACATGTTTTCTATTACTTTTTATAGATAAATAGGGGGGGGGGGGGGTTATAATGATTGCTTATAAAATAAGTTAATAAATGCACATGTATTTACATAAATTTGGTGTTTATCACACACCACATGAAACATTGAAGGAAATTGTTCTAGGTCGATCAAAGATCTAATGAGAGTAAGTACACATCGGATCCAGATCTGGAATGCTCTAACCAACTCTCATACATAAAGGACAAGAGAATGTATGATTTAAAATAATCCTAACTCACACATTACTCATTATGTCTTACTAATTTGTACGTTGAAGTGTTAACCTTGTGCCAATACATTGCTGAAATTATAAGAGTCACTCAAGTTACTCCCTCCTAAGTAATTTTTAATTCAAATACATTAAGTTTAATTATAAGATGGGGTATGTGTTACACCAAGCTTTTGCAATTGGCCTGCTACCTTATCATGTGATTGGTCCAGAAAATAGATAGGTTTTCTTAGATTATGCTCCCGCCGTGTGTCAAGCTCTAGTTGATTATTAGTGACATTGTATAAGCTTCAAGACAAGTATATTATATTTTACTCTTTGAGTTCATAATTCAGATATTATGAAGATTTTATTAAATTGAGTTTGTATAATTGACATTACTTTATTATTTTGATGTGTTTGTAAAACTTCTATTTTGACGATAATTGAAATTTTCTTTGATGTTGTTTTAAATTTTGTGTGTTGCATGTAAAAAGTATTTAAAAAAATTGATTATTAAAAAATATTAATAAAAGGAAGAAATATTTGTAAAAAAACAAGACATATAAACGGTTAATTTCATCCTATACCAACGGAAATACGTCATGGATAAAGTAATTAAATAATATAAATAGTCGTTGCTATAGTTCCAAAATTTTGTCCAACCTCTGAAAATGGCCGTTGGTATAAGATATTTGGAGAGGAAAATTATCGTTGGTATAGAGAATTATAGTTGACGGAAGCAAACATCCTATTAGTATATACCAATAAATTTTTGTGGTTGGTAAATATCAAATTTCTTTTAGTGGCTCAAATCCATTATAGTAAAGCACTCCCTTGTCGTTTCCCTGATCATCTCTACTTCTAATCCAAAAAACTATAATAGACTAACTAAAAAAAGAACACCACACCTCCATTTTAAATTATATAAAATTTTAATCATTTCACACTAACCCGATTAAAAGATATCATTAATTTTGTATGGAAAAAATATTATCTTAAAAAGTTGTTTTATAACATAATGACATGGAAAATAAAAGTAAAAATAATAGAAAGAAAAAAATAATAAATAGTAGATGATATAATGCATAACTAAGACAACTTTTTTATATATAAATATATAATTTAAAATTTAGAATGAAAAATAAATGTTTATTCTGATGGAGGTTTTAGAGGGGAGACGAGGTGAAGACTTATTTTTTTCTTTTTAGTTTAAAAAAGTTATAATACCATTCTGAGGATAAAATATGTGTTATTAACATGTTATACAATTATTTAAATTTGTATGTTATTCTTTCGAATTTCTTAAAATTCCATATATCAAAATAAACTAAATCTTTCGTATGTATACCCAAACTCTCAAATGTAACATAAATATCTTGTTTTTATCTGATCCCTAGTTTTCACAAATGTATTGGTTAACCATCCAATATATCACCTACCTAGATAGAACAGCTACTATTGTTCCAACACAGTTTTTAGTTTCAAGAAATATCTTTTTTTCCGCACTAACTTATCACCGATCTTTAGCCAGTGACATGACAATATACATTAATATGAAATAGATTTAAGTAACTCTTGTTTGTAACCTCTCATTTGGCTAAAAATAGTGTAAGATTTGGATTTTTTTTAATCTTTTAGATTTGCTTAATGTATAATATAAGAGATATTATATGATAATTGTATAATATTTTCTCTTTATTTAATGTTTGATGAAACAATAGAATACAATAAATTGATCTTATATGCCTATGTAGTATAAATTATTACTCTGAATATGATAAAAAATAGTTACTGAGTATCTCTATAAAATATAATTAAAAATATTAAAAATCAAAGTTAACAATAATATAAATAAACAAAATTATTTCAATATAAATAATGAAATGACAATTAATAAATTATTTTATGACTTATATAAATAATATATATTATTAAAATAATAATTTAAATTAAATAATAATATTTAACAAATAAAATTTAAATATAATATAAATAACAAAAATATATATATAATTTTAAATGATGAAGAAAACATATAATTCCTTGCAATGTTATTTTTGTCATCTACATATAATATATATCATTCCTTTATATAATAGAATTACTTTATATTTAAATGACATATATAACATATTAATGAATTTTTATAAAAGTTATTTAGAATTATTTAATTATTTCTAATTTTTTATTAAATTTAAAAATTATATATATATATATATATATATATATATATATATATATATATATATATATATATATATATATATATATATATATATATATATATATATATATATATATATATATATATATATATATATATATATATATATATATATATATAAAACTAGAATGATGTGTGTCGATGGTGAAGAATTTTGAAGTGGTGGTGTTGATCTCCGATATGGTGGCGCGGAGTGGATCTTCCAGGTTAACACTCTAACATCCAAGTTAATTCGAAATTCAAGATGAGTGTAATAAAAATGGAGATCGAAAAAGTGTATATTTAATATCATGTGTGTTGGCTTTTATATATTGGATCGTTTTGACTAAACTAGATCAAGAATAATTTCCCTAAAGGCTTGCAGGCATATATTAACCAGGAAAGTCTTTTGAAGTTGTGGTCGACCTCTAGCAATGGCGTTCGCTCTAGGAGAGGAATGAATTACTCTTGGATCATTTGAAACCGTATTGGGGAACAAGTTCATTAAATACTTTCTCATCATTGAAATGTTTCATTGATCTTTCCTGACGTATGGCATGAGATGACAAGCTTAGAGAATGTTGCTTTCTTAAAGTTCCCCTGAGTTTGTTTATGTTCCCTAAGAGTAATCCAGTCGTAGATCTTGTATTTTCATGCTTCCGCTGATTTGATTTGTTGCTCGCCTACTCATATATAAGGTTTTCAATTTTTGAGGGAACTTTTCGCAAACTTTAAGAGCCATATCCTATTTATGAGTGCATTTCATTCTTCTTCTCCGAGAGTATTTCATAGACACTACGCCAAATAAGGGAAAAGAGGGCGCTTATTTTGGCATATAACAGCGCTTTTAAGTGACCTCTAAAGTGACCCTGACATAGGTAAAGACAACGCTTTGTTTTCCTGGAGAAAGCGCTCTCTAAAGTGGCCCTTTAAGGGCCACATTATAGTGCGCTTTCAGAAAAAAGCGCCCTCTGGAGTGGTCCATAAAGGGTCACCTTAGAGGGCGCTTTCTGGACAAAGCACCCTCTAAAGTTGTCAATGTAAAGTGTTTAGAGGGCGCTTCCTACAGAAAGCGCCCTCTAAAGTGTTAGTTATTTTAAAAAATTTTGTTTGAAAAACAGTGGGTATTTAATTGCAAAAGTGTAAAATTCATATTGATTTCATCCTTTAATCCAATGTTATACACCATTAATCCATTGATATATACAACATGAATCCATTTATATACAACATTAATCCTCCATATATACAACATTAATATATTGATATTCATGCATGTACAACAACATTCCATACATATATGTACAACAACTACAACCTATATGATTCTATGATCAATAATGAATTGACACAATTCATCCTTCATTTCATCCAAATGAGCTCTTGAGTAAGATTTGTATTCGTCAAAGTACTACAATTAAGAGAATAAAACATATTCATGATTTAGTAACAAATTAGATGAAATATCCGATAATATTAAAATAAACCCTAAGTTATTATTCCATACCATTTTTGGGATGTCTATACGATTCAACGCAATGATATCTCTCATAAATCTCAATACAAAAAATCCGCAATCGATCGAATTGTTTTGCTGAGGACACTACACAGAAAAACAAACAATATATATATATATATATATATATATATATATATATATATATATATAGTTAATTTGTTACAAACACTATTATAAGCAAAAAACAAACACTATTATAAGCAAAAATAAGAAACTTAATATATACCTGAACTCTGACCCAGTTAATGTCCTTCCTATTACGATAATTCTTTTTCGATCTAAATTTTAGTATTGCCCTAACAAAATAAAAACGTATATTGAGATCAATCTGACAGACATAATTAAATATACAAATACACACGAATATTTAGGGGAATTTCACTTACGCGTCAATCGTCTTCTTCATACTCGGATATTTACTCCAATTACCCGGTAACGAATCGAGATAATACACCATTAGTCTCGAAAGATCCATAGCAACCAACACCCAGTGACCACTGTAAAATAAAACAAAAATTTAGATGCATGAAAATTTTCTACGTAAAAGATATACATAGATTAGAATGAAATTATTAGAAAGAAAATCTAACCCGTTGCCAGAATTAAACGGTAAAAAATACAAACTGGGTGTAGTATTATCGCCGGCCACCATGAATCTGTCGACTAGTTCATTCATTACGGATGTTGGATTTTTCGTTATAAACGTTGTGTTGATACGGGAAGCAGCAATAAAATTGAATCGGTTACACAATTCAGTTCCCCGCATCAATGTGTCATACATATACCTTAAATAGAAACATAATAAACATTAGACTACTCATTGAATGTGTAAATAAATTGTTCAACTAAGTAAGTAATAGATTGATCGGAGTACCTTATGTATGTATGAATGACAGCGATGCCCAATTCTTCGTGTTCAAAAAGTTGTTGCATGTCCTCCTTTGCAATTAATTCGGAATGAGCAATTCCGAAAACACCTTCATCCATATCTACACTACGGATGGCGCCGTGCATAATATCTGACTCTTCCACCATTTTCTCAAGACGCATCATAATTTGAGATTTTGTCCCGGACGTCGTTGGAATTTCCTTACTAGCTTTGTCCAACATTTGACCGGGAACCTAAAAATATAAATTAAATCATGACTTTTTGTGATGCAACAGAATCGTTGTGTATATAATTCAATGGGTATATATATTTGTACCTCTTTTTGAGATTTAGGATTTGTTTTTGTCCCGGACTTCGTTGGAATATCCTTACCAGCTTTTTTCAACATTCGACCGGGAACCTAAAAATTCATATAAATTAAATCATGACTTTTTGTGATGCAACAGAATCGTTGTGTATATAATTCAATGGGTATATATATTTGTACCTCTTTTTGAGATTTAGGATTTGTTTTAGTCCCAGACTTCGTTGGAATATCCTTACCAGCTTTTTTCAACATTCGACCGGGAACCTAAAAATTCATATAAATTAAATCATGACTTTTTGTGATGCAACAGAATCGTTGCGTATATAATTCAATGGGTATATATATTTGTACCTCTTTTTGAGATGCAACCGACTCGATGCGTCTTGAAATCCCTTTACCGGCTTTATGTGTGGGTCTTGTAGGAGTCTAACATTACCATGTAATAAGGATTGATTAAATATCATAATTGTAGCTGAATTGAAATGTGAATACTAAATATTCATAATCATTTAGAACATATATACCTCGGCATCTGGGAAAATTAGATCTGACGGCCATCCAACAAAGGATCCGACTGCATCTCGCATCAACGTTGTCTCTGAAACAACGTCAGGTAATGGTAGAAGCGCGTCCGTATCTAATACAAGGTCAACCGAAACTTTCATATATCCCACCGGGAAGGGATTATGGTGAAGTAATTCACCCGAAGTGTTGTGCACTTTTCCCTTGCCAACTATGCGATAAGTTGGTGACGATAGATACAACTGACAAGGTGTAATGCCCTAAACCAATAATAAATATGTTATTGTTAACGTGTATATGTGTCAAGTAAAAAAGTGCTATTTTAATTTCATAATAACATATATAATTACCTCGGGAAATTTCGGTTGACAATTGATACTAGCTCGGTCACTAGTATCTTTTGCCTCGGAACCGTGCCTTTCCTCTCTATACCTTGCATTCTCCTTTTGCAGTTCGAGTACTTATGCCCTTAACTCCGCCAAGGTCTCCATCACCTCTTTGTTGGTAGGATTTTTTGTTTTTGGTTTTTTATAAAATGACGACGGAGTCACACCAAAACCCTTACCCCTCACACGACTGGAATACTCAGGAACATTTAGTACTCGACTAAGTAGGCTCCTGCAATCCTGGACCTCGATTGAAGGTAAGGTTTGGGATAAAGTCTCCTGAAATATTATTAGAGGAGATTAAAAATGAATTATATGTCTAACAAAATTTTCGATATAATTAAAGAAATAATGTTATATATACTTACACATTCGTCATAAACATTTTGAACCGCTTCAACGACAGCCCCATCCTTCCTAACCCGAGCAGCCTTCCACAATACGTGCTCCGGAAGAGATGTTGTGTCAATTTTCTCCTCGGCTAGCTACACATTGAATCAGATTATAAGATCATCAATTATAACATATTGTGACAATGTATAAGCTCATAGCATTTGAATATACTCACAATTCTTTGTTGTAACCGTGCATATCCCGTACGCCCTTTTTTGTACGGATACGCGGGTTTTGATGCCCTTTTCCGATTTTTGTCGTTTACTTCCTGGATAAAAAAGTTTAAGGCATATCAGAACCAAGTAACTTAACAATTGTATAATACCATAATTAATAGACATTACATGGAATTTTTCGTTTCTTCGTTTGGCGACAAAGTTATCCCATTCTTCGGCTGAAATAATCTTCGCATACTTCATTGACCGTTCTGCTTCAACAAATTTTCCTTCCTCATCCTTGAGAAATTTGTTGGACAAAAAGGATCGAAATCCTCAGAGTCTTTTTCCGGCCAATTGAATACAATATTTTTGCCGGCTTTCATCGATGTGAAAGGATCTCTAAAAAACATACACATGGAGTGTGTTATTATAAGTAATATTATAACAATATATGGTCAACAAATAGTCAATAAAAAAAACATATAACAATATATGGTAAGTACCTGTATCTCGAACCATATTTTTTCTTTGCCAACCTTCAATTCTGGACTTCTCCAATTATCACATGTAATCGGAATATGTTGTCGAACAAGGAAACCAATGTAACTTGCCAACATTGAACCGTTAGGCTCAATTAGTTGGTCTTCAGCACTCCAATGTACTTCGAATTTTTTACCCTTGTCTCTTGCACGAATGATTGACTTCATAACAATCAATCCTCGTTTGATTTCATTTTCAACATTGTTACGTGATCCACTCGCGTCATGGGTATCGTCTTGGTTACTAGCCATTTTATCTGTAATATAGAAATGATTCAATAAGACCCAAGTAAGACAATGACCATATTCGTGAAGCTACACAAAAAACACATTCATATACCTTCCATTTCTCTCATGTTACAACAATCTAAACTCTCTCTTTTTTTCATCATTATTGAATACAAACTCACACACACCTACTACGTACAAAAGACCAATGCAAACTTATGGTGTTTGGAACATGAACAAACTTGCATCCATAATCATCAAACTTCCAAGCACAAGCTCAAACACACTCCAAATGACATCAGTTTTCAATCAGAAATAAAAAACCTTACATAACCATACAACATACAACATTCAGTGATCAAAACCATACACAAAAAAATAACAAAAAATGATTTTCAACAAGGTGCTCATGAACACCATATAGTGCTCGTTTGCCCTAAACAACATTAATCAACATAATGCACAAAATTTAAAACTCAGTTTAGAAAATGCCCTAATCAAACACCTGAAAATACAAACTATTGAGAGAAATACCTTCAAGGTGACGGTAACGATGGAGAAGAAAGTGAACAGCGACGGTGGACGCAGATAACTCAGTGAACGTGAACGCAACAGCAGAAAAAGGCGACGGCGACGACGACGGTGAAGGAGGGAGAACGAACGGAGGACGAGAGTAATCGCAGTAGAGAGTAATCGTAGTAGAGAGAAAACCCAGTTACGTAAACGGAATAGCATATAGCGAGGGAAAATAAAGAGACATGCAGTATATGTTATAATTTTAATGTTTACTAAAGGGGACCTTAGAGGGCGCTTGTGTAAAAAAAGCGCCCTCTAAAGGGGGCCTAAGAGGGCACTTCTAAAAGCGCTCTCTAAGGCTTTCCAAAAGCGCCTTATAAACTGGAAATGTACATGGACTTAGAGAGCGCTTTTTTAAAAGCGCCCTCTAAGGGTACCCTTAGAGGGCGCTTTCATAAACGCGCCCTCTATTGGTGTCCCTCCATTTCCTCATTATTTTTTCGCTTCACTTTAGAGGGTGCTTTGTTACAAAAGCGCCCTCTAAAGTGCGCTGTCTATTCCAGTTGTTCGCTCCTTATTTTTTCTCTTCACTTTAGAGTGCGCTTTTGTAATAAAGCGCCCTCTAAGGTGCGCTGTCTATTCCAGTTTTTGGCGTAGTGAGAGTGATTGATATCCCTTGAATAAAGCTTTCATTTTCCCACTTAACCTCCGCCTTTCCCGTCAAATCCAGCTTCTATCAGGTACCCTCCTTACCATTAGCTTTTTCATTTAATCAGAATTTCCTTTATTATATCCAATATGAGAAATAGCCTTATATGTTTGTCTAGCAACTATAGGAGTGATGATTTCTCCATAGTTAGGTTGGGAGAATCTCTTGGTTCGAACACTTCTCACATAATCACTAACCATTCAGTCCACGAAGTCATACATATAACCGATGATTCTGATTCAGAGAGGCTCTCTAGAAGCTCTCCATATGAAGGAGATTTCTCCAGTGATTCTTCTTGTGATGTCCTCTTTTTTTATGATAATGCAGAAGGTGGTCGCATATTCGCTTGCATGCCCACTTCATCCCAATCTACAAAATATTTGACTTTGACTGCTTTGTTGATACTAGAAATGCAAACTGTTATTATAAACATGGAAGATGCTAAAGACTACATTTAGGCCTCTCAAAAATCTTATAATTAAAGACCCATAGATGTCGACATCAATGACCATCTAGAGCATGAGACCCGACCAGACAGAGTTTGATGGATTAAACCTTTCGAGATATTTACGGTCGATGAACTATTCGTGAAAGGGGTTGTGTTAGTGGAAGTGGCCAACACTAATAAATACAACTAGGTGGATGTAGAGTTAGAGGGAACCCCATTCATTTTAAGTACTTAGGCAGCCGTACGTACGATTTTGTTTATATATGTCTAAATAGAAGATGGTTAGAATAATGCATGAGGATGGTGTTTAGTGGTGCGTTGACAATAACTACTTGTATTCCCTAGCATTATCTACTATTATTATTATTCTAGTTTTGATAGGGAGATGAATATCGCAATTGCTTTTGGGTTTATTTACAAAGTCGTTAAAATAATTCCAATTCAATTCTAGTCAAAATTTCTGATTTGATTTTGAGTATATTCAAGCATGTTTTGAAGAATAATTGCGACATAGGTTGATGATCGTGATAGCGCAAATTTTTTTCATGGAACTACATAGAAAGTTAAATTTCCTTTGGAGTATTTTGGGAAAATTATATCTCACGCATATTGGCAAGATTTTTTTTCCATTTCAATCTATTGAGGATATTAAGAGGTTTTAACAACAGGGCATTAGACTATGTTTTCTAATATCCTTCGTGTATTCACCTTCACATCAAAATTCTATTTAGATTGGTTAAGAAAATACTAATGTACACTATCAGGTAAGAATACATGATCTTCCTCTTGAATATTTGAGATAACAATTTTTTTTTCAATTGCAAGAGACATTGATATACTTTTTTTCTTACATGAAGCAACTGACAATATATATGCTAGAAATTTGGAAGATATTGTGTTAGAAATTTGGAAGATTTTGATTTTTTTAGAATTCTTACCCAATTTCCTTCTTGTTGAAAGGAAAGATTATGCTTTTAATGTTGATGTTGAGTATAAAAAAAACTTTTGTAATTTTATTGGTCACTCTTGATGTAAAAAATATTGTTAAATTGAGAAAGAGGACACTTTATATTACAATAGTAGACAAACTAAAAAAATAGGATACAATTATTATGGAGAAAGATTCGCTTGTCAATAAGGTTAAAAAAAATAGATGACACTAATGAACAGGTTGAACATATACAAATTCCTATATTAAATTTATGCCAAGATGTTAAAGAAATGATAAAGACAGAAAGAGTAAGAAGAAGTACCTCAAGTGCATAAAGAAAGTGAAATTCTTAGGAACAACAATGATGAACAACAAAATAATAGAATTAACAATAGGATGCATATTAATTATTTACCTTGTTTATGATATGGAGATTTTAAATATTGAAATGAATAAAGATGCTACAAACTCTAAACATATAACTCATGTGAATGAAAAAGAAATTACAACAATTAATCGTTGTACCGCAAATAAAAATTCTTTTATAGATTTTTAAGGCAATGAAGAAAAACATGTCTAAAGGTTTTCGATTACATAACATTGGATAGTAAATTTATGTAATTTATTTATTCTTTATTCATTTATTTATTTTCACTTTATTTTATAATCTAATTTAGTTTTTATTTACATTTATAAAAGAAAATGTTTTAGTTTTGATAGTATATTTTAGGTGAAAAGCTAAGGCTAACATTTATGAGTTAAATAATTTTTATCTTTCACGATTTTAATTTGTAAATTTAAATATTTTCAATAATAAAAAATAATATAAATTTAATTTGGAGAAGCCCGATTTTTACACTAATTTATTTCTTAAAAAATAAAAAACAACTAGTCGACATATTTTAAGTTTTTCATTATACTTTTTCAAATAATCTTATAAATAATTATGCTTATTTATATAAACTGATATAATCTAATTCAAATAGATGATTTATTAATTACTAGGAGTATTCAAATCCAAACCGATCTAAATAAAAATTACAAATCAGAAAATAAAATAAAAATTATTAGATGTGTTTGGATGTCATTTTATAAAATCACTCGGGTCAGATTGGATTTCGGATTGATTTTTCAAAATTGATCGAAACCGAATCACGTGTATATATTTTTGTAATTTTTTTTATTAGTATGATATATTGTGTTAATTTATTATTATATGATGTTTTTAAAAATACTATTTCTTAATTTTATTTAATCAATTTATTTTTATTATTTCATTTACTTCAACCATGAGTGATTATTATCATTTTAAAATATTAACTTTTAATATATATATATATATATATATATATATATATATATATATATATATATATTTATATTTATATATCAAACCTATTATTTATTAGTAATTTTATAATATTAATAAAATATATATTTTGTAATTTAAATATTAAAAGATCAATTTAAATTAAATCATATAAAATTATATCAGATCAGATAAAAAAATTTATTCAATTATTCAAAATTAAACCGAATTACAAATAAATTTATTGTTAAATCGAATACCTATTTCATTTCAAAACATATCCAAACCTCAAAACAAACGCATCTATTAATTACAATGACTTTGATAGGCTATCTAGTTTAGAATTAAGAACCCTTACTATAGTTCCAAAAAAAGTTTTTTGGTATCCATCTAGTTATCTTTTCCCGGCAGATTTAGTTTAATTTCCAATTAGTGTTGTGAATGTTGAGGCATGGTAATTCTTATAATAATTCTCTTGAAGTTTGTTCGTAGCCATATCGATATGTAGAATATTTAAGAATAATGTGATACAGTATTTTATTAATTTAATAAATTATTTTTTATGTTGTATATATAAAAGATTTTTAAAAAATAAAGAACAGTACAATTGTTTAAAAATTAAACAAAAAATTAAAAATCAGAAAATTCAATGAAAAAAATAAAAACATGCAATAAGTGCATCACTAAAATACCATAAAACTACTATAAATTCCTAATTACCCTCTTAATTTAACTGGGTATTGATATCTATATTAAGTGTCCCACTCACTATCAAACACATGTCTCATATTAATTAATTTCATTAATATTAAAAGTATAAATTTGCATAAACACACATTCGGTAAATTTACGATTCTTTTAGGAATTAATCCAACTCATCACTAATAAATTTTAAGTTAACCATGTTATATCCAACCATCTTTAATAAGAATGAGGGGAAATTAAAGAGGATGATAATGTCTAAAGTTAATAGTTTTTTTTAAATATTTTTTTATAAGCAAATTGATTAAAGAGGAGTATAAGGGGTATCCTTGCCCAATTACAAAATACTATTTCGGTCTGATTTATAAATAAAAAATTCATATTTATTAAAAAAAATAGTTAAGTATATTTGATTTTAATTTCATGTAAGAGAAATAATACAATTATTAGTATATCATCAATTAAATTATCATTCACTTATAATATTAAGTAATTTAATATTAGATTTTGAAATAAAGACATTAAATGAACTTAGATTTGTTCATCTTTACTTATATTTAAGACTAAAAAATTTAGAAGATTTGTGCTTATAAATAAGACCAGAGGAAGTACTAATTAAGAAAGTCCATTGGACTTTTACACCATTCATAGAAGCTACAACTATTTTCTTCCCTTAGATCCAATTACAAGCCACATCCATGACATCATTTTGATGTTGAAAACTATCTCATCCTCCATGCACTTCTCATCGTTGTACAATATATCATTTCTCCTTCCCCACAAGCTTCGTATTATGGTCATCTAAATGATATTCTCCTTTTGTTTAGCAGTCAATCCCCTAAGCTTCATATAAACTCCAAAAAATGCTCAGTAGGATAATTCCCAATCGCCTCTGCAAAACTTAGCCATAAGTGTACATGCTTCCAAACTGATGATGCAAAGGGAAATTGAAATAGTAGGTTCTAGATATCTTCATCTTGTAGAGAGCAGAAGGTGCAAAGATTTATTCCACATCATAAATGATGTCTCTTTTGATAAGTTAAACTTTTGTAGGGAGTCTATCCAATAACAACATCTAGCAGAATATCTTGATCTTTGAAGGAATCTTCACTTTCCACAAGAAGTTAATGGCCTTTGTAGATTTGTCTGTCAACATGCCTTCTTCTTCCTCTAAGTGCTTAAGCTTTTTATAATAGGATTGAATTGTAAATTCTTTACCTATGCAGCCTATCAAAACAAAGGCATCTTGCTTTGCATTGCTTGGTGTTACCTTGTAGCGATAAATTTTTTGAGACAAATCTATTGATTAACTTAACTCACAAAATAAGAGTCGCCAATGTGCTTTTATTGTTTCCAAAGGAAAAGGGAAAAAGTACGAACAAACCTCGAAGAAATTTTAAAACAAAACTAATAAAAAGAGAACAAGTGTCTGAGGGTTATTTATGCAAAGAGAAGGTATTAACACCCTAAACATCCATGGTACTCCATGGGAACCTATTTGAAAATCTGTACATTTTTGTTTGAAAAAGGCGTGGTTTGCAAAAGATTGGAGGGATAGGAAAATAAATGTTTTTTTTATGATTTTTGGTGTTTGCCAAGACCTTTTGAAGTCTCATGCCTACGTACTAACAAAGTGAAATGGAGAATTAAAACCTCGTAGTTCGTGGTAAAGATAACAAAGATGTGTGTTTAGATTCATTTTTAATGAAAAGAAATTTTGTCATTTTAAGGAGTACACTCAACTAGTCACCCAAAAGTATGAGAACTTTGCATCACCATGAAAAGGACTCCGACTTGGATAAAAATCAACAAGTATGTCACTATCTCTCATAAATGAAAAAGAATTATCATTAATACTATGGGGATAGGAGAATTATATCTCAACTACGGAAATGACTCATGTCTAAACTTTGATAGGAAAATTAAAGAAAATGTGCACAAAAGGCATAAAATAGATTGAATGAGTTATGCATTTTTTTAGTCTTTTGAAATTGGTCTAAATATGCTTAAGATGAATTAACATTTATTAGGAAAAATGTTTTGATAATCTCTTGACAAAAGTCAAGGTTTATTGAGAAAGTGGTTCATGTTTGAAATCAAGAAGATTTGAAAATTAAAGAAAGGGAGGAGGAGAAGAGACTATCCTAGAGTATAAAGTAAAAGATAGGGAGGAAATATCTAATCAAGAGATAGAAAACTTTTTGACATAAGTCAAGCAAGAATTTATTCCTTTGGATTAAGCCTCAAACAAGCCAAAATAAGCAAATAATGATCCGTGTATGAAATGAAAGCAAAATGACCAAACCAAGTCTTCAAAGAAAGTCCCAAGTCAAAGGTATCAGATGAATTTCAGGGTCTCAAATCACAAATCCTAAAGCAAAGGTCAAGATCCTAAGTCTAAGTCCATAACTCCACAATGATGACAAGGATAATAACCATAAGTCCACGAGTCAGGAGAATCAAGTTTCCTTTTTTTAAAGTTTTTCTACAAGCATATAAAAGAAAAGTCTAAGTGGACAAAGAATAAATGACATAATCACAAATAACATGATATGGGATGCTAAACATAAAGTATATAGTAAATGGTATAAAATAAAGGAGCATGGAGTAAATGACTTTGAAGTCAACATTAATACAAGTAAAATGTTAGTAAATGATGTTAGTAATAAAAATGAAAGATGGTTTGGTCATTTTTTTGGAGAACACTCAACTATTCATCCACAAGCATGAAAACATGAACCTATACATCATTATGAGAAGGGCTCCAACTTGGATAAAAATCAACAAGTATGCCACTAGCTCTCACAATTGAAAAATGAGCAATATTTTCACACAATACTATGAGGTGTAGGAGACTTATAATCTCACTTATAAAAATGCCTTTGCTTTTGGGACAAATTTAGTGCTATGTTAAGAAATCGTAATTGGACTTATGTAGAAGTCACAATCATCTGAGGTCGGTCAATAATAATATGTAAATCATTCTCCTAAAGTCATGCCACACAAAACGAAAAAAATGGAATGATCAAGCACAAAGGCTAGGAGGATAGTGCATTACTTCAATCCACACCTGATGACACCTAGGACAAACTTATGCATCAATCCAAAGTACCTTAAATGATCCATGATCAATTAGGAGGTAGATTTAAAATAATGAAAGTTCATCAAACACCAATCCATACATCATGAACAAGATGGACACAAGCCACTCAATTGATCAAAGGGAAGAGAAAAAGATGAAGAAAAAGGGACAAGAGACGTCACACCTAAATTGGACCAAAAGTTTGATCAAGTCATCATCAAAATCAATCATCCATTTTGGTAGATTAGGGTTTTCACCCTATCAACACCTAAGATCCATTGAGTTTGATGAGACTCATGATCCAAACAATCATGATCCAAGGCCAACAGAAGTTCACAAAGGTCACACAAGTATAAAATGCAATTAAATTAAATAAAAAATCACCAAAAGTGGTTTTAAATGAGTTTAAAAATATATATAAATGAAAATCCATAAGGTCCTTCAAAACACCAAATAAATGGCCAAGAAAATTATGGAAGGTTGGAAATGTAGAAAAGTATTTCTAAACCAATTAAAACAATGGAGAAAAGAGAAAATTCATGAAAAATGGAAAATCGGTGAAATAAAATGTGGAAAAAATAAAAATCAGATGAAGAAAAATAAAAGATAATTTTAGAAATTATTTGAGATTTTTTGGATGAAAAATGAAATTACTATGAATTTTAAAAGAAAAGGAAATTAAAAATAATAAAAGAAAAATAATTAAAATCAGAAAAAACATGGTGTTGGATCACGCCTCATTAATTGACGTGGCAGATCCAACACTCCTCAAGTTAGGATGCACAATGGAATGTGCTACAAGCAACACATGGGATCAAATTCAAATCCAACCAATCAGAACATTTCAAATGTCCAACGTGTTTGGCCAAACTCAGACAACCTAGAACACTCCGGTCATCTTCTCTGATGAGCTCTCACCAGAGCTTCATCGTTTGGTAAATTCAGAACACGAGACCACCACTATTGTGATCCTCTTCTCATCCTGAATTCAACCTTATGCTCCAAATTCATTTATCTAAATCGAGCAAAGGGAATTCCAGAGAAGTTTCATAAACAAGCAAATCATGAAAAATTAAATTAAATGATGAACATGATCAATCAACACCATATATTTTACGGGAAAGCATCAGAGATGAAGGACTACATTGTGGTAACTTGTTTGAGTTCAAATGATGCTCAGAACTACCTTGTCTAGATGGTGGTCAGAAGATGATAAAGCTCAATTTGGTTAGAGCACTTCATAAGGTCTCAGTGCTTGGGAATTGTTTCAAAAGTTTCAGAGGATGCCTAAGATGCTAATGGAATCAAGAAATTGGACTGAAATAAGTTGAAACTCAAAACACGAAGTTGATTTTTTCTGGAAAATTTCAAGTTGTAGTAGGGGTTTCTTGGCTCTCAAAATCTTGGAAATGAATGCATTAGCTTCCTCTATTTATAGGGAATGTGTTTGGATCCAAATACGTGTGGAATCAAGCTTAATTCGTGCAAAACGAATTTGACCAGAATGTGTGGAAAGTGTGACTTACAATCCATCAAAACTCAGCCAAATCATGCATTTCCATGGTCAATTAGCTTCTAAAGATTTGATTAAACATGTTTAGGTCCAAAAAGCGTGGTAATTTGGCTTGGAATTGAGATTAGTGATGTTCGAATTTCGGATGATGGTGATTTCTTCAGTTTCAATTCACCATGTTCAACCTAATGGGGCATCCTACTCAGGAGGCTTTTTGATTCCATTCTTTTTGCAATGTGTTGACATCATAGCAAAAATTAAAATGTGCCAAGAAAGTTTGAATTTATATGTTTGAGAATAAATTTATGTCATGTTGAAGTTGGCATGAAAAACTGACCATTTAACTTAGAAAAGTTAAAGTGTTCCATGGATGAAAATGACCTATAATGTCCCAATGAATTCCATGGCCTTCCAAGCATAATTTGACCTTGATCATTGAAGCAAACTTGTAGAGGGTATCACAAATGATATTATGAAAAAATAACAAGCCTCAGATTTTGAAAATTGAAGAAGCTATGATCTTTTAAAGTTGAGAAAAAGTTGCTTGAAAATAGCTCAAATTTCACTAAGTCCACAAATGACCATTAATGTCACCAAACTTTTGAAGATTCTCCAAGCATAATTGACTCTTGTCATGTAAAGATAAGTTGTAAAGGATAGTGAGAAGAGTAATATGCAAAAATAATCATTCAAAAATGTTGAGAATTGAAGGAGTTGTTATGCTTTGAACTTTGACTTCAAATGTTGACTTTTTGGTCAAACCTCTTAGAACAAGCTTGTACACTTGGACTTTTCTTGAATTTAAAAGCACATGGGTGATCATATGGACTCAAAATAAGTTTTCCTTGATTTCCCTTTGATTAAACTGCTCAAAGCTTTAAGTTGCTTGTTGAAGAAGGCATGGAAATAAACACACGAACCTTTGACTTTCCTTGAGAAGTAAGCAACAAAACTTTGAGATGCTCTTGATTGAAAAACCTAACTTGAACGATAAATTTATGGAAGATAGAACATATTTTTTTCTATTTTGATTTCCGGTTAGATAAGCAATTAAGCATATAATCACAAAGGTAAAACACCAACAAAGAGGTGCTTGGTGATCCCTGCAAGAAGCAAACCCAAAGATGGAAGGATGGAAAGATCAATATGTGACCTTGTTTGCGTGCAATGATGCAAATGATATATGGGATCTTAGGAATAAAAATTAGGGTATGACACCAACTAGTCAAGATAGGATTTCAATATTTAGATCATTAAACTCATATTCACTTTATTTAAACTTGATAATCCACTCACTTATACAATATCTCCAATTTTCCATGTCTGCTACATTGCCATTTGGATTTCAGAATAGTGCAGACATTTCTAGATACTTATTAGATAAAGGTTGAGATCCAAGCCACATGTACTTTTAAAAAGATACAAATCTCGCATCTCCAAGCTTACATGAAATAAACTCGGAAAACTAGTCTTCTTCTTTCTCCTCTCAATTCACCCTAATTAATAGTAGATCCTTCCACCATAAAGACTCCATCACCCTCCTCCTCGTGTCTTGAGAATAGAAAATCCCGTCCTGAAACTCTTGATACCTATGTTTTAAAATACCTACCTATATGGCCTAATGTTCTTTCAAAAACCTCAATTTCCATTTTCATAGCAAAGCTTTGTTAAGAATGCCCACATCTTTGACTTCAAGTCTACCTTCATTATTTTCCTTACAAATTTCTCTCTAACTCACCCAAGTTATTACTCTGTTCTCTTTATTCCCTTGTCACAAATTTTTTATGTGGATCCTAATTAACTCTTGTTTGATCTTGATAGGAGATTTATGAAAACATAGATGATATAAGGGTAGATTACATAGTACTAAATTCACTAGGGTTACTCTTCCACAAATATAAATGTGTCTTCCTTTCCACTTAGATAGTTTCCTCCTAATTATTTCAACCACAAGTGTCCATGATTCACACCTTCTAGGGTTGCAACCTACCATAATACCAAGAACTTAAAAAGGATTTTATCAATAATACACCCTAGAAAATGTGAGGCAGTTTACAGAAAATTCTACCTAATTCCAACACCATACATTTTGCATTTATTCAGGTTGATACTTAGGCTTGACGTCATCTCAAAGCCCCTCAAAATTGTTGTAAAGGACCATAGGTTCTCCTAGTAATGTTTCTCCTATTAATAAAGTATACTCAATAAATTGTAGAAAATTATATGATACACGACCATTGGCTTCGAACCCTCTGAATATTCTAGCTCTTATTTTATTCTTAACAATTCTTGTTAACCCTTCAGCTGCAATTGAAAACAATAAGGATGAAATTTTATCACCTCTCCTCAACAATTTTCCCACCTTAAAGTCCATTGTGTGACTTCTATTAACCAATACAAACATGATTATTTCAAAGACTCCTACCTTCATCCAGCTCAACCACTTTGGTCCAAAACCTAATTTAACCAAAATGTATCTTAAATAACCCAGCTTACACAATTATAAGCTTGAGCAAAGTAAACTTTCAGCAGCATACATTCTTTGTTTTCTCTTTTGGAAAAATATAATTAAACTATTATTTCCTTATAGTATTAATTAATTAATGTCAGGATAATTTTGGAATGAAGGCGTTAAATCGACATAGATTTTGTTGATCTTTACTTATATTTAAGGCTAAAAAATTCAGAAGATTTTTTCTTTTAAATAAGATCAGAGGAAGTACTAATTAAGAAAGTCCATTATACTTTTACACATTCATAGAAGCTACAACTACTTTTTTCCCCTTAGATCCAATCACATCCATGACATCATTTTAATGTTGGAAACTACCTCATCCTCCATGCACTTCTCATTGTTGTACAATATGTCATTTCTCCTTCCCCACAAGCTCCATATTATGGTCATCTAAAGAACATTAACCTTTTGTTTAGTAGTCAATCCCCCTAAGCTTCATATGAAACTCCAAAAAATACTCGGTAGGGTCATTCCTGGTCGCCTCTGCAGAACCTAGCCATAAGTGTACATACTTCCAAACTGATGATGGAAATGGAAGTTGAAATAGTAGGTTCCAGATATCTTTATCTTGTAGAGAGAAAAAGGTAAAAGGATTTTATTCTACATCATAAATGATGTCTCTTTTGATAAGTTGAACTTCTGTAGGGAGTCTATCCAATAACAACCTCTAGCAGAATATCTTGATCTTTGAAGGAATCTTCACTTTCCACAAGAAGTTAAGGGCCTTTGTAGATTTTTTTGTCAACATGCCTTCTTCTTCCTCTAAGTACTTAAGCTTTCTATAATAGGATTGTACTGTGAATTCTTTACTTGTGCAACATGTCTAACCAAAGGCATCTTTCTTTGCATTGTTTGGTGTTACCTTTTAGATAATAGCCAACTAGTCAAGATAAGATTCTTTATTCAGATTATTAAACTCATATTCACTTTGTTTAAACTTGATAGCCCACTTCCATATACAATTTCTCCAATTTCCCATGTTTGTTACACTTCCAGTTGGATTTGAGGAGAGTGTAAACAATTCTAGTTACTAATTAGAAAAATGTTGAGATCCAAGCCACATGGACTTCCAAAAAGCTACAAATCTCATATCTCCAACATTACATGAAATAAACTCGGAAAACTAGCTCCTTTCCATTCCCCATAATTGATAGTAGATCCTTTAACCATAAAGAATTCCTCACCCTCCTCTTTGTGTCTTGAGAAGAGAAAATCCCCTTCTGAAACTCTACCTACCTATGTTTTAAAATACCTACCCATATGGCCCCATGTTCTTTCAAAAGCTTTTATTTGCTTTTTCATAGCAAAGCTTTGTTAAGAATGCCCATATCTTTGACTTCAAGTCCACCTTCATTCTTTTCCTTACAAATTTCTCTCTAACTCACCCAAGTTATTACTCTGTTCTCTTTATTCCCTTGTCACAAAAAATTTATGTGGATCCTAATTAACTCTTGTTTGATCTTGATAGGAGATTTATAAAAACATAGATGATATAAGGGTAGATTACATAGTACTAAATTCACTAGGGTTACTCTTCCACAAATATAAATGTGTCTTCCTTTCCATTTAGATAGTTTCCTCCTAATTATTTCAACCACAAGTGTCCATGATTCACACCTTCTAGGGTTGCAACCTACCATAATACCAAGAACTTAAAAAGGATTTTATCAATAATACACCCTAGAAAATGTGAGGCAGTTTACAGAAAATTCTACCTAATTCCAACACCATACATTTTGCATTTATTCAGGTTGATACTTAGGCTTGACGTCATCTCAAAGCCCCTCAAAATTGCTGTAAAGGACCATAGGTTCTCCCCAGAATGTTTCTCCCATTGTTAGGGTATCATCAGAAAATTTTAGAAAATTATATGATACATGATCATTGACTTCGAACCCTCTAAATATTCCAGCTCTTACAGTATTTTTAACAACTCTTGTTAACCCTTCAGCTTCAATTGAAAACAATAAGGATGAAATTTTATCACTTCGCCTCAACCATTTTCCTACCTTAAAGTCCATTGTGTGACTTCTATTAACCAATACAGACATGATGCTTTCAATGACTCCTACCTCCGTCCAGCTCAACCACTTTGGCCCAAAACCTAATTTAACCAAAATGTATCTTAAATAACCCAACTTACACAATCCTAATCTTGAGCAAAGTAAACTTTTAGTAGCATACATTTTTTTTTCTCTTTTGGAAAAATCTTATTAAACTATTATTCTTTTACAGTATTAAGTAATTAAGGTCAGGATAATTTTGGATTAAAGGCGTTAAATTGACTTAGATTTTGTTTATCTTTACTTATATTTAAGAAAAAAATTCTGAAGGTCAAAGGAAGTACTAATAAAGAAAGTCCATTAGACTTTTACACATTCATAGAAGCTAAAACTACTTTTTTCCCCTTAGATCCAATTACAAGCAACATCCATGACATCATTTTAATGTTGAAAACTACCTCATCCTCCATGCACTTCTCATTGTTGTACAATATATCATTTCTCCTTCCCCACAAGCTCCATATCATGGTCATCTAAAGAACATTCACCTAATTTTGTTTAGTAGTCAATCCCCCTAAGCTTCATATGAAACTCCAAAAAATACTCAGTAGGGGCATTCCCCATCGCGTTTGCAGAACCTAGCCATATGTGTACATGCTTCCAACCTGATGATGCAAATGGAAATTGAAATAGTAGGTTGCAGATATCTTCATCTTATAGAGAGCAGTAGGTCCGAAGATTTTATTCTAAATCATAAAAGATGTCTGTTTTGATCAGTTGAACTCTTTTAGGGAGTTTATCCGATAACAGCTTCTAGCAAAATATATTGAGCTTTGAAGGAATCTTCACTTTCCACAAGAAGTTAAGGGCCTTTGTATATTTTTCCGTCAGCATACCTTCTTCTTCCGCTAAGTGCTTAAGCTTTTTATAATAGGACTGGACTATGAATTCTTTACCTGTGCAACATGTCCAAACAAAGGCATCTTTCTTTGCATTGCTTGGTGTTACCTTCTAGATAATAGCCAACTAGTTAGGATATGATTCTTTATTCAGATTATTAAACTCATATTCACTTTCTTTAAACTTGATAGCCCACTTCCATATACAATGTCTCCAATTTCCAATGTCTTCTACACTGCCATTTGGATTTGAGGAGAGTGCAAACAATTCTAGATACTAATTAGAGAATGTTGAGATCCAACCCATATGGGCGTCCAAAAAGCTACAAATCTCATATCTCCAAGATTAAATGAAATAAACTCGGAAAAGTAGCTTCTTTCGATTCCCCATAATTGATAGTAGATCCTTTCACCATAAAGACTCCCTCACCTTCCTCCTTGTGTCTTGAGAAGAGAAAATCCCCTTCTGAAACTCTGTATTCTTATGTTTCAAAATACCTACCCATATGGCCCCATGTTCTTTCAAAAGCCTCTTTTTCCATTTTTATAGAAAATCTTTGTTAAGAATGCCCACATCTTTGACTTCCTGTCAACCTTCATTCTTTTCCTTACAAATTTCTCTCTAACTCACCCAAGTTATTACTCTGTTCTCTTTATTCCCTTGTCACAAAAAAATTATGTGGATCATAATTTAGTCTTGTTTGATCTTGATAGGAGATTTATAAAAAGATAGATGATATATGGGTAAATTACATATTACTAAATTCACTAGGGTGACTCTTCAACAAATATAAATGTGTCTTCCTTTCCATGTAGATAGTTTCCTCCTAATTATTTCAACCATAAGTTTCCATGATTACCACCTTCTAGGGTTGCAACCTACCATAATACCCAAGAACTTAAAAAAGGTTTTATCAATGCTACACCCTAGAAAATGTGAGGCAGTTTGTAGAAAATTCTACCTAATTCCAATACCATACATTTGTCATTTGTTCAGGTTGATACTTAGGCTTGACGTTATATCAAAGCCCCTCATAATTGTTATAAAGGACCATAGGTTCTCCCCAAAATGTTTCTCCAATTAATAGGGTATCATCAACAAATTGTAGAAAATTATATAATACACGATCATTGACTTCGAACCCCTCTGAATGTTCCAGCTCTTATTTTATTCTTAACAATTCTTGTTAACCCTTCAACTGCAATTAAGAACAAGAAGGGTGAGATTTTATCACCTCGCCTCAACAATTTTCACACCTTAAAGTCCATTGTGTGACTTCTATTAACCAATACAAACATGATGCTTTCAAAGACTCCTACCTCCGTCCAGCTCAACCACTTTGGCCTAAAACCTAATATAACCAAAATGTATCTTAAATAAACCAACTTACACAATCATAAGCATGAGCAAAGTAAACTTTCAGCAACATAAATTATTTGTTTTCTCTTTTGGAAAAATTTATTTAAACTTTTATTCCCTTACAATATTAAGTAATTAAGGTCAGGATAATTTTTGATTAAAGGCGTTAAATTGACTTTCATTCTTGGGATCTTTACTTATATTTAAGGCCAAAAAATTCAAAAGATTTTTGCTTATAAATAACATCAGAGGAAGTACTAATTAAGCAAGTCCATTGGACTTTTACACATTCATAGATGCTACAACTACTTTTTTCCCTTAGATCCAATTACAAGCCACATCCATGACATCATTTTAATGTTGAAAACTACCTCATCCTCCATGCACTTCTCATTGTTGTACAATATATCATTTCTCCTTCTCCACAACCTCCATATTATCGTCCTTTAAAGTACATTCACCTTTTGTTTAGTAGTCAATCCCCTAAGCTTCATATGAAACTCCAAAAAATACCCAGTAGGGTCATTCCACATTGCCTCTGTAGAACCTAGCCATAAGTGTACATGCTTCAAAACTGATGATGCAAATGGAAATTGAAATATTATGTTCCAGATATCTTCATCTTATTGAGAGCACGAGGTGCGAAGATTTTATTTTACATCTTAAATGATGACTCTTTTGATAAGTTGAACTCTTGTAAGGAGTCTATCCAATAACATCCTCTAGCAGAATATCTTGATCTTTGAAGGAATCTTCACTTTCCACAAGAAGTTAAGGGGCTTTGTAGATTTTCCTGTCAGCATACCTTCTTCTTCCTCTAAGTGCTTAAGCTTTCTATAATAGGACTGGACTATGAATTGTTTACTTGTGCAACATGTCCAAGCAAATACATCTTTCTTTACATTGCTTGGTGTTACCTTGTAGATAATAGCCAACTAGCCAGGATAGGATTTTTATTCAGATTATTAAACTCATATTCACTTTCTTTAAACTTGATATCCCACTTCCATATACAATGTCTCCAATTTCCAATGTCTGCTACACTGCCATTTGAATTTGAGGAGAGTGCAAACAATTCTAGATACTAATTAGAGAATGTTGAGATCCAAGCCATATGGGCTTCCAAAAAGCTATAAATCTCATATCTCTAAGATTACATGATATAAACTCGGAAAACTAGCTCCTTTCTATTCCCCATAATTGATACTGGATCCTTTCACCATAAAGACTCCCTCACCCTCCTCCTTGTGTCTTGAGAAGAGAAAATCCCCTTCTGAAACTCTTCATACCTATGTTTCAAAATACCTACCCATATGGCCCCATAATTTTTCAAAAGCCTCTATTTCCATTTTCATAGCAAAGCTTTGTTAAGAATACCCACATCTCTGACTTCAAGTGAACCTTAATTCTTTTCCTTACAAATTTCTCTCTAACTCAGGAAAGTTATTACTATGTTCTCTTTATTCCCTTGTCACAAAAAAATTATGTGGATCCTAATTAACTTTTGTTTGATCTTGACAGGAGATTTATAAATAGATAGATGATATATGGGTAGATTACATAGTACTAAATCCACCAGGGTGACTCTTCATAGATATAAATATGTCTTGCTTTCCATGTAGATAGTTTCCTCCTTATTATTTCAACCACAAGTTTCCATGATTCACACCTTCTAGGGTTGCAACCTACCATAATACCCAAGAACTTAAAAAGGATTTTATCAATGCTACACCCAAGAAAATGTGAGGTAGTTTGCAGAAAATTCTACCTAATTCCAACACCATACATTTTGCATTTGTTCAGGTTGATACTTAGGCTTGACGTCATCTCAATGCCCCTCAAAATTGTTGTAAAGGACCATAGGTTCACCCCAGAATGTTTCTCCCATTAATAGGGTATCATCAACAAATTGTAGAAAATTATATGATACACGACCATTGACTTCGAACCCTCTGAATATTCCAACTCTTATTTTATCCTTAACAATTCTTTTTAACCCTTCAGCTGAATTGAAAACAAGAAGGGTGACATTTTATCACCCCGCCTCAACCATTTTCCCACCTTAAAGTCCATTGTGTGACATCTATTAACAAATACAGACATGATGCTTTCAAAGATTCCTACCTCCATCCAGCTCAACCACTTTGTCCCAAAACCTAATTTAACCAAAATGTATCTTAAATAACCCAGATTACACAATCATAAGCTTGAGCAAAGTAAACTTTCAGCAGCATACATTATTTGTTTTCTCTTTTGTAAAAATCTAATTAAACTATTATTCCCTTACGATATTAAGTAATCAAGGTTAGGATAATTTTGGATTAAAGGCGTTAAATTGACTTTGATTTTGTTGATCTTTATTTATATTTTAGGCAAAAAAATTCAAAAGATTTTTGCTTATAAATAAGGTTAGAGGAAGTACTAATTAGGAATGTCCATTGGACTTTTACACATTCATAGAAGCTACAACCACCTTTTTTTCCCTTAGATCCAATTACAAGCCACATTCATGACATCATTTTAATTTTGAAAACTACCTCATCCTCCATGCACTTCTCATTGTTGTACAATATATCATTTTCCTTCCCCACAAGCTCCATATTATCGTCATCTAAAGTTCATTTACCTTTTGTTTAGTAGTCAATCCCCTAAGCTTCATATGAAACTCCAAAAAATACTCATTAGGGTTATTCCCCATCGCCACTACAGAACCTAGCCATTAGTGTACATGCTTCCAAACTGATGATGCAAATGGAAATTGAAATAGTAGGTTCCATATATCTTAATCTTGTAGAGAGAATAAGGTGCAAAGATTTTATTCTACATCATAAATGATGTTTCTTTTGATAAGTTGAACTCTTGAAGGGAGTCTATCCAATAACAGCCTCTAGCAGAATATCTTGGTCTTTGAAGGAATCTTCACTTTCCACAAGAAGTTAAGGGCCTTTGTAGATTTTTCTGTCAGCATACCTTCTTCTTCCTCTAACTGCTTAAGCTTTCTATAATAGGACTGGACTATTAATTCTTTACCTGTGCAACATGTCCAAACAAAGGAATCTTTCTTTGCATTGCTTGGTGTTACCTTCTAGGTAATATCCAACTAGTCAAGATAGGATTCTTTATTCAGATTATTAAACTCATATTGACTTTCTTTAAATTAGATAGCCCACTCCCATATAAAATGTCTCCAATTTCCAATGTCTTCTACATTGCCATTTGGATTTTAGGAGAGTGCAAACAATTCTAGATACTAATTAGAGAAATGTTGAGATCCAAGCCACATGGGCTTCCAAAAATCTACAAATCTCATATCTCTAAGATTACATGAAATAAACCTTGAAATGTAGCTCCTTTCCATTCCCCACAATTGATAGTAGATCCTTTAACCATAAAGAATCCCTTATCCTCCTCCTTGTGTCTTTAGAAGAGAAAATCCCCTTCTGAAATTCTGCATACCTATGTTACAAAATACCTGCCCATATGGCCCCATGTTCTTTCAAAAGCCTCTATTTCCATTTTCATAGCAAAGCTTTGTTAAGGATGCCCACATCTTTGACTTCAACTCCACCTTCATTCTTTTCCTTACAAATTTCTCTCTAACTCACCCAAGTTATTACTCTGTTCTCTTTATTCCCTTGTCACAAAAAAATTATGTGGGTCCTAATTAACTCTTGTTTGATCTTGACAAGAGATTTATAAATAGATAGATGATATATGGGTAGATTACATAGTACTAAATTCACTAGGGTGACTCTTCCACAGATATAAATGTGTCTTGCTTTCCATGTAGATAGTTTCTTCCTAATTATTTCAACCACAAGTTTCCATGATTCACACCTTCTAGGTTTGCAACCTACCATAATACCCAAGAAGTTAAAAGGATTTTATCAATGCAACCCCCAAGAAAATGTGAGGTAGTTTGCAGAAAATTCTACCAAATTCCAACACCATACATTTTGCATTTGTTCAGGTTGATACATAGGCTTGACGTCATCTCAATGCCCCTCAGAATTGTTGTAATGGACCATAGGTTCTCCCCATAATGTTTCTCCCATTAATAGGGTATCATCATCAAATTGTAGAAAATTATATGATACACGATCATTGACTTCGAACCCTCTGAATGTTCCAGCTCTTATTTTATTCTTAACAATTCTTGTTAACCCTTCAGTTGCAATTGAAAACAAGAAGGGTGAAATTTTATCACCTCTCCTCAACCATTTTCCCACCTTAAAGTCCATTATGTGACTTCTATTAACCAATTCAAGCATGATGCTTTTAAAGACTCCCACCTCCATCCAGCTCAACCACTCTGGCCCAAAACCTAATTTGGCCAAAAATTATCTTAAATAACCCAGCTTACACAATCATAAGCTTGAGCAAAGTAAGCTTTCAACAACATACATTATTTGTTTTCTCTTTTGGAAAAATCTAATTAAACTATTATCCCCTTACAGTACTAAGTAATTAATACCAAGATACTTTTGGAATAAAGGCGTTAAATTAACTTAGATTTTGTTGATCTTTACTTATATTTAAGGCCAAAAAATTTAGAAGATTTTTGCTTATAAATAAGGTCAAAGGAAATACTAATTAAGAAAGTCCGTTGGACCTTTACACATTCATAAAATCTACAACTACTTTTTTCCCCTTAGGTCCAATTACAAGCCACATCCATGACATCATTTTAATGTTGAAAACTACCTCATCCTCCATGCACTTCTCATTGTTGTACAATATATCATTTCTCCTTACCCACAAGCTCTATATGATGGTCATTTAATTTAGATTGACCTTTTGTTTAGTAGTCAATCCCCCTAAGCTTCATATGAAACTCCAAAAAATACTCAGTAGGGTCATTCCCCGTCGCCTCTGCAGAACCTAGCCATAAGTGTGCATGCTTCCAAACTGATGATGTAAATGGAAATTAAAATAGTAGGTTCCAGATTTCCTGATCTTGTAGAGAGCAAAATGTGCAAATATCTTCATCTTGTAGAGAGCACAAGGTAGATTACATAATACTAAATTCACTAGGGTGACAACTCCACAAATATAAATGTGTCTTCCTTTCCATGTAGATAGTTTCCTCCTAATTATTTCAACCACAAGTTTCCATTATCCACACCTTCTAGGGTTGCAACCTACCATAATACGCAAGAACTTAAAAAGGATTTTATCAATGCTACACCCTAGAAAATGTGAGGTAGTTTGCAGAAAATTCTACCTAATTCCAACACCATACATTTTGCATTTGTTCAGGTTGATACTTAGGCTTGACGTCATCTCAAAGCCCCTCAAAACTGTTGTAAAGGACCATAGGTTCTCCCTAGAATGTTACTCCCATTAATAGGGTATCATCAGAAAATTATAGAAAATTATATGATACACGGTCATTGACTTCGAACCCTCTCAATATTCCAGCTCTTATTTTATTCTTAACAATTCTTGTTAACCCTTCAGCTGCAATTGAAAACAAGAAGGGTGAAATTTTATCACCTGACCTCAACCATTTTCCCACCTTAAAGTCCATTGTTTGACTTTTATTAACCAATACAAACATGATGCTTTCAAAGGCTCCTTCCTCCTTCCAGCTCAACCACTTTGGCCCAAAATCTAATTTAAAGAAAATGTATCTTAAATAACCTAGCTTACACAATCATAAGCTTGAGCAAAGTAAACTTTCAGCTGCATACATTATTTGTTTTGTCTTTTGGAAAAATCAAATTAAACTATTATTCCCTTACAATATTAAGTAATTAATGTCAGGATACTTTTGGATCAAAGGTGTCAAATTGACTTAAATTTTGTTGATCTTTACTTATAAATAAGGCCAGAGGAAGTACTAATTAGGAAAGTCCATTGGACTTTTACACATTCATAGAAGCTATAACTACTTTTGTCCCTTATATCCAATTACAAACCACATCCATGACATCATTTTAATGTTGGAAACTACCTCATCCTCCATGGACTTCTCATTGTTGTACAATATATCATTTCTCCTTCCCCGCAAGCTCCATATGGTTGTCATCTAAAGTACATTCACCTTTTTTTAGTAGTCAATCCCCTAAGCTTCATATGAAACTCCAAAACATACTCAGTAGGGTCATTCCCCATCTCCTTTGCAAAACCTAGCCATAAGTGTACATGCTTCCAAACTGATGATGCAAATGGAATTTGAAAAGTAGGTTCTAGATATCTTCATTTTGTAGAGAGAAGAAGGCGCAAAGATTTTATTCTACATCATAAATGATGTCTCTTTTGATAAGTTGAACTATTGTAAGGAGTCTATCCAATAAAAGCCTCTAGCAAAATATCTTGATCTTTGAAGGAGTCTTCACTTTCCACAAGAAGTTAAGGGCCTTTGTAGATTTTTCTGTCAACATACCTTCTTCTTGCTCTAATAGCTTAAGCTTTCTATAATAGGACTGGACTATGATTTCTTTACCTTTGCAGCATGTCCAAACAAAGGTATCTTTCTTTGCATTGCTTGGTGTTACCTTCTAGATAATAACCAACTACTCAAGATATGATTCTTTATTCATATTATTAAACTCATATTCACTTTCTTTAAACTTGATAGCCCACTCCCATATACAATGTCTCCAATTTCCCATGTTTGCTACGCTACCATTTGGATTTGAGGAGAGTGAAAACAATTCTAGATACTAATTAGAGAACTGTTGAGATCCAAGCCACATGGACTTCTAGAAAGCTACGAATCTCATATCTCCAAGCTTACATGATATAAACTCGTAAAAGTAGCTCCGTTCCATTCTCCATCATTGATAGTAGATCCTTTCACCATAAAGACTCCCTCACCCTCCTCCTTGAGTCTTGAGAAGAGAAAATCCCCTTCTGAAACTTTGCATACCTATGTTTCAAAATACCTACCCATATTGCCCCATGATCTCTCAAAAGCCTCTATTTCCATTTTCATAGCAAAGCTTTGTTAATAATGCCCACGCGTTTGACTCTAAGTCCACCTTCATTCTTTTCCATACAAATTTCTCTCTAACTCACCTGAGTTATTCCTATGTTTTCTTCATTCCCTCGCCACCAAAACTTTTTGTGGATCCTAATTAACTCTTGTTTGATCTTAAAAGGGGATTTATAAATAGATAGATGATATATGGGAAGATTACATAGTGTAGTGGTAAATTCATGACCATCAAGCTATGGATAAGCTTAACGTTAATAAAACTAGAATCGCCACCTTGCTTTTATTATTTCCAAAGGAAAAGGAAAAGTACGAGCAAAACCCAAAGATAAGAAGTTTTCAAATCAAAACTAATAAAATTCCAGAGATTATATGTAAGGGAGTTGGTTACATAGAGGGAACATGTTAGCACCCAAAGTGTCCTAGGTACTCCTAGGGAGCCCTTTTTTATGTGTGTATGTGTTTTTTCTATAAAAGATGTTTTAGAAAAATAGAGTGTGGGGATGAGAAAATAGTTCATTGATTATATTTTTGTGTTTGACAAGACCTTAGGACTTGTGCCTACGTACCACCATAAAAATGAGGGATCTAACCTCGTAGTTCGTGGTAACAATTTCAAAGTTGGTGAATTGCTTTTAATCAAATGGTTAAATGAAAAAGGGCACAAAGGGACAAAAATTTGAATGAAGTTATTAGTTCTTTTTGTCTTTTAAAATTTTATGATTAAGTTTATTTACAAATTTGATTTAAGAAAGAGTTTGAAAATCCGTTGGCATAAGGCCAAAGTTTCTATTTAAAATAAGGTCTAAGTTTGAAATCACAAGCAAAGAAAGTTTTTGAAAAGCGGGAGAGATTTTGAAATTTAAGAAGTGAGAGAAGATGAAGAGTCTATCCTAAGCATAAAACTTAAAAGTTAAGAGTTGAAAAGATCTGATTAATGAGATGCAATCTAACAGACAAGAATGTCATATAGAAAACCCACTTTCCCTTTGGACTTTTAATCAAGTAATAATCAAGGAGAAATTAGCAATATCCAGACATTATGAAGATCAAGGCATCAAATAAAGATAGCCACATCCAAACAAGCAATTCCCATAGCTAGCAGTCTTCTTTGTCTCCTAATGTGTCAGATGAAATATTCCTTGATCAACTCAAAGCAAAGCATCAGACACAAGGTTAAACTAACAATTAGGACCAAGACAAAGTAGACGATGAATTCCAATAAATCCCAAGACTTGCACCAGATGAAAGCTTAGTTCACAATAACTTGGTCTTAAAATGTTGCATTGGCTAAGTCCTTTTTGCACAGGGATGTTGCCTAATCCTAAGTCCAAAGAGTTCAGATCAAGATCAACAGTCCACCAAACATTTTTTTGGGTTTTTGTTGTTATGAAGTATTTTAAGGTCCTAAGACCACAAGAAAAACCAAAATTCACAAACAATATATACAATCATAAGATATGGCTCAAATGAGCAAAGTGAAAATGACATAAACATAAACAAGTAAAATGGAATGTAAATGGCACAAGGTCATTGATGAGCCAATTAGCCTTAAGACATTAGAGATTTCATTGGCCAAATGAGGGAATGGGAAAGAATAGGGATGAAGATGAAGAGGGAGGGGAATATAGAAACACAAATTGATCAAGGGAGGATTTTGTCAAATTAAAACCATTCATTCATTTTGGGAGATGAAATGTACATTTCATCAATCCCCTAAATCCAATGGTTTTAATCCAACAAAAGTCAAATCAACCTTGACCAAGGCCTAAACAAATAGTCAAACATCACAAGACCATAAAATGGCTCAACATAATTTTTACACATTTAATCAATTAAAGATCAATTTAAAAACGAATTAAAATACAATTTAATTTGGTCAAAACCTAAAATCTCTTCAAAATACAAAATAAATGGCCAAGAGATTTATCCTAGGTCAAACAAGGTCAAAGGACCTTAGACAAAAAATTTCATGATTTTTGAAAAGTCAGAAGTATTTTTAAACAATTAAAAATATGCATAAAGACATTTAATTCATAAAAAATATCAAAATTAATCCAAAAAATAATTTTAATTCAGAATATGGAAGAGAAAAATATTTAAAGATTTTTGGTGAAAGTCCCATATTTTTTGGATTAAAAACAAAATTATTATGATTTAAACAAAATAAAAGGATTAACCATAAAATCAGAAATTAAAATTAAAATAGAAAAAACAAGGGCGATGAGATCTCCATCATTAATTAAGGTGACAAATCTGACGGCCACACGCGCGTGCTCCATGGTGGACTCTAGTCAACTCAATGTACACGTGGTAATCAGATGCAACGGTCCAAATTAGAATATTCAAACTTGATCAGGTGGTTAGGAAGTGTGACAACATATCACCGGAGCTAGGGCTCTGGTCATCTTCTCCGGTGACCTTCATCGGATTGGTCCAACTTCATCTCAATGGAAAATGAAAAACAAGGATACTATTTCAAAGAGAAAATGCCCAGGATCATGAATCTGGCCCCAATTTTCTCCAATTCCAAGTATATAAAAAGATACAGGGATTTGAGTTTTGAGGATCATGAACCGAGTTGCTTCGATTTGACCTCAAAGCAACTCAATCTTGTTGCCTACATTGGTAGGACTTTAGCCAACCAAAAATCACAAATAATAGTGAACAATTGAGAGAGAATTAAAGAGATGAAAATTCTGGAAAATCACCTTCGAGTGAGCTTCAAACTTGCAAAGAAAATGGGAGCATCTCATTCCAATCTTTGTACGTCACAACCATCTTATGAATGATCTTCTTAATGTTCTTATTCGCAACTTCAACAACCTCATTCATCTTAGGTTTGTAGGGAGAAGAATTATGATGTGAAATCTTGAAATATTTGCAAAGGACTTCCACCATATTATTGTTCAAGTTAGATCCATTATCAGTAATGATCTTACTTGGCACACATAACGGCATATAATCTGATTCTTGATAAACCTTATAACAACTTGCTTGGTCATATTCGCATACGATGTCGCTTCAACCCACTTTGTGAAGTAATCAATAGCCACCAGAATGAAACGATGTTTGTTTGAAGCTTTGGGCTCAATTATACCAATCATATCAATTTCCCACATGGAGAAGGGACATGGAGAGGAAATGACGTTCAATAGTGTCGGAGGAACATGAATCTTATCTGCATAAATTTGACACTTGTGGCATTTCTTCACAAACTTACAACAGTCAAATTCCATTGTCAGCCAATAGTAACCTGCTCTCAACATCTTCTTTGCCATAACATGTCCATTGGAATGAGTACCAAAGGAATCTTCATGGACTTCAGTCATCAAGAGGTTTTCTTCGTGTCTATCCACACATCTGAGCAAAACCATATCAAAGTTTCTCTTATAAATCACATCACCATTCAGGTAGAAGTTGCCAACTAATCTTCTCAAAGTCTTCTTATCTTTCAAAGATGCCCCAGACGGGTAAATCTGACTTGGAGGAAACATTTGATATCAAAATACTGTGGCTTTTCATATTTGACTTCTTCAATAGCAAACACATGATCTGGCCTATTAAGATACATCACATTCAAATTAGGAAATTCATTCAAAAAATTCACACAAATCATTGATGCCAATGTTGCAAGAGCATCTGCCATCCGGTTTTCATCTAGACGGATATGATGAAACTCAACCTTTGTAAAGAAAGTTGAAATCCTCCTCACATAGTCTCTGTATGGTATCAAATCGGGTTGATTAGTATCCCATTCACCTTTGATCTGATTCACAACTAAAGCTAAGTCTCCATACACGTCAGGATATTTAATTCGAAGATCAATGGCCTCTTCAAGCTCCATAATGCAAGCTTCATACTTAGCCATATTATTTGTACACTTGAAGGTTAATCTATATGTAAACGGAAAATGAGTGCCATGAGGAGTAATAATCATTTCCCCAATGCCATTACCATATGAATTAATACCTCCATCAAATATCATGCCCCAACGAGAACCAGGTTCTGGCCCTTCTTCAAGCAACGGTTTATCACAATCTTTCATTTTCAAGTACAAAATCTCTTCATCTGGAAAATCATATTGCACTGACTGATAATCTTCAATAGGTTGGTGAGCCAAATGGCCAGCCAAGACACTACCCTTAATAGATTTCTGAGATCGGTATTCAATATCATACTATGATAACAACATCTTCCAACGAGTGATCCTCCCAGTTAAAGCAAGCTTCCCAAAGATGTACTTGATTGGATCCATTTTGAATATCAACCAAGTGGTATGATTCAACATATACTGGCGCAAAAGCTTAGCAGACCAAGCCAATGCGTAACATGTCTTCTCAAGCATAGAATACCGAGTCTCACAATCGGTGAATTTCTTACTGAGGTAGTAAATTTCATATTCTTTCTTTCCTGATTCATTTTGATGACCTAGAACACAACCCTTACTCTCTTTAAGTACAGTAAAATACATGATCAACGGTCTTCCTTCAACATGCGGAGACAGAATGAGAGGCTCAGGAAGATACTCCTTGATACTATCAAAAGCTTTTTGGAAATCTCCGATCCGATCACAAGATTGATCTTTCCGAAGAAGCTTGAATATAGGCGCACATTGTTGGTGTAAGCCCTAGAGGCCAATACTTTTGGTACTTGTATCGAATTATTTATTAATTATAAAAGGATTTTTCTTTATTACGGTTGTTTAATAAAGTCCCTAGAATAGTTAGTCCGTTTAATGCATCAAGTGTGACTTGATCATGAGACCACATTAAACATAAGGACATTATTCTTAAAGTATCCGTAGTCGAGCTTTATTGTGAAGTGGGATAACATTAAAGCATTTAGACTATTATGTTTGTAGACTGATGATCACATCTCATAGATCATGGATAAAGAGTTATCAAGTCTTAAACATAAGTATGAATATTAGGAGTAATATTTATACCGGATTGACCCGCTATGAGAATACTATATAAAAAGTTATGCAAAGTGTCATAAGTTATTCTCATGGTGATAATGGTGTATACCACTCTTCGACCTGAAACCATTATGGATCCTAGATGTAGAATCGAGTGCTTTATTGCTGATCCAACGTTGTCCGTAACTGGATAACCATAAAGACAGTTGATGGGTACTCCACGAAGCATGCTAAGGGACATGAGTGACCTAGATGGAATTTGCCCATCCTGCATAACAGGATAAATGTCTATGGGCCCAATATTGAACTGGACAAGAATGACACGATCTATGCCTTGTGTTTAATATAGACATAAGGGAAAAAGGGTAATTATACACATAAGTATTATCACAGAAGGAATTGTCAGATCACATGACATTTTCGTGTCTTGGGTAGCAGTGATGTGTTGCTAGATATCGCTCACTGTTTATTATGTTAAATACATGATTTAATATAATTGCCAATGCCGCGAAAACCTACAGGGTCACACACAAAGGACGGATTGATAAGAGATAGAGTAACTAAGGAACACCGTAAGGTACAGTGCCCTTAAGTGAATTGTAAAACATCATAAAGATACGGTGTACTTAAGTAGAATACGAAATATGGTAAGGTACCATGAGCTTAAGTGATTTTGGGCATATTATAAGATATGGGCCAAAATACACTTAAGTGGGCTTTTTAGCATGAAGCCCACACAAGTGGTTCTATAAATAGAACCCTTGTGCAGAAGCATTCATTGCGGTTGCATTATTTTCGCTTTTTCTCTCTCTCTCTCTCACTCAAAGCCTTCATTCGTACCAGCTAGTACTGTGACTGAAGGAATCCGTTCATGTGGACTGAGTAGAGACGTTGTCATCATTCAACGTTCATGATCGCTCCGTGGACCTGCATCAAAGGTTTTGATCGTCACAAGAGATCTGCACCAAAGGTTTCAATCGTCACAAGAGGTAAATATTCTATCACTGATCATGACCATTCGTAAGGATCTCTAAAGGAGAAAATTTTAATTTCCGCTGTGTTTTGGATCGCATTTCTCCTTCACACATGTGGCATAAATCTTGAGATATAGTTCAAGCGACCGAAAGCCTCTGACTTGCTTCTCAGTTTTGGGCGCATGCATCTCTTGTATTGCTTTGACCTTGACAGGATCAACTTTAATACCTTTCTCGCTGACAACAAAGCCCAACAACTTACCAGAAACGAACACCAAAAGTACACTTATTAGGATTCAAGCGGAGTTTATACTTCCTCAGACGCTGGAATAACTTGAATAAATGCTCAACGTGCTCTTCTTCATCACTAGATTTAGCAATCATATCATCAACATAAACCTTAATCTCTTTATGCACCATATCATGAAAAAGAGAGGTCATAGCTCTCTGGTACGTCGCACCAGCATTCTTTAGACCAAAAGGCATCACTCAATAACAGAATGTTCCCCAGGGTGTATTGAATATGGTCTTCTCCATATCTTCAGGTGCCATCTTGACTTGATTATAACCTGAAAATCCGTCCATAAACGAAAAGACTTTGAATTTAGTTGTATTGTCTACCAACATATCAATGTGTGGCAGAGGAAAATCATCTTTCGGTCTAGCTTTGTTCAAATCTCTATAGTTAACACACATACATACTTTTCCATCTTTCTTAGGAACATGCACAATATTGGCCACCCATTGCGGATATTCGAAGGTAACAAGAAAACCAACATCAATCTGCTTTTGCGCTTCCTCTTTGATTTTCACTTCCATATCAGGATAAGTTCTTTTCAATTTCTGCTTGACCAACGGGAATTCTGGCTTCAACAGAAATCTATGCTCCACAATCTCAGAATCCAACCCAGACATGTCTTGATAGGACCAAGCAAACACATATGAATACTCACGAAGAAGATCAATCAACCCCTTCTTAGCTTTTGGACACAGTTGAGACCAAATCTTGACTTCTTTCACATTATCCTTGGAACCCAAGTTGACCAATTCAATCCGCTCTTTAAACAGCTGAATGGATTTTTCCTCGTACTCAAGTAAACGGGGTAACTCATCAGTTATTTCTTCATCATCAATCTCTTCCTCAACTTCAAACACAGGGAAATCAAAGTCTGAAGAGGGAGTATGATCATTGTATTCAATGCGTTTGAGAACCAACCTGCATAATAATTTGATATTTTGATTTTAAAGAAGTGGAATGCAAACAAATATTATGCATATGGAAAGTTCATTATTTATTTTATGTTCTTTTGTGATTACCATTTTCAGAAAAAGCAAAAAGTAAAAATAAAACATCATAGATGTGGATGAATAAAATTGTATTTTATTGATGATAATAAGTAAAATGACATACAATGTTCACTTCTCCCTTAGGCATAGGAGAAGGATTTTTAATAATAAAAACAAATTACTTAGAACGGTGAATGATATTAAGAACATCAACATCAACCCAATTGTTGCAAGTCTGGTCATGCGTCACAAAGTTGGCGCAAGCTTCATCTTCATCACCACTGTCCTCAATAAGGGCAACTGAGTGTTGATCATTCTGATGAATGAACCCTCCACTGCAGAATACTGGTTGCATAACCTTGACATTGGCGTTGAATGGCCCTGGTTGAAATCCGAGTCTTGCTCTATTCTTGTTCTCAATGACTTCCACAATACAACCCCATTTATTGATACTGCCAGCCTAAATAACCTCTTGCACATCTTTTAAACAAGACATGGGTGCCCCAGCCTCTTTCAATTCATCAACAACGGACAAAGCTTAAAACAATGTTCCAACTTCCTCCTCAGCAGCAACATACATGAAAGATGACAAATGGCTCACCAACAATGCCTTCTCCCTACCAACAACGACAAGCTTCCCGTTCTTCACAAATTTCAGCTTCTGGTGTAGAGTAGACGCCACAGCTCCAACTTCATGAATCCATGGCCTTCCCAATAAGCAGCTATAAGCCGGGTGGATATCCATTACCTGGAAAGTAATCTAGAAATCACTCGGACCTATCTTTACTAGAAGGTCCACTTCTCCAATGATAGTTTTACGAGAACCGTCAAATGCTTTAACAACCATGTCGTTGTACCTCATCGGGGCGCCTTGATAGGAGAGTCTTGACAAAGTTGACTTCGGCAACAAGTTCAATGATGACCCTGTGTCAAATAACACATTGGATGAAGCCTCCTCCTTGCAATTCATCGAAATGTGCAGTGCTAAATTTTGATTTTTACCTTCCTCAGGAAGCTCTTCATCACAAAAACTCAGATTATTACAAGTGATGTTGGCAACTATGTGGTCAAACTGATCCACATTAACATTGTGTTCAACATATGCCTGTTCCAACATTCTCTGCAATTCTTTTTTGTGCGCTTCAAAATTCATTAGCAATGATAGCACAAAGATTTTTTACGGCGTCTAGAACAGCTGCTCCACAACATTTAATTCACTTATTTTGATTAATTGTAGCACCTCATCATCGTCGTTACCCTTCAATTTGCTGGGTTCACCAGACTGACACATTGGAGCGCTAACCAGATTCACTACAGGAATCTCTGCCTTATTACCTACCGACACATCTTCTACAATATCGAAAATATCAGACTGAACACATGACCACTATTGGTCACCTTTGTTATATCTGCAATGTTTACCACTGAGTCTGTAACTGGTAGAGGAACATCTTGACCATTTTCATTCGTTGTGGCATTGTACTGATATGGTACAACTTTATCGTATGCATAGGGGACAGGGCCCACTAACCGTATAACCAACGACGATACCGATCTATTGACATTACTGTTGTTGCTGTTATCAAACTAAATCACTACCCGCTCGTGGGTCTTGAACACCGGTACAATGACATTCACATCATCTCCCATATTCCATGACTGTTGAATCTGGATTACATTCTCATCCATCAACTTCTGGATATCCCTCTTGACCACCATACACCCATGGGGGTTCACACTATAAATGACACAACCATCATGGTCATGTTCATAGTCACTGATTAAACATAGAGTTCTATGCATTTCTACCAGAGACCTCCCAATACGCCTCACATCAAAAACTATAAAATTCCCTGGACATCCGTCCACCATGTTGACAGAAGCGTTACCATGAGTAGGCAGCGAATTGGCTTTCACATTAGGCGCTCTGTCCTTAAAGGAAACCATACCACTCTTCATAAGCTTCTGAACTTCATATTTCAATGGATGGCAGTTATCTATATCATGACCAGGGGATCCCTGGTGAAAAGCACAACGAAGATCAGGCTTGAACCACCATGGTAGTGGCTCGGGAATTTACAGAGGGTTTCTCGGCTGAATAAGATTCTTGAGTACCAAAGACGGGTACAACTCTGCATACGTCATAGGAATAGGGTCAAAGGAGATCTTCTTCCTCTCAAAATTTTGTTGATGATGATTGTTGTTGTTATAGTTAGTCCTTTGTTGCGGTTTTTGTTGGTGTTATTGTTGCTCAACTAGAACTGATTGATTATTGGAATTGTTGGAGAAAACTAGAATTACTGAAGAAATTTGGTGCTGATGTTGACAGGGTTGAGAACTTTTTCTGACATGAGGCCTCCTCTTCCTCCCCACTGATATTGAATTAGTTTCTCCCTTCTTCTCTTAGAGAAACTTCCACCATACTTCTTGATAGATGGAACACAACAACCATAGTAGGAATGGGTTAGCTAGTAGCAACAATAGGAACAGTTGAAACAATCTCAGAAATGATAGTCCTCTGAGGAGGAGGAGTTGCAGGAGACAGTGACGGCTGATTCTGAGCAACAATCACGGATTTCATTAGCTCCGTAAGTTTGGCGATCTCATCCTTTAGCTCTTTATTCTCTTGCTCTAGATGCTCCATTCTCTTATTGATTAGCATGAGTACTATAGTGGTGAGTCAGTTTGGCTGATGCACAAAAGAAGAACTGATAAGACATATGGCGGAAGAAACCTGTCGTGCAAATGATGCATGTAATGATGCATGTTTTTAATTTCAAGGAACATATGAAGCCTCATTTGCAAATATATATTCAAATAATGATAACAATAATAGTAATTCAATTGACCATAAAATCTCTTTTTATTCATAAAATTGGAAGGATTATACTGAGTACAATTTCCGAAACCAAAGTGCAAATACAAGAGAAAAGGAAACTATCATCCTAAGGATCCCTAGCAACGGCATTAGCTGATATGGCTATGGGTGCATACTTCCTTCAGATAGAATCTCGGACTCAAAGGATGTCTTCATCTGAGCCTTCTTAAGAACTAGTTGATCAACAATCTTCTTCCAAGTACCAGAAGGTTGGTGCATGCTAGAGGAAGATAAACCATCTACCTCTCTCTGTCTCTTCACTATACGGTCTTCAAGAATATCAATAAGTGAATCCTTGTCCTTAGAATCAAGCTGCAACTCTTCATGCTTTTGGATCAAAGCATGGAACCGCTCTTCCCACACATCTCTCTCTTGCTTCATCTTGGAAAGTTCGTCTTCTAACTCCTCTACATACTGGTTAGGGAGAGTTGATGGCTCAGTCACAACCACAAACGTTGATCTTTCACAAGCGTACGACATCTTGAGCTCCAAATCTCTCTTCTTCATCCAAATGGTGTAAGGTTCTAAAGCTACACAGTTGTATGGACCAAGCTCGGATCATCGCTTCCTATGCACATTATGCCAAGCATGTATCATACTTTTCTTTAAAAGTTGGGGATCTTTACCCTTTTGATAAAATAAACATTCTAACTAAGTGTTATTAGGTTTATCTATCGAGGGAAACCCAAGTTGACGATGGGCTAATACTGGGTTGTAGTTGGTTCCTCCTTGTGTACCAGTGAGAGGCACATTAGAGAACTCTCCACAAATATCAATGATATCCAAGCTACCCAATGCAGAATCATACCAAACAATATCATCATTAGTGAGAGACATAAGTATCTGGGACCACCGTAGACATTTCGGTTCTCCATGAAAGCAGGCATTTGAGGCAAGTGTGAAATAAACCACTTGTACAGAAGAGGAGCATGTCACACAATAGTCCCACCACCTTTAAAATTCCTCAAATGCAAAGAGAAATACATATCACCCAACAGAGTCGGAACAAGATTCCCAATCAAGAAAATTCTAATGGCGGTAACATCAACAAAACCGTCAATGTTAGGGAACAAGGTTAAACCATAGATGAGTAGAACAAAGATAACCTCAAAAGCATCCATGCTACCGGATTGAGCAAAAACAGTAGCCATACCAATGAGAAACTCAAAAGTCAACCCAAGAATTCCTCCTTTCTTCACCAAATGAGCATCAATCTTAGATTTCTTCAGATGAAGATCTTTAGCTATGACATGAGATCTGAGAATCTCTTCTAATCCACTAAAAGGCACCTTGTCAGATACGGGTATACCCAAGAGATGGGCATACCCTTCCAACATAGGCACAAGCTAGTAATCTGGAAATGTGAAGCACCGATAGAGAGGATCGTAGAATTGAACCAAAACACTCATAAGTCCTCCAACCACATCAATAGATAACACATACAAGAGTTTCCAATGACATTGCTTAAAGTCCAAGGGATCTAGTGCAAATGATGACAACTTCCTTAGCTCTTTCAAATCAGGACATCTGAAATTGTACTTCTTAGTGTCCCTTCGTCCACAATCCATGGTCTGAAAACCTTTGCAAATAACTAGTTTCCTTGAAATTTATTTTCTGTGGTGAATTTCATGATGTGCAGGTATGCATGAATGCAACAATCACACACAAGCGATCACACACAAGGCAAACACAAACAAAGGTCAAGGGACGAATCAAGTCATCATCAAGATCAATCATCCATTTTGTTGGATTATGGTTTTCACCTTATCAACACCTGAGTTCCATTGATATTGATGAGACTTTATCGAATCAACCAAGAATCAAAGGGTTTGTTGCGAGTCACGAGCATGGAATCAGGTTAAGAACCTTCCCAAAGGAGTGTACTAAGGATAAAAACATGTATATCATGTTGTAAAAAGTTCCCAGAGCCTTGATTCCATCTATCAGATATCATAGGTTAGGATGACTAACTCATCAACCCATAATATTCTCAAGAGAAACTCGTCCGAGTGTAGTATCGCGTAACAATTGTTATCAAGTCTAAACCTAAACAGTCTCCGCACAATGTCCTAAATAGGCCAAGTTGGGTTAAATGTTCTATGGTCCTCATCTTCTCGGACCCCCAATCAGAGATAGTAATACCTATCCATAAATAACTTATGTGACATCAGTAACTCTAAAGAGGTCTCCACTGAGTAGATGGATCTCAAGCCAACTTGTTAAGGACTACTCCACACAAGTTGAACATGATTATACCATCCTCCTATCTTAATTGCACTCATGTTTGGGTTAGAACTTATCTCACCACACAAAGCTCACCAAGCACAACAGACAGATTATATCACACAAACAAATATACAAACATCAAATATACAAATATATACACACAAAAAAGTAGGCTAAACCCACTGAGGATTTTTTTCCTCCCCAACAGAGTCACCACTTAATTTTTGTAGCGGTAAATTCATGACCATTAAGCTATAGATAAACTTGACGTCAATAAAATGCCAGAGATTACGGGTAAGGGGGTTGGTTACATAGAGGGTAGGTGTTAACACCCAAAGTGTCCTAGGTACTCCTAGGGAGCCCTTTTTGTGTGCATATGTTTTTAGGTATAAATGATATTTGATAAAACAAAGAGTGTGGGGATGAGAAAAGAATTCATTGATTATATTTGTGTTTGACAAGACCATCAGTCTTTTGCCTACGTACCAACATAAAATGAGGAATCAAAACCCCGTAGTTCGTGGTAAAAATTTGAAATGAGTTGGTGAATTGATTTTAACAAAAGTTTAGATGAAAAGGCACAAAAGGCCAAAAAATTTAATGGGGTTGTTAATTATTTTTTGTCATTTTGAATTTTAAGTAAATATAGTTAAGTTTATTTACAAGATTTATTTAAGAAAAAGTTTGAAAAAATTCAATGGCATAAGGCCAAAGTTTCTAATCATAAAAACATGTCTAAATTTGAAATTACAAGAAAAGAAAGTTTTTGAAAAGAGGGAGAGATTTTGAAATTTAAGAAGTGGGAGGAGATGAAGAGACTACCCTAAGCAAAAATTTAAAAGTTAAGAGTTGAAAAGATATGACCAATGGCATGCAATCTAACAGACAAGAATATCATATAGAAACCCATTTTCCTTTGGACCTTGACCAAGCAATAAGCAACATGCAATAAGCAATATCCAAACATCATAAAGATCAAGGCATCAAATAAATATAGCCACATCAAAGCAAGCATTCCAATAGCTAGCAGTCTTCATTGTTTTCCAGTCCATAAGATGAAATATTGCTTGATAAACTCAGAACAAAGCATCATACATAGACCAAAACAAAAGTAACAATTAAGCATAGAGATAAAGTAGAAGATGAATCAAATAAATACTCAAGTCTTGCATCAGATGAAAGTTACTGTCAAAGATAGCTCAGTCTCAAAGTGTTGGCATTGGCCAAGTTCTTTAGCATAAGGAATATTGCCTAACTCTAAGTCCAAAGCTCAGATCAAATTCCAACAATCCACCAAATGTTTTTAGGGGTTTTGTTGTTATTAGGTGTTTTAAGGTCCTAAGACCATAAACAAAATCAAAACACGCAAACAAATATATACAATCACAAGATATGGCTCAAATGAGCAAAGTGAAAAGGACTTGAAACATAAATAAGTTGCATGAAATGTAAATGGCAATGGATGATAAATGACTGAAGCTTCAATTTCATAAAGTAAATAACTTGAAAGTAAAGCAATAATGAATAAGAGTTGGTTAATGGTTGGTCAAATGTTAGTGTTGAGTTTTAATTGATTAAGTCATTCTTTGGAGAACACTTAACCATTCATTCACAAGTATGAATCCTTGAACCAAGAAATATTTCATGAGAAGGCCTCCAACTTGGATAATTCAACAAGTATGCCACTAGATCCCATGAAAGGAAAAAAGGTCAAGTATCCACATAATACTATTAAGAATGAGAGACTTATAATCTCACTTACTAGAATGTTATACCTCGAGGGTTAGATTTAGCTCTATGTTAAGAAATCATAATTGGATTTATGTAGAAGTCACAATTATCTGAGGTCGGGCAATAAAAATATAGGTGTTAATGCATGTTAGAGATTTGGTACAAAGAACCAAACTCCTAAAACATACCACACACTAAAAGAAAATGGGATGGACCTATCTCAGACATACTTGTATTGATTCATCTGACACAAGGTCATTGATGAATCAATTAGCATTTAGACATTAGAGATTTCATTGGTCAAATGAGGGAATGGGGAAGAATAGGTATAAAGATGAAGAGGGAGGGGAAAATAGAAACACAAATTGGTCATGAGAGGAATTTCATCTGATCAAAACCATCCATTCATTTTGGGAGATGAAATGTACATTTCATCAATCCCCTAAATCCAATGGTTTTGATCCAAAAAAAGTCAAATCAACCATGACCAAGGCCCAAACAGAAAGTCAAACACCACAAGACCATAAAAATATCTCAACATAATTTTTAAACATTTAATCAATTAAAAAATGAATGTAAATGCATTTTAATTTGGACAAAACCTCAAATCCCTTCAAAACACCAAATAAATGGCCAAGGGATTTATCATAGGGTAAACAAGGTCAAAGGACCTTAGACAAAAAAATTCATGATTTTTAAAAAGTCAGAAGTATTTTTAAAAAATTAAAAATATGCGCAAAAATATTTAATTCATGAAAAATACCAAAATCAATCCAAAAATGACTTTAATTCATAATATGGAAGAGAAAACTATTTAAAGATTTTTGGTGAAAGTGCCATATTTTTTGGATTAAAAATGGATTTATTATGAATTAAACAAAATAAGGTAATTAAATGAAAAAATCAGAATATATGAAAAAACAAGGGCCATCAGATCTCCCTCATTAATTGAGGTGGCAGATCTGATGGTCACGCGCATGGGAACACGATGCACCAAGGTCAATGCATTGTAAATAGAGTCAAACAAATCAAAGGCCCTGATTATAACATTTAAACATGATCAAGTGGTTGGGAAGGCGCCAACGCACCACCGTAGCCCTAACTCCGATCTTCTTCTCCGGTGGACCTCACCGGACTGGTCCACTATAAACCACCACAAAAATTAAAAGTGAGGACATCATTTTAAAGTAAAAATGCTCAGGAGCACGAATCTGACCTCTATTTCTTCCAATTCCAAGTATATTGAAAGATACATGGATTTGAAATTTGAGGTTCATGATCTGAGTTGCTTCGATTTAACCTTAAAGCAACTCAACCTTGTTCCCTACATTGGTAGGACTTTAGAAAACCAAAAATCAATCAAAATAGTTGAGAAATGAGGGACAATCGAAGAAGAGACGTTTCTGAAATTTCACCTTCGGGTAGCTCGAGTTTAGCTTGATCTTGCTTCCAATTTGGCTTAGCTTGACTCTAGAAGCTTGTAGGAAATGAAATGGGTCAAAGAGAGGCTTGGGTTCTTGGAGTTTCAATCTCAAAACAGAAGGAGATTTGAAACTCTATTTCAAGTCAAATATTCAAGTTTATCCTTTAATGGAGGTTAGGGAAGAAATGGTTCAAAGCTTGGGCAATCAGGGATCCTCCTTCTGATCACCAAGGTCATGTATATATAGGGTATCAAGTTGTTTTTCACACACTTTGAATTTTGCCAATTTTATCAACTTTGCTTACATGGATACATGGGTGTATACAAGGCCCAATTTATGATGCCAAATGATCCAACATTATGTGCTAATCAACCTGAAATGATATCACATGGTCATGAATTATGGAAATGAATTTTGAACATATATCTTACCAAATGTAGCCTTGTAAAGAACCCATGCTAAATTTCTTCAAATATTGTCCAAATGAAGTGATCTTGGACGTTTTGGAAAGATGACATCAAGGGGAACAACTTTCATGTTTAAAACTTTTCCATTTGGAGTTTGTATCATGATGAATTTTGAGGTGGAAGTTTGACAAATCAAATATATTTGAAAATTTTCTAAGTACCAAGTCAAATGACCACTTCTTCCACCTTGAATAATTTTTTCTATGAGCTTAAAATGGAAAAAATTCCTTCATTAAAGTTGTAGATCTTTCATCTCTCTTTAATTTGGTCACAAATTTGACCTCATTTGGATTTGGCATGAGGGAGTTATGCATTTTAGAAGTTGAGGAAAATTGCTTATTCAATGATGATGACCCAAAATGACCTATAATGTTTCATCTTGAAATAGACCATGAAACTTGGATGGACTTCATCTCATAAAAATTGAGCAAGTTATGGTCCTTGGAAGTTGACCTCCTAACTAGGGCATAGACAAAATGACCTATAATGATTTACCATAAAAAATGACTTTCCAAGCAAAACTAGATCTTCATGTCAACATTAAAGTTGTTTTGAATGTCATAAATAGTAACTTTGCGCTTGGAATCATTTTCATATGACAAACATAATAGGAGGTAAGGTCTAGGGACCCCCAGTTTTGACTAGTTGACTTTCTTTGGTCAACATCTTTGAACCAACTTGCAAACTTAAAGTTCTTTTCATCTTTGGGACTCATGTAGGATCATATATGTATAAGATGATTTATTATTAAGTATCACCTGGTATATTGGACCAAATGTTGAAGAAACTTGCTGAGGAAGTCACACAAGATACCTAGATGAATTAGGGTTTCCAAGGCAAACTAGCTTCAAACTCTTGATGATTTCTTGATCCAAATGCTAAATGAAGAACATGGGGATCCATATACGATGTCTAGAACCATTTTGAACCATCTCTTAACTGACCTCCTTGCACTGAGGGTCTCAAACCCTAGTTGTGAGCTTGATGAGGCATTGGTGGATGCACACACTACCTATAAAAGAAAAAAAGATACACATAGACATATTTTTGGTATTTCGGTTAGTAAACGAAGAAAAATAAAGTATGATTCAATCAAATATGCTTGGTGATCTCTCCCAATGCAAACCCAATGAATGAGAGGTGAAGGGGATACCAAGTGTGTGATCCCAAAGCTAATGTAAATAATGTTGGTATAAGCCCTAGAGGTCAATACTTTTGGTACTTGTATCGAGTTATTTATTAATAATAAAAGGCTTTTTCTTTATTATGTTTGTTTAATAAAGTCCCTAAAATAGCTAGTCCGTTTAATGTATCAAGTATGACTTAATCATGAGATCACATTAAACATAAGGACACTATTCTTAAAGTATTCGTAGTCGAGCTTTATTGTGAAGTGGGATAACATTAAAGCATTAAGACTATTATGTATATAGACTGATGATCACATCTCATGGATCATGGATAAGGAGTTATCAAGTCTTAAACATAGGTGTGAATATTAAGAGTAATATTTATACTGGATTGACCCTCTATGAGAATACTATATAGAATGTTATGCAAAGTGTCATAAGTTATTCTCATGGTGATAATGGTGTATACCACTCTTCGACCTGAAACCACTATGGACCCTAGATGTAGAGTCGAGTGCTTTATTGCTGATCAAACATTGTCCGTAACTGGATGACCATAAAGACAATTGATGGGTACTCCGCGAAGCATGCTAAGGGACACGAGTGACCTAGATGGGATTTGCCCATCCTGTGTAACAGGATAAATGTCTATGGGCCCAATATTAAACTGGACAAGGATGACACGGTCTATGCCTTGTGTTCAATATAGACATAAGGGCAAAAGGGTAATTGTCCACATAAGTATTATCACGTAAGGATTTGTCAGATCACATGACATTTTCGTGTCTTGGGCAGTAGTGATGTGTTGCTAGATATCGCTCACTGTTTATTATGTTAAATACGTGATTTAATATAATTGTCGATGCCGCGAAAACCTACAGGGTCACACACAAAGAGCGGATTGATGAGAGATAGAGTAACTAAGAAACACCGTAAGGTATGATGCACTTGAGTGAATTGTAGAACATCGTAAGGTACGGTGTACTTAAGTAAAATACGAAATATGGTAAGGTACCACGCACTTAAGTGATTTTGGCATATTATAAAATATGGGCCACATACACTTAAGTGGGCTTTTTAGCTTGTAGCCCACACAAGTGGTTCTATAAATAGAACCCTTGTGCAGAAGCATTCATTGGAGTTGCAAATTCGTTTTCTCTCTTTCTCTCACTCAAAGCCTTCATTCGTAGCAGCTAGCACTGAGATTGAAGGAATCCGTTCGTGTGGACTGAGAAGAGGCGTTGTCATCGTTCAACGTTCGTGATCGCTCTGTAGATCTGCATCAAAGGTTTCAATCGTCACAAGAGATAACGATTCTATCACTGATCATGCCCATTCGTGAGGATCACTAAAGGAGAAATTTTAAATTCCATTGCATTTTGGATCGCTAGTCTCCTTCAAAAATTGGGGTCTTACAATAGCACACCTCCTTCAAGTGTTTATTGTTATCCTTAACATGTTTAAACTTGATTATCTTCATGCCATGTCTAAATTGATTCACCTTTAAAATATGTTTTGTATGAATGATTAGTAAGTGATTAGGGTTTCTACTAGCTTGTTTCTTGTTCATGCCATGATTAGGGTTTAGGTCTAAACTTGTCCCTAACATGTTATTTCCTCTTGTGTGACTTGAATACATAGTGATCCACTTAAGGTTTTACTTTGTCCACACCATGTTCATATGATCCATGTGTTGAATGTATTTTATCACAACTTTACTTGACAACCATATATCTTGATTATGATACTTGTCTTATGTGGTTTGATACCCTTGTGTTGAATAATGTACACTTGTTTAAATTGTGTCTTGTAATTCTTCCCAAATTTTCAATTTTATATCCATATCTTGTGATATTTTATCATTTCATTCAATTATTTCCTTCATAAACTTCCAAAATGATTGAATATGCATCTCATACTTGTTCATGTACTATCTCTTGTGATGTTATGTGAACCTTTGTCATCATACCTCAAAAACATGCAAGTAGCTTGTTCATGTCTTGCCAATTTATGTGTCTTTATGCACCAATCCAAGGGAAAGGATCTTATGTTGACTTCTCAGTCATATACTATCTGTTTATTTGTTGACTTTATTTGTCCATTCATGCATCTACATTAAACCTTTTAAACTAAAACACCAACACAAACCTTGACTTACCTTTAGTCAATGGACTTTCAATGACACCTGAAAATACTTTAGTACACATGAAGTATTTCAAACACAAACCTTGACTTACTTTTAGTCAATGAATCTTTCAATTACAAATACTTTAGTATACATGAAGCATATCAACTCAAACTTTGACTTACCTTTAGTCAAGTAACACTTTTACAAAAGCATTTTTACCCCTTTTATTACCCCATTCAAAAATGGAAACAACTTTTAAACATAGATAAATTCAAAAGGTTCCTATAGAGTACTATAGATGCTTAGGGTGCTAATACCTTCCTGTAGCAGTAAATTCATGGCCATTAAGCGATGGATAAACTTAATGTCAATTACACCAGAGTCGCCACTGTACTTTTATTGTTTCCAAAGGAAAAGGGAAAAGTACGAACAAAACCCAAAGATAAGAAGTTTTCAAATCAAAACTAATAAAATGGCAGAGATTACAGGTAAGGGGGTTGGTTACACAGAGGGAAGATGTTAGCACCCAAAGTGTCCTATGTACTCCTAGGGAGCCCTTTTTTATGTGCGTATGTGTTTTGGTATAAAATGATGTTTGAGAAAACTAGAGGGTGGGGATGAGAAAATAATTCATTGATTATATTTTTGGTTTTGACAAGACCTTCGGACTTGTGCCTACGTACCAACATAAAATGAGGGATCAAAACCTCGTAGTTCGTGGTATCAAGTGAGTGGATTGCTTTTAGTCAAAATTTAAATTTTAAAAGAGGCACAAAGGGCCTAAAAGAGTTTGAATGAGTGTTAGTTCTTTTTGTCTTTTGAAATTTTAAGTCAAATATGATTAAGTTCATTTACAAATTTGATTAAGAAAAGAGTGTAAAAATGCAATGGCATAAGGCCAAAGTTTCTAATTTGCAATAAAGTCTAAGTTTAAAAATCACAAGAAAAGAAGATATTAAAAGAGGGGAGAGATTTGATATTTAAGAAATGGGAGGAGATGAAGAGACTAATCCTAAGAAAAAATTTAAAAGTTAAGAGTTGAAAAGATCTGACCAATGGGATGCAACGCAATAGATAAGAGTGTCATATAGAAACCCATTTTTCCTTTGGATTTTAGAATCAAGCAATATCATTACACAAATAGTAAGATGAAGAGAAAGGCATAAAAAATAAAGATAATCGCATCCAAGCTAGCAACTTCAGAGTCTTTTTCATAATCTTCCATGTATCACATGACATACTCCTTGAATGGCTCAGAATAAGGCATTAGACACACGTACAAAGTAACATTTGCATCAAGATCATGTAGTAGATGGACTCAAGTGGATCCCAATACTTGCATCAGATGAAAGCTCAAACTTGGTTTCAAAAAAGTTGGCATTGGCCAAGTCCTTTTGCATAGGGAATGTTGCCTAATTCTAAGTCCAATACTCAGATTAAATCCAACAGTCAACATAAACATTTTTATGGGTTTTGTTGTTTGTTAGGTATTTTAAGGCCCTAAAACTACAAACACAAACAAGATACACAAACAAAAATATACAATCACAATGTATGGCTCAAATGAGAAAATATAAACATGATCTTGAATAAACAAGTTAGATTATATGTAAATGGAAAAAATGATAAATGACTTGAATTCTAAATGACATAAAGTAAATGACTTGAAATTAAAAGTAAATATAATAAAGGTTAGTCAAATGTTAGTTGATTAGATGTTAGTATTGTTTTTGCTTTTCAATTGATTAAGTCATTCTTTGGAGAACACTCAACCCTCTATTCACAAGCATGGATCCTTGAACCAAGACATCTTCCAAAGGAAGGAAAAAAGGCCAAGTTTCCACATAATACCATGAAGGGGGGGGGGGGGGGGACTTACAATCCCACTTACTAGAATGTTATGCCTTTTTGGGTCAAGATTTAGTGCTATGTTAAGCAATCGTAATTGGACTTATGTAGAAGTCACAACTATCTGAGGTCGGGCAATAGAAATTTTAGTGTTAATGCATATTAGAGATATGGTATAATGGATCACACTCATAAAACATACCACATTTAAAAAGAAAATGGCAAAAGGGGGTCCTAATCTCATCCATACTTATATTGGTTTATGAACTAATTAGCATTAGGATATAGATATATCATTGGTCAATGGAATGGATGAGGTATAATGGGATTGAAGATGAAGAGGGAGGGGAAATGAGACAAACACAAATTGGTAATGGGAGGAATTTTATCAAATTAAAATCATACATTCATTTTGGGAGATGAAATGTACATTTCATCAATCCCATAAATCCAATGATTTTAATCCAACAAAGTCAAATCAACCTTGACCAAGGCCCAAATATAATAGTCAAACTTCACAAGTCAATAAAAATAGCCCAACACAATTTATTTCAATTAAACAAATTAAAAATGAATTAAATTAAATTATGTTTGATCAAAAACCTAAAATCTCTTCAAAACACCAAATAAATGGCCAAGAGATTTATCCTAGGTCAATGAAGGTCAAATGACCTTAGACAAAGAATTTCATAATTTTAGGAAAGTTCAAAGTATTTCTAAACAATTCAAAATATACACAAAAACAAATAAATCATGAAAAATATCAATATTGATCCAAAAAATAATTTTAATTCAGAAAATGAAAGAGAAAAATATTTGATTTTTTTTTGTGAAAGTCCCATATTTTTTGGATCAATAATGAAATTAATATGAATTAATGAAAATAAAGCAATAAAAATGAAAAATCAGAAAACCAAAAATACGTGGACCATCTGATCTCCCTCATTAATTGAGGTGGCAGATCAAGTGGTCCAAAACGCGTGTTCCATGTGGTCTTCAGTCAAATGTTCCACACACGTGGTAATCACTTTGGACGCGTGAGATTAAAAACTGGGACTCAGACTGGTCCAACCAAAACTTCGTGAAAAATGGAAAATGAGTACACTATTTTGAAGGGAAAATGCTCAGGAGCTCGAATCTGGCCTCAAATTTGTCTAATTCCAACTATATAAAAAGATACAGGGATTTGAATTTTGAGGATCATGAACTGAGTTGCTTGGATTTGACCTCAAAGCAACTCAATCTTGTTGCCTACATTGGTAGGACTTCAAACAACAAAAAATCAACAAGAATAGTGGAGAATTAAGTGAGAATCAAAGAGATGAAAATTCTGAAAGTTCACCTTCAATGGAGCTTCAGATTGGCACGATCTTGCTCTCAATTATACTTGTCCTTGCTTCAGATGCTTGATGGAATAGAAATGGATCAAGGAAAGGGATGGACTCTTGGAGTTTCAATCACAAAACAGTTGGAGATTTGAAACTCGATTTTCAAATAAAATATTCAAGCTTATCCTTTAATGGTGAGGGTTTGGGGTTGATGAATCAAAGCTTGGGCATGAAGTCCCTATTTCTGAGCAAGAGAGGTTCTATTTATAGGCCAAAGGTAATGATATTTGCACAATTCCATTTTTTGCAAAACTTGAAAATATATCTTGCATGGGGGTGTGATAGGCCCATCAAGTGATGCACTTAGGTCCAAAATTGAGTGTAAACCCTACTGAAATCATGTTGTCAAGCCATGCATTCCTGTATGAAAAGTGGAAGTGGAAATCATCCAAATGATCCTTCAACTTTAACCCATGCGCAAGTGCCTCATACTTTATCCAAATGAGATGATTTTGGACTTTTTGGAAATGTTAGATCAAGAGTAGCAACTTTCATTTTGAACACTTTTTCATTTGAAGCTTGGATCAGGATGAATTTTAAAGTGGAAGTTTGGAAAATCAAACATATTAAATAAAATTCTAAGTACCAAGCCATATGTTCACTTCTTCCACTTTGAATAACTTTTTCTATGAACTCCAAATGAGAAATGTTCCTTCATAAAAGTTGTATATCTTCGAAATCAATTAAATTTGGTCATAAATTTGACCTTATTTGGATTTAGCATGAAGGAGTTATGCATTTTAGAAGTTGAGGAAAATCACTTGTTCAATGGTATCGGTCCAAAATGACCTATAATGTTTCCTCTTGGCACATGCATTTTAAAGTTGAATTTAAACTTCCTCCAAACATCAAAGTTGAATTATACATATTTAAATTGATCATGTAATTTTAATGGCTTTCATATCATAAAAATTGAGCAAGTTATAGTCTTGAGAAGTTGACCTTCAAACTAGGGTTTAGACAAAATGACCTATAATCTTTCACCATCAAAAATGATTTTCGAAGCAAAACTAGCTCTTGAACTCAACATGAAAGTTGTTTAGAATGTTATTTAGAGTAACTTTACTCTTGAAATAAGTTTCATATGACAAACATTGTAGGAGATAGGGTCTAGGGTACCCGAGTTTTGACTAGTTGACTTTCTCTGGTCAACCACCACGAACCAACTTGCTAGCTTCATATTCTCTTGACTTTTGGGACTCATTGAGGATAATATTTTCATAAGATGATGTAATTTTAAGTATACCTTGAAATATTTGATCATTTTTTCAAGAAACTTGCTGAAGAAGTCACACAGGATACCCAGATGAATTAGGGTTTTCAAGGAAAACCAACTCCAATCTCTTAATGGTCTCTTGATCAAAATATCATGTAAAGATCATGGGGATCCTGTAGCGGGGTTTTTGTTACCTTTAGGTTTATTGACTAAACCAAAAGTAAACATACAATTTGAGTAGCCACCGCACTTTTATTTGTCCAAAGGAAAGGCTAAAAAGCGAACAAAAGCCAAGTAAGAAGTTTTTCAAATCAAAAACTAATAAAAATGTCAGAGATCTAGGTAAGGGGGTTGGTTATGAAATGGGAAGGTTTTACGCACCCAAAACATCCTTAGTACTCTAAGGGAACCCTTTTTGCAAATATGTGTTATAGGTTGGTATTTGTGAAAAGATTTGTACAAAAGATTGGGGGGATGAGAAGAGAACAGATTATATTTACAAGTTTTGTTGTTTGAATGGATGAACCCATTGCCTACGTACCATCACAAAGGAGGATCAAAACCTCGTAGTTCGGGGTAAAAATCTCAAAGATTGGTGAATTGATTTGATCAAAAGCCTTAAGGTCTTTTGTTATCAAAGGGAGAAAACTCAACCCAAACCAACAATCCACCATGTGAGGAAAGCTTCAACATGCTAGTGAGGGGTTAACCCTATAATAAGCATGGAAGTCTTGTAATCCAATTACTAAGGATGAGGTGAGATTTACATCAACCACTATGATAACTCAAACCTATGACTAATGTTTTGAAAAGGTTTTAACAAGTGGCCATTGAAACCACAAAAACAACTTGAAGTGAGTTATATTTACAAGTTAGATTTATTTACAAAATGAAGTCAAAGTTGGATTAAGATTTATTCACAATGAGTATTGATGAAAATGGTTTTGAAAATTCAAAGGCTTAAGGCCTAGGTTTCTAATTTGAAACAAAGTCAAAGTTTGAAGAAAAGATTTTTGGCTTGGTTAGAGTGGGGAGAAGAAGAGAAAGGCTAGTCCTAAAGCATACAAAGATAAGAGGGGAAAGAAAAACCCTTGGAGTTCCTTTTCTTGAAGTCATAGAGATGACTCAAGGTGCTCCTTTCCCTTGGACTTAGTACACAAACAAACAATCAAAAATTTGAATTCAAGCTCCTAGGATCTCCATTTGGCTTGGCTCTTAACTTGGCTACTCATGACAATGGTCCTCTTTTCACAATCTCAAGGTGGGATCCCTATCACACAGACGCAAACAACAAAAAGTTCACAACAAAATAAGGGGAATGGACAAAGAATAAGTTTGGAGGAGAAGTCCTTTGAGATCAACTTTGAGTTTTAGCATTCTAAAGACATGAGGCCTAGTTTCTCTTCAACAAGTTCTGCATTCTAAAGGCATGAGGCCTAGTTGCTCTTGAACTCCTTTAAGCATAGGTAAGTCCTAATTCTAAGTCCTTTCTCCTTTTGCATTTGGTTCACACAAAACAAGCACAAAGCAAACACAAGATAACAATATATTTATATACAATAATGGGCTCAAATGAGCAAAAGAAAAATGACATAAACCAATATGAATAATGAGCAAGAAATAAATGACATTAAAAGTAAATGGCAAGAAATTAAAAGCTCAAATTAAAGTTAGTAGTTAGTAAAGCTCTGTTAGTTTGTCATAAGACAATGTAGCGCTATGTTAAGCAATCGTAAGTGGACTAATGTAGTAGTCACACCTATTTGAGGTCGGTCAATAAAAATATAGGCAATGAAACACAAGTTAGAGATCATGACTAGTAAGCTAAGCTCCATAAACTTGTCATGCCAAACAAAAGGGGAAGAACCTTGTATTGACTTTTAGTTATTTGCTTGACCAAGAAGCAACCTATCTTGGACACAAAACAACTCACTTGATAATGGATCAAGTTGAGTTTGATTTGGATCAAAGAAGGTTAAACTTCTCATTTGTCAAGTCCAACTTCAAGACTTTAACTCATTGGCCATTGATGGAAAGAAAGGGATGAAGAGGAAAGGGAGGGAAAAAGAAGACCACAACCAAATCCAATTAATCAAATGTGAATCAAATCAACATCAACCAACACCAAACAGAAAACAAATGAAGATAACAAGTCAAAGAGTCAATGGTATTTTTTTGGTATTTTTTGAATTAAAATAAAATGCAAATAAAAAATAAACAAATAAGGTCAAACCTCAAATTTAACTCAAATCAACTTCAACAAGTCCAATCAAATTCTCATAGGTTCAACATAGTCAAACAAGCTTTGACTAATTTCCTCACCAATTTTTGAAACCAGAAAGTATTTAAAAGCAATTAAAAACAATAAAAAATAGCACAATATGAATTAAAATCTCAAATAATCTCAAATCAAATAAGAAATTGATGAGACTATTTTTCATTGACTTATCATGATCCATAAATGTTATGAAAATATTTTTGGATTTTTCAAAAGTCAGAAAGTATTTTAAAATGAATTAAAACTATTAAAAATCAAATAATCCATGAAAAATAGCAAATGAAGTCACAAAAATAATTAAAAATCAAAATATGAAACTATAATTTTCAAGATTTTTTTTGGAGTTGGTCTGATATTTTTATGACTTCAAATGAATTTTTTATGAATTTTTGAAAATCAAATGAATTAACTGAAAATAAAAGAAAATGAAATAAATGGAAAAAACCACAGCCGCGTGATGGAGCTCATTAATTTACGTGGCATCAATAGATGGTTCATATTTGAGGGCGCACAATGCATCCAAGTCAAACATGTTATAACATGTATTAAAATAAGTAAACACAATGAATGACCAAGATTAAAACGTGGCAACTAGATCCAATGGTCCTGGTGTTAGCTGTGGATTTCGACAGATAGTTGAAGGTCTTTGGAAATATTAAGTTTTGAGAATAAGCAAAAGATGACCGTGGTGAAGCTGTTTAAATTCTCTTTGTGGGTAAGCAATTATTTGCTGTCGAAGCCTGGAACTTAGAAGATTTTTTGGGTTTTCATAAAGCTCTCTTCGACATAGGTGTTCACAGAGTCGAAACTTCAAGCGGAAGTATTTGAAATTTAAACAAAGTCGTTTCGTCAGACCAACACGTGGAGACATCTAAGATATGCAACACTTTGGAACAGCAAACGTGGCAGTCATATATGTAAAGGCCGTTAGGGTCAAATTACTATAAATAGGGGTCTTAGTTTTAGATTCATGGGTGGTTCAAACAGATATACAGAAATTCACAAAAATACACTCGAAGTACCGGAGCGAGAGAAAAGAGTTTTACGCTGAAAATGTATGTATGAAGAACACCATAAGTTTCGTCATGTTATATTTTTCATACCAATTGTTTAAATTAAAGTATTTTACTGCCTTTTTATCTGTCGAATTGCCCTTACTTTTCAGTAGTTTATCATCACTTTTACTTCTGCATTTACATTTCGCCAAAGTCTTCGTTTCCAGTACTTTCTTAAAACATAAAGCATTTACTTCGAGTCATTTATCTTTACCTTTCCTAAGTCTTTTCGTTATCTTCAAGAAACCTTTTACTACCAAGTTATCGTCATTTACTTTGTTCATAAAGTCATAAGTTTCAATTAGAATTGTTGTCTAAACACTTTTCGTCATCCACAAATTAGAAAAAAACTTAATCATGAGTCAAATCACCGTAATAATAATTCTTAAGACACATGTCCTAGGATCAATCTAGTCGATCCTGTGAGTTACCAAAAATATATATAAATTTGGAAGACTAACGGTTGTTTATCAGAAATCACTGGTAAACAAATTGGCACACCTGGTGGGACTGTGTCAAAAGAATTGTTGATTACAATAGTTGTTTTACAATTCGCAAAATTGTTGTTATTCTTTTGGTTTAAAAATTAGTGTTGTATGATCCTTAGAAGTGGCAGGATAGCCAACAATTCACAACCTATAACCAACAAAAAAATGCAAAAAAGATGGTTAATACAACCAATCAAGGGGAACAATTCTCCCCCCAGGGAACGAGCACAATCGAAGCGAATTCGATTAATGTATCCACTGAAATCCCTAATGCACAGGCCATACCAACGTCTGGATCCATGGCCTTGCATAATTCGACAGTAATGCCTATCATATCAGGCGCGGCAGATACTTCTGCAGTTTCAACCCCTAGGCCACCAGGATTCGAAAACTTTAGGCTTGTGAGAGATTACCCTTATGGAATGCCATTTACCGCCATGGCAGGGCTTCAAAACAATTCTTCCATATATACTCAACCACATAATACGGTTATTTCGCCAATTCAAAATTTTGGATCTGGCATGAACCATGTAGGTCGAAATAACCAATCACAAGGAATCCCCACCCTACTACCTACCCTTACAACGAATAATCAGGCAGCCTTTAGACAACAAATGGATGCCAGTAACCATGATATGGTAGGAATTCTGGCCAGAGAAATGAATACCATTTTTTCTCCTTTAATACAGAATGTGAATAGGACTAATACTGGCAATGCCCAAACATACCAACAATTGTCAGCACAGATGGGACGCATAGCAGATTTTCTAGGCGCCCAACAACCTGCTGTTCGACTCAGGCCAAACCAGGTTATAATCCAGGGAGAAGAAACAACGATAGATCAGGTTCGACCACAAAGGCAAGCCCCTGACGAAAGAGTCACGGGGGTAAGATTAGAACAACAGCCAATTCGACGGGATGTCCCTGAAGAACAACCTAGGAGAGTGATAATGGTTAATAGAGACCAGGACACAAACGAAGTAATTCATAGGGTCAGGCGGGAAAACGTGATGGAAAATGACCTAACCAGTATGATAGAGAGAATCATGGCCCAGAATGGTCTAAACACAGGACTTCGACGGCCAAATTATTCTTCTCCTCTATCAGAATATGTCCTGCAAACAGAATTACCAAGGGGTTGTAAAATCCCTAAGTTCACCAAATTCTCAGGGGATACTAGTGAATCCACTATAGAGCATATAACCAGATACATGATTGAGGCAAGGGATTTGGCGAACAGTGAGAACTTGAGGATGAAATATTTCCCTAGTTCTTTAACAAAGAACGCCTTCACGTGGTTTACAACTTTGCCACCAAATTCCATAGATGCTTGGCCCCAGTTAGAAAGATTGTTTCACGAACAATTCTACATGGGCCAAACTAAGATAAGCCTTAAGGAATTAGCCACCATCAAGAGAAAATTCACCGAACCTATAGATGATTATCTGAATAGGTTCCGTTTGTTGAAGTCTAGATGCTTTACAATAGTGCCTCAACACGAGTTGGTCGAAATGGCCGCTGGAGGTCTGGACTATTCCATCAGGAAAAAATTAGATACCCAGCATCTAAGAGACATGGCCCAATTAGAAGATAGGGTTTGACAGGTCGAATGCTTAAAATCTGAAAAGGCCAGAGCGAATAAGAATTATAAGAAAGAGAGGGTTTCTTATGTCGAATTCGAAGATGAAGAGTCTGAAATTGCTGAAGACCCCTATGGTCTTGAGGAATTCGAAGTAGATTTGGCAGAATTAAAAGAAGAACCACCCTACGCCTGCAAATTACTTACACCGTCGAATGGCAGAAATCCTGTCGAAACTGAAAAGAACGAGAGATTCCCCAAAAAGACTTACACATTTGATGTTACCAAATGTGACGAGATCTTCGATCTATTAGTAAAAGATGGCCAAATGATAGTGCCTCCTAATACCAAGATTCCTCCGTTAGAACAACGAAAGAAACGAGGTTTCTGTAAATATCACAGTTTTTTGGGCCATAAAACTTCACAATGATTTCTTTTCAGGGATCTTATTCAGAACGCAATCAGAGACGGCCGCCTCAAGTTCGCCGACAAAGGAAAAAACCAGATGAAAGTTGATACTGATCCCCTTAACGTTGCTGAGACCAACTATGCTGAACCTGTCGAAATCAACATGGTTGACGTAAGGGAAGTGGAGGTTGTAAAAGCAACAGGAACTGGAGGCTACACGCTGGATGGAAACCAGGCTACTGATGGCCTAAGTAACGAAGTTTCCTTTGGAATCTCTGTCAAAGGTAAACATGTCGCTAACGTCGAACCAAGGGCCACTGAAGGTCTCAAAGGAAAAACAACCGAGGCCACTGAGGGCCTAAGAAAGAAGTTCGAAGCAATTTCAATCACTGATGGCGCCAGTCTAGGCGTCAACATGGTAGATCTGAAGCAAACCCCCCCAGAAATGGAGGAAGTGGAGGAATGTTTGAAGATAGAGCAAGAAGGGATGAAGTTTGGCTATCCCAAAGCCTACGAAATCCTACGTGAGTATTTCTGGAGATGTCACAAAAAGAATGATGACATGTTGTTGTGCCCAAGATGCAGCATCAGGATATCTCGAAGGGTGGCTGAGGATTACGAGAGATGGTAATGAACAAAGACAGAGAGAAACTGGAGGAAGGAAAGCCAATTACAGAAGGTGTATCCCACACCAGGAGAAAGCCTTATGGGTTTCATTGTGCGTAGCTACAAATATGAAACGGAATGTTTGATGTGTCCCAGGTGTGGGGTAGTGTACAACAGAGAATTAGTCGAAGCATTCGACAGAATCCCATATGACCAAGGTTGGGACGGACATGGAGGAAATCCAAGCATGTATAGCTTCGACAAGAGGGGAGCACCTAGGAGGCCAGATAGCCCTCACCCAAGGGCGAAGAGAGTCATGTTTAAATTTCCAGCAGAAGTCCCTGAGGACAAGTGGACTCAGGCGGGACCAAAGAAAGGAAAGTGGAGGAGTTTTGAAGATGGAGGAAGAACCTCGTGGGCGTATAGAAAACAATTTCAGGCATCCAAAAGAGAGGCTATCAGGCTAGAAAATTACAAAAGAAAGAACCATATGTCAAGATCCCAATGGAGAAAGCATCAAAAGATGGGGAAAGTAGAAAGAGAAATGAATCTAAAAGAGACTGGAGAATCCAGCAGCGTCAAGATTCCCCCAAATATCATGGATTCGACCAAACCACCCGTAGGAAGAAAGTTATTTCCAGATGAAAACATAACTCAGAAGGTTCAGAAGGAACAAGCGAGAGAAGAGGAAATGCTCACAGATGATTTCGAGTCCGACGGAGTGTCTTCTGTGAATATGAATTGCAACATGGTCTTAGTCCTGCCGTACGAGTATAACCAGGAAACAGAGGTCGAAGATAATAAGGAAGCGGACACTGCGTAGATGGCGAAGCATCAACCAGTGTGTTATTATGTTCTGAGCAGTGGTGTTGTCGAAGAACAGAATGCTATGTTCGAAAGGCCGCACCAGGGGATGCAGAGTCACCTCAAGCCCCTATACATTAGGGCCAAAGTTGGACAGGTGGGAGTGAATAAAGTCTTGGTGGACGGGGGAGCAACAGTCAATTTGATGCCCCAATTCATGTTGAAAAAGATAGGGATGTTCGACACTAACGTCAAACCTCACAACATGGTACTGTCAAATTATGAAGGTAAGATAGGACAGACGTTGGGCGTCATACAAGTGGACCTAACTGTTGGGTCAATCACAAGACCAACGATGTTTATGGTAATACCTGCAAAAGAAAATTACAACTTACTACTGGGGAGAGAATGGATACATGGAATAGGAGCGGTCCCTTCGACCATGCATCAAAGAATATCTATCTGGAGAGAAGATGGCGTGGTAGAGAATGTCGAAGCTGACCAAAGTTACTTCAGGGCAGAAGTAAACCATGTGGACAAGAGACACTTCGACAGGAATTTGGCGCACATAGGACCATGTTACCCAGCGGAAGAAGGCTACACCCCAAATAAAAATGCCTTGTACTTCTTGACTCTCCACCCAAATGGCTTTCAGTGGGATAGGGAGATTATGGGAGACCCAGAAATAGGAGAATCATCTGAAATACGGCCAACAGGCTGGGATGAAGACCTATACTATGATTGAGTTTTCTTTCTTCGAAACGATTTCGGCCTACATGGCTGAGAACAAAAGACAAGCGGTTCTCGAAGTCGAGATAACAAACATGGGTAACAAAGCCACATATAGTGAAATCTGTAATACAGGACCAGGGGAGTTCTTTAAACCAAAACCCCCTGACGAACAAGTACCTGTGGAACAAGCAGAACAGAGGTTGGACGCCATATACGACGAAGAGCCTCTGGGATTTGAAAAAGATCCAGTAACGTCAAGTGCAAAGATGTTAGCACAAGATCCTCTCGAAGAGATTGATCTCGGAGATGGAAGTGCAAAAAGAATTACCTATATCAGCGCTAAACTGGACCACAAGTTGAAAGTGAGAGTTATTGAATTACTAAGGAAGAACAAAGATTGCTTCGCTTGGGATTATGACGAGATGCCTGGTTTGAAGAGGGACCTTGTCAAATTAAAGCTGCCTATAAAGGATGGCAAGAAGCCCATCAAGCAGACTCCAAGAAGATTCGCACCAGAAATTCTCACAGAGATCAAAAAAGAGGTCGAAAGACTTCTTCGTTGCAATTTCATCAGGACCACAAGGTATGTCGATTGGATTGCTAATATTGTCCCTGTTATCAAGAAAAATGGCTCTTTGCGAGTATGTATAGATTTTCGTGATCTAAATGCAGCAATCCCTAAGGATGAGTACCCAATGTTTGTGGCAGAGATGTTGGTTGACTCAGCCGCATGCTATGAGTATCTCAGCATGCTTGATGGATATTCTGGCTATAACCAGATTTTCATTGCAAAAGATGTTTCTAAAACAGCTTTTCGATGTCCAGGGGCAATAGGCACTTATGAGTGGATAGTCATGCCTTTTGGCCTAAAAAACGCTGGGGCAACATACCAGCGAGCAATGAATTATATATTTCATGATTATATAGAGACATTCATGCAAGTATACATAGATGACATTGTGATAAAATCTACGTCAGTTGAAGATCATCTATCCCATCTCAGCCAATCATTCGAAAGAATGAGAAGACATGGCTTAAAAATGAATCCTCTTAAGTGTGCATTCTTTGTGCAGGCTGGAGATTTTCTGGGCTTTGTGGTCCACAAAAAGGGGATAGAGATCAATCAGAACAAGACGAAGGCTATTATGGAGACCAAATCACCATCAACCAAAAAAGAATTGCAATCATTATTAGGAAAGATAAACTTCCTAAGAAGATTCATCTCGAATTTAAGTGGTCGAACTCAAGCCTTCTCTCCCATTCTGTGCCTGACACAAGGGAAGTTCGAATGGAATGACGAACACCAAAAGGCATTCGACAAGATCAAACATTATCCGACGAATCCTCCTATCTTGGCAGCACCATGTGGAAAGAAGCCTATGAGACTGTATATATCAGCTTCCGAAACTACCATAGGTAGCATGTTGGCGCAAGAGAATGAAGATGGCGTCGAAATATCCATTTATTACCTTAGTAGGGTTTTAAATGATGCAAAAACTAGATACACTTCAATAGAAAAGTTGTGTCTTTGTTTGCATTTCTCTTGTACTAAACTCAAGTATTATATAAAACCTATTGATTTATACGTCTCTTCGCATTTTGATGTCATCAAGTATATGTTATCTAAGCCAATAATGCACAGTCGAATTAGCAAATGGGCTTTAGCGCTCACTGAATACTCTCTAACCTTTATGCCTTTAAAGGCAATGAAGGGACAAATAATATCAGATTTTATTGTAGACCATATACTGAAAATCCTCAATTTCAAGTTGAGTTGAAACCTTGGAAATTATTCTTCGACGGTTCCACTCTTTAAGACCCTAATTTTGACCCTAAGATCCCTCATGGCATCATAACATCATAACATTAACATTGCCTCAAGGATCATAAGCATCTTGGCTCCTTACCTTTGGGTGGGATATCTCTTGTGAGTGGTTTGATATCACCAAGCATACTTGAATTGTATATTATTTCTTTTCTCATTTTATTTAGTAACCAAAAGCACAAAAATATTTCACGAACAATCTTTTGTTTGTAGCTTGAGCAGTCACAAGGTCTAAAGCCTCTAGGAGATCCTTTGTGCTTTGATATGGTCAAGAGAAGGTAAGAGCAAGCATGGAAATGGTTCCCAAAGCTCTCATCCATCAAATATTCCTCCCAAGTATCTCAATTCATCATTTTGATCAAAGCAAATCAAAGGGCTTGAGGTTTGTTTCCCAAGGAAACCCTAATTCATCTGTTCATCAACTGTGCCTTGCTCATGAAGCAACCTCAACCCATGGTCAAATACAATCAAGGGAAGTTCTTTAATTCATAATTTCATGCATGTTTGAACTTATTTTAGTGTCCTCAATCATCAATTCATCAAGACAAGAGGTTTGGACTTGAGAAGTTGATCAGTCAATTCATCTGACTATTTTGAAATACACTGAGACCTAACGTTTTATGTTTTTGTCAAATGGAGATGACCCCAAGATTAACAATGTTCTTAAGGACCATATGAAAAACTTTCATGTTCATCAAAAATTTATTTGAAGCTTGGAAGGTCATCATCCATTCCAAAACATTATAGGTCATTTTGACTGAAACCCTAATTTAGGGTCAACTTCCCAAGGACATAACTCATTCATTTTTCATGATTTTGAGGTGATATCAAATGAATTGGAAAGCTTAGGATGTACAATTCAAATTTTATGTTGAGAAAAATTGCAAAATCTTAAAAGAAATACATTTGATAATGCAAAACATTATAGGTCACTTTGGACCAAATGCATTGAAATGTGAAAAAGTCCAACTTCAAGTGCCCATAACTTCTTCATCAAAAATTCAAATGATGCAAAATTTAAGTCCAAATTGATTGCCTTGAAAATATCTACAACTTTAATTTTGAATATTTTGTCATTTGGAATTTTCATCATTGAGACAGAAGGGCTTGAACATTGGCCAATTTTGAAAATTTCACATATGCATGTTTTGCACCCTACACTTCAAGTTCAATTTTCATTAATTTCCAAGGCCCAAATGGAGTTTTGATCAACATAACATTTGTTCCTTATGCAATAAGCTTTCCAACCATTACCCATAAGGCTATGTTTCAATTTTGGAAGTATCATTTTCAAAGAAGGGAACTTTTTAGTGCATTTTTGGAAATTTGATTCAATTGCCATGCATGATCCAAATACATCTGCATGTCCAAAAACATATTTGGTGATGTTTAGCTTGCCATTCCAATCAGAATTGGGCCCTCCATGCGCCTGTACAGGCCCATGCATGGAGGCCCTTTTCATCCATGCACACGATTTGATCATGCAACTCAGCCTTGCTCAGCTATAAATACAATGCCTTGGCCTCTCATTTCTTCAACCTTAAGGTGCCCCAATTGTTGTTGAACTCAAAACTCAACCCTCACTAAAGGAACTATTGCATTTTCTCTTCAATTTTTCAGATCTGAATTTTGATTTCCTTGATCAATCTTCAGATCTCAAAGTTCCTAAACCTTCTCCTCTTGATCCATAGTGCTAACTGTTTGCAAAAGAATCCAAAGATCTTGACTCAAATCCTTGCAATTCAAAGGTTTTCTTCAACTGTATTTTGCTTCGAGCCAACTTGTATATTGATCTATTCGCTTTGTTCTTGTGTGATCTGAAGTCCTCTGCATAAAGGCAACATTATTGTGCTTTCAATTTTTGAAAATCATGAAGTTCATATGAACACCATAGAATTTCCACCTCTGATTTCTCTCAATCTAGAGATCTAGAGTGGAATTGAGTGGCACAGGGGTGATGTACATCACCCCAGCTTTCCAATGGTACCTGGATCGTGCATTTTGGTTGATATTTTCATTTCTGCAAATTTTGGACTCCGTCGGAGCTGGTCGGAGAAGACGGTGGCGCTGGCCAACATCTGGTCTCCAGATTCAATCGGGAGCGTCCATCTCCTTTTCCAGATTGAATCTCAACCATGCCTTGTTATGACTTATTTTGAGGTTCCATGTGATTTATTGACCTTGGTGTTTGGTGAGCGCGCGCGTGTGGACTCTCTGATCTACCAACTCAATTAATGAGCTCAGATCCAATGGCTCACACTTTTTCACATTTTCCATTTTCTGATTTTAATTTCTTTTATTTCTTTTAATTCCATTTTATTTCTAAAATTCATATCTCTCTCATTATTGGTCCAAAAATTGTGAGACCAATTGTATTACTTCTCTTTTAATTTCTAGTTTCTAAAAATGATTTTTAATATTTTTTATTTTATCATTTGATATTTTTCATGAATGTTCTCTTTTCTGGTTATTTTTAATTCATTTTAAATAGTTTTTGATATTCAAAAAATACAAAAATATTTTTCCAACCTCTTTGAATGATGATAGATCTATGAAAATTATTCTCATCAATATATTAATTGATTTGAGATTTATTTGAGATTTTAATTCAATTAGGTTATTTTTATGCATTTTTAATTGATTTAAAATAGTTTCTGACTTTTAAAAATGCTGAAATTTTTTGTCAAACTTTGTTTGACCTTGTTGAACTTGGGATAATTCACTTGGACTTTTCAAAGTTGATTTGAAGTGAGTTTGAAGTTTGACCTTTCTTTTATTTTAATTCAAGTTTTATTTTAATATTAAAAAATGCCAAAAATATTGTATTTGTTTCTTGACTTCTAATTCTCATTTTGCTTCTGTTTTCTATTGTTTGACCTTGATTTTCTCTATCTTTGGTCAATGCTTGTTGATTATTTCATTCCATTTCAATTAATGCACTTTAATTCTTCATCTTCTTCTTCTTCTTTTTCTTTTTTGATCAATGAGTTAAAGATTGGTGGTTAGCATTGATTAAGGAGATTTAATCTTCCTTAATTCAAATCTAATTCATCTTGATCATAGATCAAGTGAATGGCTTTGCATTAAGGATATGTTGCTTCCTAAATCATGCAAAGGACCTAAATCAATACAAGATCATTTCTCATCTTCTTTTTGGCATGGAAAGTTGTTGGAGTTTGATTCACTAATCAAGACCTCTAACTTGTGTCGTTGCCTACATTATTATTGACCAGTCTCAGATAGTTGTGACTTATACATAAGTCCAATTACGATTTCTTAACATAGCGCTAAATTTTCCTTATGGCACACTAACTACTAACACTAACCATTAACTATTAACATTTACTTCTTGCATTTTACATTTATTCAATTTACTATTCTTGTACATATTATTCATTTGCTTTTCCCCCTTTGCTCATTTGAGCACATGTTTATGTTAATGCAATTTTCCTTTTGCTCACTTGAGCATATAATTGTGTATATATTATTGTGCTTGTGTTTTGTTTTGATTGTTGTGGACCAAATGCAAAGAAATGGACAAATGGACTTAGTTTCTAGGACATTCCCTATGCTAAATTGGAGTAAAAGGACTTTAATGTTGAAGATGGATTAGAAGGACCAACCTCTAAACTCACTCTTGTCCATTCTTGATTAGATTCATAAGACTCTTTGATGTGTGTGCTTTTTGTGCTAGGGGATCCTATGAGAGATCAAATTGAAGAATCATTGTCATGTTCATCCAAAGTGAAAGATACAAGAGACACTGGGGATCTTCTAAGAGCTTGTTTGATTATGTTGATTGCTTGAGCTTACAATTATTTTTGCTTGCATATTCCAAAGGATGAGAGCTACTTGGATCATCACTATGATCTCAAGAGAGGAACTCCATTTGTGGTCTTGTTTCTTATCCCTCATCTCTTGTATGTTTAGGACTTTAGCCCTTCTTCTTCTTCCCTCCACTCTAACCCAAGCCAAAACTTTTGTGCAAACATTTAACACTTATTTTCAAATATTAGAAACCCAAGCCTTATGCTTTTGATTTTTAAACTTTCTTTTCATAACACTTATTTTGAATTGAACTTTTAAATCAACTTTGACCATTTTTGTAAATACTTTTCATTGGTAAATATAACTCATTCAAATGTCTTTGTGGTTTCAATGGCCACTCTCTTAATCAAACATTTCACAATCTTTAGCTATTAGGTTTGAGTTGTCATTGAAGTAGATGTAATACTCACCTATATCCTTAGTGATGGACAATGAGTCTTCCATGCTTATTATAGGGTTAACCCCTCACTAGCATGTTGAAGCTATCCTCACATGGTGGATTTGTGGTTTTTAGGTTGAGTTTTCTCCCTTGGATAACAAAAGACCTTATGGCTTTTGGACCAATCAATTCACCAACTTATTTTGAGATTTTTATCCCGAACTACGAGGTTTTGATCCTAATCTTTTTTAAGATGGTACGTAGGCAATGGGTTTATCCATCCAAACACAAAAATGTAAATAACTTGTATATTCTTTCCTCATCTCTTCAATCATGTTTGCACAAACAAATTTTTTCACAAAATACCAACCTTACAACAAGTGTGAAAAGGGCTCCCTAGGAGTACCTAGGATGTTTTGGGTGCTTAAAACCTTCCCATTGCATAATCAACCCCCTTACCCCGATCTCTGACATTTTTATTAGTTTTTTATTCGATAAAACTTTTAGGTTTTTGTTCTCTTTCTAACCATTCCTTTGGATAAATAGAAGTGCGGTGGCGACTTGACTTGTATGATTTACCTTGGATTTAGTCAATATCTCTAATGGTAACGAATACCCCGCTACACACTCATAAGAATGGAAGTGGGGTTGGGATAATGTTAATTTCTCCTGACAAAATTCCAACAAAACTCAAATATAGAATTGAAGGTCCCCTTTGTTCCAACAACGAAGCAGAACATGAAGCTCTTATTGCAGGACTTGAGGCTTTGTTGGAATTGGGGGCAACTAGGGTCGAAATTAAAGGAGATTCAGAATTAGTAATCAAGCAACTAACGAAGGAGTACAAATGTATAAAAGAAAATTTGATTATGTACTTCGTCATTGCAAATAGGTTACTCAAAAAATTCGAATACGTCGACATAAAACATGTCCCTAAAATAAAAAACCAAGAGGCTAATGACTTAGCACAAATAGCCTCAGGGTATAGAATTTCAAAAGAAAAGCTAGAAGAACTTGTCAAAGTAAGAGGAATGGCAACGGCTGCCAGATTATCTCCGACAGATTTGGAAAGCACCCAGTTAGGATATGCTAACAAAGAGGAGTTTGAAGTATTGGCCATTGATACCTTGATAGACACAGATTGGAGGAATCCAATTATTAATTATCTCAAGGACCCTTCGACAGACACAAAAAGAAAAACCAAGTACAGGGCTTTATCTTATCTATTGATAGGGAATGAATTATTCAAGAAAACCCCTGAAGGGATCCTGTTGAAATGCTTAGGAGAAAGCGAAGCTTACTTGACATTATCTAGTGTAGATAGTGGAGCTTGTAGAGCACATCAGGCAAGCCATAAGATGAAATGGTTGCTTTTCAGGTATGGAATGTATTGGCCCACCATGTTAAAAGATTGTATAGAGTTTGCTACGGGTTGCCAAGAATGTCAAATACATGCAGGAATTCAACATGCTCCTGCAAGTGAACTTCATACAATTATTAAGCCTTGGCCCTTCAGAGGTTGGGAATTAGATCTAATTGGGGAAATTAGACCCAATTAATCCAAAGGTCAAAGATACATACTTGTGGGAATTGACTATTTCACTAAATGGGTCGAAGCAGTACCTTTAGTAAATGTGGATCAAGAAACTGTTATCGAATTCATTCAAAGGCAAATTTTATACAGATTTAGAATCTCAGAAAGTATAACAACAGATCAAGGATCAATTTTTACTGGTTGAAAGATGCAAGAATTTGCAAAGGAAATGGGGTTCAAATTGTTAACATCCACACCCTATTATGCTCAAGCCAATGGGCAAGTTGAAGCAGCCAACAAAGTAATAATTGGGCTAATAAAAAAGCATGTAGGGAAAAAGCCAAAAAAATTGGCACAAAACTTTAGACCAAGCACTTTGGGCTTGTCGAACCTCCCCTAAAGAAGCCACTAACACTACACCTTTCCAGCTTACATTTGGACATGATGCAGTACTACCTGTCGAAGTCTACTTGCAATCAGTAAGAACCCAAAGACAAGGAGAAATTCCATCTGACTTATACTGGGAAATGATGATAAATGAGCTGGTGGATTTGGACGAAGAAAGGTTACATGCGTTAGAAGTATTAAGAAGATAGAAGAAGAGGGTAGCAAGGGCATACAATAAGAGGGTCAAAGGTAAAACCTTTACTATGAATGATTTAGTGTGGAAAGTCATATTGCCTATGGATCGAAAGAATAAGGCATTAGGGAAATGGTCTCCACATTGGGAAGGACCTTTTCGAATTCTAAAAGCCTTTTCAAACAATGCATACGAAATCGCAGAGCTAGCAGAGGATCGAAGAATCCTAAAAGTAAATGGAAAATACTTAAAGAAGTATAAACCATTTATGCACGAAGTTAGAATCATAACAACATAGTAAGTAAAAAACTATCATGGCCAAAATGGTGAAGATATTCAAACTCAAAATATGTGCCAAAATGGTTTTCGTCTTAATCAAGTTACAAGTAAACAAGATTCGAATAAAGCAAATACAGGAGGAAATCAAAAAGGAATAATGGCCCTCATCCGATCATATTTCTTCTTCGCCGAGCCAATCTTATATTGAACAGCCGCTTGAACTCCTCTGAGGCGTGCAATATCTTCGTTCATAGCCGTAGCTTTTTCGACGTGGTCCACGCTTTGCTTCGCCAGATCATCAGCTTCAGTACTATCCAAGCCTCGGATAGCAGCCTTCTTCGCCTTAGCATCAGAAATATTTTGCTGCAATTCTACAATACGAGATTCCCAGAGACGTATCGAAGCAGTGTAAGTGTCGAACTCTGCTTGGGCTGATTTTCTAGAAGCGGCCAACTCCTCAGAAGCTTGTGAAGTTCTAAGGGCATTGTCAAACTCAATGGCTTGAGCTTTTTCAGTCGATAGAAGCTTAGCTTTGGCATCCACCTCCCTATGATATTCAGCACACACTTGGTCAATGAGGTTTTGAATATCAGTAAGAGCTTCACCTATATCAGTGGGGCAAGCAGTGATGTTAATCTTGCTATCAGCTTCTTTATGCTAAAGCTCGCCCCCACATTATTCCTTAGCTCGTCAAAGAGATTTACATCAAAAACTGCCTTCTTCACCTGCTGAAGGAGTTTGTCATGTGATGCTTCGTTTGCACTAGCACCAAATTGGGTCGAAGCTCCAGAAATACTTTGCTCTGAAGAAGACTCTCTTTGAGCCATCATTAACCTCATATACTTTAGGGGATCATTTTGTTTTAAAGATCTTTTCCCCTCCTCAGTGAGTGGTATGGGCGAAGTCTGGGTGATGGATGGTCGAACTTTAGTGGGATTTGGGATCGTATCGACGCTGGCATTACTAGTTCCAGTTTGATTTCCCTCAGTATCAGCTTCTCCCATATTTATGTCTTCATCTTCTCGAAAATACCCCTCAATTTCATCTGAATCCTGATCGTCCTCATCAGCATCATTTGAAGGGAACGCAACTCTGGCAGGAGAATCACTAGGAGTATTCTCAGAGTTTTCTTTCCCTGTTGAGTCCTTCTCGTCAACGTGCTTCGAATCTATTTTACCATCTTCACCAGGAGAAGAGGTTTCTTCTTCGTTTTGAGCGTTGTCTTCTTCAAGATTATGAGCTCCAGTCGAAGAGCCTTTGTTTTGGATAGCACCGCTGACTGTCGGAGGAGGAGATAGATTCATGCCGCTTGAAGGATCGCTTTGATTGGCAGTAGAAATGAGGGGAGTGGTGGCTTTGTCCTGAAAATAAATTGTTAGATTAAAAATATGAATTTGTCGAACGATAGGACACTGAAGATCGAAGTATACCTGTTGAACCTCTGGATCGGAGGCATTACTCCCAATATGCTCCAGCGCTGCAACACCAGAAGGTTGGGATGGAGTTTTCTTTGGAAGAGGATGGAGAGTGGTGGTTTCGACACCTTGTTGTTGATTTAGTTGGAAAGGGGCAACTGTTGCCTTATTTTTCTTCTGTTTTTTCTTGAGTGGAGTAGGAGGAGTATCCTCTTCATCATCTTCGACAAGAATGATATTGGCAGGAGAGGTTTTTCTTTTCTTGGGTGTCAAGGGAGGCTTGCCACTACCCTGAAGAAAGAAAATTATAAATAATTAGAAAGAAATTCGAAAGAGAAAGAGAAGTTATTTGATGTAATACCTTTGAACTCTTCTTCGCTTTTTCTGGAGCGGCACCAGAAGGCTCTCCCTGGCTTGAAGAGGTAGTTGGCCTGGAAGCAGTAGTCAAACTAGCCTTCGCCACAGGTTTTTCTTTCTTCACCACCTTCCTTTCGACAGCTAAAGAAGGATGTGAGTTAGTCGAAACATGCAAATGTTTAAAAGACTGGCAAAAAACGAAAAGGAGTTGTAAAACCAAGAAATCCAAACATTCCACACCTTCACATGTCGGAGAAGTAATTCTCACTGCAGATAAATCGAAGTGAAGGAAGCCTTTGAAACTGTCTAAGGTATGTTTGGTAGCAACTACTCTTTTTGCAGGCTTATGTTGGTCATTTTTTAGTATGTTAAAAATGTTCCCACACGTGAACCAGTAAGGGTAAGGGGGGGGGGGGGGGGGGGAAATGACAAAGCAAAATCTGCACTGGGTAACTTTGGAAATTTGGATGGTTCGCACTCAAAAGCCAAGTCATATTTCAATTCGGGTTTTACAGTTTTGAGAGATTTTCTTTTGGCAATCTGCTTTTCAAAATTTTCTTTTAAATATGGGGTTGCATAACAAAAAGTGTCAACAATGTTCGTTGGGTTATAGACAATTTCAAAGTACTTTTGGAATGCTTGGATTTCTGCAGAATGAGTAAGCTTACCCTTGGGGACGTTTTCCTGCAAAGATGAAAAAGCCTTCGTTAGACGTTCTTTGATTTCAGCAGTCGAAAACATATTCTTGGAATAGAAATTTGTCCACCAAGTGGCGAAACCATTGGTGGAATAGAACGACGGTTGGAAAGCTATTAATTGGAATTCGGAAAAATTGGCATGAAAGTCTTTGTGGACGGTAATGTCTCGAGCGCTCCATTCAGTCCCTGCACAGCAGATCTCGCGCTTTCGTTTGAATAAAGAGAAAGGGATAAGTTGACACAACCCAAATTGTTGAGAGACAAAATTAGGCTGATAAGCCAACAGACATACAAGACTCTTTACTGGCAGAATCCTAGAAACAAGTAGCCTTGGAAGGAGAAAGGCACGCCATATGTCTTTGATCTCTGTGTTGGCATTTTTCACAGCGTCTTCAAGCGAGGCAGTAAACCAGGAAGGACCATGCGTTCGACTGGCAAAAGGAGCCATCGAAGGAAAGAAATGATGACGCTTCGAGAACATCAAGGTGTATTTGGTGAGGGAAGTTTGTAAGTTATCAACATCATCAGCTGGATTCAGTCGAAGGAGTCTGGTGCCCTCAATGCTTCGATTCATTATCTCTGGGGCATCTTCTTCGACGTTTCCTCGTGTTGGCAAAAAGGATTCGAAAGTGGCATTAAGCCACAATTGAAGGAGCCAATAAGGCCTAGATAGTAATAGATTGCTGCCAGCTTCGTATTCCTTTAGCTTAGCACTAGCTGATCCTAGACTTCGTACAAACTAGCCAATAAGAGTTCACTCAAACACACTCTTCGACCAGCATGCAATTGGTTAGCGAGCGTTAAAAATCTCTTAGCAACTTGTAGAGATTTGCAGCAAAAGAAGAATTTGGACAACCATAGACCTAGGAATGCTATATGTTCTATATCAGAAACTTCTTCCCCATCAGCTTGATATAGATTAATGTAAGTACTAAATGAAGCATTCTTAACATTAAAGTCAATCAAGTTTTCACAGTCTTGGTAGGGGTCGAAGGTTTCTCCTATCGGAGGAAGTCCAGCAATGGCAACTACGTCGAAAAGTGTGGGAGTCATCATTCCACAAGGAAGATGAAAGGTGTTATAGGTACTATCCCAAAAATATAGGTTGGATAGTAATAAAGGCTGACAGTAACTAAATCCCATCTTCGACATCTGGATTAGGTCAAAAATACCCAGTTCTTTCCAAAGTGAGGCTTTCTTCTTCTCAATTTTTGTTAACCAAGCGAGATAGGATTTGTCTAAATTTGGACGAGACCGAAAAGGTCTGAAACTATCAGTGATAAAGTCCAGTTGAAAAGCCTCTCTCTGGTTTAAATCCTCATTGTCTTTAGAAGAAAAGATTTTGTTGGCTATGGGTTTAGTAGTATGGTGACAAGGAAAAAATTGAGCACACTTCTCTAAATGTTCTTCAGATACTAATGGGCCTAGAAACCCTAAAGAATTTCCAGAAAGAAGGGAAGGAACCATTACCTGAGAAGCAAAAATTTCTTTTTGTTCTTTCAAAAGTTTTGGAGCAGTGATGTATTCTCGGTCCCCAATAGTGATGGTTGTGCTTGTTGGAATGTTCTGGGAAGTAGAACTCTTTGAAGGTCCAACACCTTTGATGTTCTTTGATTGCTTTTGTTGTTTATCAGAAGACATTATAATGGACTTTGGAGATTTTGAAGGATTAGGGTTTAGGGAAGAAGAAGCGTTTTTCAGAAAGGTTGAAGAAGATGAACTTAGAGGAAAAAATGGAGATTTTCGTGAAAAGAGAGAAAAAAATGACAAATGAGCTTTTATAATGCTGAACCTGTGAGGTTGACTGGTTACGCTTTACTAGGGTAGTGGGCCACGTGGAAGTTCTTCTGAGAAAAGGGTACAGGGAATACTATTCATTTTCTTGGAAGTTGAAACTCATGATGACATATAACTGCGCGCACGTTCTGATGAGACGTTTTGAAAAAGTTAATCATGATTAACTGACAAACATGGACTTTTAGGACTATGAAAGGTCTCTGGTCGAAATCTGGTAAATGCAAAAAATGTCCATTACTACAGTAATTTGAAATAGACATTTCTTGGGGGCAATTTGTTAGCTGGGGATTTCGACAGATAGTTGAAGGTCTTTGGAAATATTAAGTTTTGAGAATAAGCAAAAGATGACTGTGGCGAAGTTGTTTAAATTCTCTTTGTGGGTAAGCAACTATTTGCTGTCGAAGCCTGGAACTTAGAATATTTTTTGGGTTTTCATAAAGCTCTCTTCGACATAGGTGTTCACAGAGTCGAAGCTTCAAGCAGAAGTATTTGAAATTTAAACAAATCTGTTTCGTCAGACCAACACGTGGAAACATCTAAGATATGCAACGCTTGGGAACGGCGAATATGGCAGTCATATATGTAAAGGCCGTTAAGGTCAAATTACTATAAATAGGGGTGTTAGTTTTAGATTCAAGGGTGGTTCAAACAGATATACAGAAATTCACAAAAATACACTTGAAGTACCGGAGCAAGAGAAAATACTTTTACGCTGAAAATGTATGTATGAAGAACACCATAAGTTTCGTTCATGTTATATTTTTCATACCAATTGTTTAAACTAAAGTATTTTACTGCCTTTTTATCTGTCGAATTGCCCTTACTTTTCAGTAGTTTATCATCACTTTTACTTCTGCATTTACATTTCGCCAAAGTCTTTGTTTCCAGTACTTTCTTAAAACATAAAGCATTTACTTCGAGTCATTTATCTTTACCTTTCCTAAATATTTTCGTTATCTTCAAGAAACCTTTTACTACTAAGTTATCGTCATTTACTTTGTTCATAAAGTCGTAAGTTTCACTTAGAATTGTTGTCTAAACACTTTTTGTCATCCACAAATTAGAAAGAAACTTAACCATGAGTCAAATCACCGTAATAATAATTATTAAGACACATGTCCTAGGATCAATCTTGTCGATCCTGTGAGTTACCAAAAATATATATAAATTTGGAAGACTAGCGGTTGTTTATCAGAAATCACTGGTAAACACCTGGTCAGAACACGTGGTGGTGGTGGTGGTGGAAACTACCATCTTCTCCGGCCAGACAACCAATTCCGGCCACCAGTTGCAGAGAAAAAAGTTTTAATGAAAATTGAAAACAAGGACATGGAAATGAAGCTCGTGTGATGGAGATCATCACTGTACCATTGAATCTTCCTCACTCTTCCTATATTGAGAGAAATGTGAAGAAGAAGATCATGGTGATCAAACTGTAAGCTCATGAAATTATGAAAATAAAGCACCAATGGCTTGCCTCAAGTGTGAGGACTTCAGAAAACCACACAAACACAAGAATTCTACATTGAATTAAGAGTTCTAGATCCAAAAAGTTTGAACGTATACCTCTGAATTGAAGCACTTCTGGCCACGAATCCTCCAAGTTCCTTGCTCCTCTTTGATCTATGGATGTAGGCGAAGTGACATGCTAAGGAATTAGGCTATGAAGTTCAGCTAATGATGTTGAAATTCAAGCTCGAAAGTGTGAACAATTTTTGAACAATTCCTTTGGTATGGCTATGGTTTCAGTGCTGCAACAATTCAAATCTCCAAAAGGTTACCAAATGAATGAGAGAGAGTGGTGATTTATAGGTGAGTGCATCAGCTGATCATATTTTTTTCATGTGCATGGCAAATTGAAAATGCACTGCATGCGCCTGTACAAGCATGTGGAAGGCCCAATGATGGTTGCAAAAGCTAGCTGAGATCATGTAGATAGAAATGGGACGTGTACATTGGATGGAAACAACTTGCACATTCAAGTTTCATCATGAAATACCAAAATGCACATAAATGGAAAGAATTTAGAAACTCACAAATGGTAAGTCCAAAAGAGTAATGTGGGTAATGTTTGGAAAGACCTTGAAATAAGGAACAAAAGTCATGTTGGGAAAAAATTCATTTTGCATGTGCAAATTAATGAAAACTGGCTGTGAAAATCCAAGTACGAAACATATTCAAAACACTTTGAAAAATTTCACCAAAAGCAAGCTTAATCAAACCCCACTATTTGCATGATGCAAGCTTCAAATGGAAAACCCTCCAACACAAAAGTTGTATATATTTTCAATATGATCAACTTAGACTCAAAGTTTGCTTCATTTGGAATTTCTATGACAAAGTTATGGGCAATTTAAGTCGGGTACTTTTTCAAATTCAATGAATTAGGTCCAAGATGACCTATAATGTTTTGTATTATCACATGTATTTATTTTAGGATTATGAAATTGTTTCCAACATAACATTTGAATTAGATATCTCAAGCTTTCCAATGCATTTAGTCTCACCTCAAAATCATAAAAATTAAGGAAGTTATGCCCTTGGTAAGTTGACCCAAAATTTGGGTTTCAATCAACATGACCTATAATGTTTTGAAATGCATGATGACCGTAAAAGATTCAAATGGATTTTTTATGAACATGAAAGTTGTTCATATGGTTCTTAAGAACACTTTTTATATTGGGGTAATCTTCATTTGACAAACACATCAAAAGTTACATCTCATTGGACCTCAGCTTAGTGAGATGACTTTGACTGGTCAACTTTTCAAGGCCAAACTTCAAACCTTGATGAATAAATGATTGAGGGGCCTCAAACAGGATCATATATGCATAAAATGATGAATGAAATAAATTCCCTTGATTATTTTTAATCAGAGGTTGAGGTTGCTTCATGGGCAAGGCACAGTCAAAGCATAGTGAAATTAGGGTTTCCTTGGGAAACAATCCTCAAGCCCTTTGGGTTATCTTGATCAAATTGGCAAATTGAGATACTTGGGAGGCGTATATGAAGATTAGGAGCTTTGTGGACCATTTTCATGCTTTTTATCATCTTCATCTGGCCATTTCATTGGGCTTAGGAGCCTCCTAGGAGGATTGGAGCACATGATCACTTGAGCTTCAAAGCAAAAAAAGTTTGTGACATATTTTTGTGCTTTTGGTTAGTAATCAAATAAGAAAAGCAATAATATACAATACAAGCATTCTTGGTGATCTCAAAACACTCAAACAAGTCCCAACCCTAGGGTTAAGGAGCCAAACATGCTATGATCCTTGAGGCAATGCACTTGTGCAATATCATGATTCCATGAGGGATCTTAGGGTCAAAATTAGGGTCTTACAGATGCCCCTATTTAAGGTCGTTCTAGCCGGAGATATGAACGTTAATATATTCGTCTCGACGAGATAGAATGAGCTTAAATAATAACAAAGAGACGAATTTTGGTCCCTAAGAGACCTCATGATGCAAATGTATGCATGCAAACATCTTCATGGTGAATAATTGCCACAAAGGAAAAGAAATCAGGAGAGACTAAAAAAATCCGTAGGAGTAACACACTCGTTAGGGAGACAGAGACTCTCGGGGAGAAATAAGGTAAAAATGCGTGAGCAGGTCACGACCCGACAACTTACTGGGAGACACGAAGGGATTCCACGAAAATAAATCGATGGAAAGACTCGAGCTGACGCAAATATGCATGTATTGGGGAATATGCCAATACAGCACAACTATCCACAAAGGATACATCGGATAAAAAAATCCAGACTCAGGCGGGGATGTCCACAAAGGACTCAGCTGAGGAAGAAAAGACGAGATATTACCGGTTACTGGGTAATAAACTCAAAACAAGCCATGTTATCAAAACAACGGTTACTGGGTGAGAGAACAACACACTCAGGGAGAAAGAGTATCTAAGACCAGTATAAAGGTGAGAGATATCAATCATCCGAAACATCCGAGGAGGACCCAAAAGGCATATCTCAACTCAGGAAAATCTGACTCCACAGGGGACAAAAAGTCATAATAAGGAACACCAGGGATACCGGTTATTGGGCATATAATAGGTGACCATCCAAGCGTGAATTGGGAACATATCCAAGACACTCATCATCCGAAAGGAGGGCCGAAAAAGCAAACTCGACTTACAGGATGGGCATTTGATTCCACAAGGAAATACAAATCTTACTCGACTAGGGAAGAAAAAAGACTTCGATTGAAGAGCGCATGAGATATATTGTCTACTACCGTTATATGGGTAAAACATAGGTAACATACTCGCATGAAAGATTATCCGCAACCGGTTACTGGGATAATAAAGGATAAATCAACTGAAAATAAAGGACATCAGGATACCGGTTACTGGGTATAAAATGATGGCCGATCAGAAGGAGAAACATTCATTATCAAACAAGGGTAAATGAAAGATGACTCACTAGGGATAAATTGCCTGACAAAAGCAATTATCCAAGAGATATATCACCGACTATTGGGTGGTATACTAAAAAATGAAGGAATATCAATATCGGTTGCTGGGTAAAGATAACCAACAAAGAGGGGATTACATCTACCGGTTACTGGGTAGAAAACCGCAGAAATAGGACTTACAACTATCGGTTACTGGGTAGAAGGCCACAAGATCCACTAGGGAAAGGATGAACAATTACTGGCTACTGAGCAATTGAACAAACTGAACCACAGGGAACTGCAGGGGATAACAAGAAAGGAATCAATCTAGGAACAAACTAGAAAGACACAATCAAACAAGACTCAACCCGATGAGGATATAACTCAGGGGAGTAATTCCATCCCGATACACGACTGGGGAGGAAACTGAAACAATAATCATCCACGAGGACATAACTCAGTGGGGAAGAAGGAAGAAAAGATAGACACTTTTTGCCTATGGGGCTGACTCTATATGGAGAGACCAGACTCAAACATCTGCTTGGAGAAGAACATTTCACAATAGCAGGAGATAACAATCAAAAATATATGGCAAATAATGCAATCATGAATATCTGAATGCTATGATTATGCATGCATATGCATGATTTGTGTATGATTAATGCTGACACACAGACATATCTAACACAAACAAGTCCAAGAATCACGAACAGACACTCGGCAAACGTCTCGACAAGAAGGGAAAAGCCTAATAGAGAACGTAGTTTGGGAACAACCCAAGCAGGATGAAAATAGATCATCAGGGATATCAAACCCTATCCCAAAGCTACACTCGCTGAGGATACAAAGAAGATGTATTCAGGAGCAACGAGAGAAGACGATCAAACAGAGAACTCAAACTCTGATGGGGATAGGTGGTTGAATAACATTAAGATCCACCGGAGAAGAAACTCTATTGGGGAAGCTTTATCAAGGAATAATGTGGATCCCTGTGGGGAACAACTACCAACTAGATGTACACTAATCAAGACATTCCCTTCTATCTACTAGAGCAAAAACTCTGCAAAGGGGAAAAATAGCATTTTGCTCCACTGGGGAAGGAAATAAACATCTTCAACACCAGCTTTCAATGCTAGAAGAAATCTTCAAACTCGGAGGAGATACAAACATCAAACTCTGATCTGGCAACCCTACCGGGGACAAGCCGTAAATGCTCTTGAGGGAACCATCATGGCTGGAAAGACTAGAAATGAATCCTTCGTTCATAAGCGACACGCTAGGGATGAAAAAGGAAACAAGCCCTTTATCAATTGCTCTAGGAAACTTCCTGCTGAGGAGACAATTATCTGGAAAGATAGCTCTGCAGGGAACACATGCTTACTCCGCTGGGAATTTCTACTCATGCTGGGGAAAGACAAACTTCCTCGTGAGTAAACAATGAGGCATGGAAAATTCTCAACTCAAAGCATACCAACTTTTATCAATTTATAAAGGATTTTAGGTCAATCCACACAAGGGATGACAACCATACAATTGATAAAACAAAAATGCTAGTGCCTGATATGGAGAGATGCATGTCTCTAAAAGATCAAGGCAAGAACTGGAGCAGAAGGGATCATCCACAAATCAACCATACAACCAATCATGGATTGTTAAGACTCCGCGGTGTGAAACAAACATGTATGCATAAACAAACTATCCGGGAATGCGTTGGATGAGCATCCACAAATCCTGCTAGGGGAAAGCAATCCAATAAGATAGATCAACTCACTGCCATCAAAGAGAACTTCTCATATCAGACTCTCTAGGAAGCTGATGATGTATCACTCTTTCTGCGCTCGATGGGGAGACACCTGAAAGCTGATGAAGAGGATATAAAATGCTAGAATATGAATAAATGTCTTACCTTTTGGTAATCATATTATTCTTGGGACAACACTGAGGACATTCCACTTATTCTTTCAGTTATTGGGAATGTTCATTTTGTTTAAAACAGTTTATTTATGATAGATCAACTCACTGCCATCAAAGAGAACTTCTCATATCAGACTCTCTAGGAAGCTGATGATGTATCACTCTTTCTGCGCTCGATGGGGAGACACCTGAAAGCTGATGAAGAGGATATAAAATGCTAGAATATGAATAAATGTCTTACCTTTTGGTAATCATACTATCCTTGGGACAACACTGAGGACATTCCACTTATTCTTTCAGTTATTGGGAATGTTCATTTTGTTTAAAACAGTTTATTTGTTTAAAAAATGATATTTATCAATTAAAACATGCAAACATTTGTTAAACAGAAACAAATAAGAGTGCCAAGAATTGGATAAAGGCTCAAATTTATTTAAGAGAATGGTAATCTGCAAATGGTGAGACTCCATGGATCTTTACAAATTTTGAAATTGATGATATACATGGAAAAGGGCTACATTTAACATAATGACCGTTTCTCCAGCAATTCTGAATCCACTGTATTCGAAACTTCAGTTGACGATGACTGGCGATAATCTTTGACAGATGACAGTTATAGAACAAAGTCTTGTCAGAATGCAGTTACTTGCCAAATCCCTAATTTTTGACTAGATTTCCCCAGGGTGAGATACTCAATCTAGCGGGATATATATATATATTCATTTTTTTATGTCTCTAACTTTTGCCTGGATCGCCCTTTCGGATTTTCAATCCACCGAGACGCTCATTTTTGCCTAAGCCGCCCTTTCGGGTTTCAACTTAGCGAGCTATTCTGTTTTTATTTTTAGGCAAAGTATTTCTTGACTGCATTTGAATTCACAGGACGAGTGAAATTCTCCCCATCCATAGTTGTGAGCAACAATACACCGCCTGAAAAGGCTCTCTTAACAATGTATGGACCTTCATAGTTTAGAGTCCACTTGCCCCTGGAATCGGGCGCGAAAGACAAGAATTTCTTGAGCACAAGGTCACCTTCTCGGAACACACGAGGCTTGACCTTCTTATCAAAGGCTTTCTTCATCCTGTGCTGATATAACTGACCATGGCACATGGCAGTTAATCTCTTCTCTTCAATCAGATTCAGTTGGTCATAACGACTCTGAACCCATTCAGCCTCAGTCAACTTGGCTTCCATCAAGACTCTCATTGATGGGATCTTGACCTCCACGGGGAGCACAACCTCCATTCCATATACAAGAGAGAAAGGGGTTGCCCCTGTTGAAGTGCGGACGGATGTACGATAGCCATGCAAAGAAAATGGTAGCATCTCATGCCAATCTTTGTACGTAACAACCATCTTCTGAATAATCTTCTTGATGTTCTTGTTAGCAGCTTCACAAGCCCCATTCATCTTGGGTCTATAGGGAGAAGAATTATGATGTGCAATCTTAAACTCGCTACACAGCTCTTTCATCATCTTATTGTTCAAGTTAGATCTATTATCAGTAATGATCTTGTCTGGCACACCATATCGGCATATGAGTTGGTTCTTGATAAACCTTACAACCACCTGCCTGGTCACATTTGCATACGATGTCGTTTTAACCCACTTGGTGAAGTAATCAATGGCTATGAGAATAAAACGGTGACCGTTCGACGCCTTAGGTTCAATCATGCCAATCATGTCAATGCCCCACATGGAGAAAGGCCATGGTGAGGAAATAACATTCAGAAGTGTCGGGGGAACATGAATCTTATCCGCATAAATCTGACACTTGTGGCATTTCTTCACAAACTTGCAGCAGTCAGACTCCATTGTCAGCTAATAGTAGCCTGCTCTGAACATCTTCTTCGCCATAGCATGTCCATTGGAATGAGTACTAAATGAACCCTCATGGACTTCAGTCATCAACAGGTTTGCTTCGTGTCTATCCACGCATCTAAGCAGAACCATGTCAAAATTCCTCTTGTAAAGCACATCAGCATTAAGGTAGAAATTGCCAGATAGTCTCCTGAAAGTCTTCTTATCTTTAACAGATGCCCCAGGTGGGTAAGTCTGACTTTAGAGAAAGCACTTGATATCATAATACCACAACTTATCATCTTTCACCTCCTCAACTGCAAACACGTGAGCTGGTCTATCCAAGCACATCACAGTAATATTTGGGACTTCATTCCAATAATTGACAACAATCATTGAAGCAAGCGTAGCAAGAGCGTACGTCATCTGATTCTCATCTCGAGGAATATGATAAAAGTCAACTTTAGTGAAGAAAGTTAAAATCCTCCTCGCATAATCTCTGTATGGGATGAGGCCATGCTGATTCGTCTCCCATTCACCCTTAATCTGATTAATAACAAGGGCCGAATCGCCATAAACATCAAGATGTTTGATCCTAAGATCAATACATTCTTCCAAACCCATGATACACGCCTCATACTCCGCCATATTATTCGTGCATTTGAAAGTTAGCCTTGCTGTAAAAGGAAAATGTGTGCCTTGAGGAGTAATAATCACTGCCCCAATACCATTTCCATACTGATTGACAGCACCATCAAACACCATACGCCATCAGGAACCAGGCTTTGGCCCTTCATCGAGTGTAGGCTCATCACAATCTTTCATTTTCAAATACAGAATCTCTTCATCAGGGAAGTCATATTGCACGGACTGATAATCTTCAATTGGTTGATGCGCCAAATGGCCAGCCAAGATACTACCTTTAATATCTTTTTGAGCTCGATACTCAATATCATACTCAGATAACAACATCTACCAACGAGCAATTCTCCTGGTTAAAGCAGGCTTCTCAAAGATATACTTGATCGAATCCATTTTGGATATCAACCAAGTTTTATGATTTAACATATACTGGCATAAACGCTTAGCAGCCCAAGCCAAAGCACAACATGTCTTCTCAAGCATTGAGTACCGAGACTCACAGTCAGTGAACTTCTTACTCAAGTAGTATATTGCATATTCTTTCTTTCCTGATTCATCTTGCTGACCAAGGACACAACCCATGGAATTATCAAGCATAGTTAAGTACATAATCAATGGTCTCCCTTCAACAGGCGGATATAGAATCAGAGGCTCGGACAAATACTCTTTGATGCTGTCAAAGGCCTTTTGGCAATCCTCAGTCCAATCATGACGCTGATCTTTCCAGAGGAGCTTGAATATAGGCGCACATGTGGCAGTCATGTGGGATATAAATCTCGAAATGTAATTCAAGCGGCCAAGAAAACCTCGGACTTGCTTCTCAGTTTTGGGCGCAGGCATCTCTTGTATTGCTTTGATCTTTGCAAGATCAACTTAAATACCTCTCTCGCTGACCATAAAGCCCAATAACTTGCCGGAACGGACTCCAAATGTACACTTGTTCATATTTAAGCGGAGTTTGTACTTCCTCACACGTTGGAAAAGCTTCAACAAGTGTTCTACATGTTCAACTTCCGTTTTCGACTTCGCAATCATATCATCAACATACACCTCGGCATCACTCGATAACAGAATATTCCCCAAGGTGTGATGAATGTTGTCTGCTCCATATCCTCGTGTGCCATTTTAATCTGATTATAACCGTAAAATCCGGCCATAAATGAAAAGACATTGAATTTAGTTGTATTGTCTACCGACATATCAATGTGTGGTAGAGGAAAATCATCTTTTGGACTAGCTTTATTCAAGTCATGGTAATCCACACACATTCGGACTTTTCCGTCTTTCTTAGGTACAGGCACAATATTGGCCACCCATTGAGGATATGTAGAAGTCACCTGAAACCCCGTATCAATTTGCTTCTGAACTTCTTCTTTAATCTTCACTGCCATATCAGGATGAGTTCTTCTGAGCTTTTGCTTCACATGCACACACTCAGGCTTCAACAACAAGAAATGTTGCACGATATCAGTATCTAGACCAGGCATGTCTTCATACGACCAGGAAAAGACGTCGACATGTTCTCGTAGTAACTCAATCAATCCCTTCTTAGTAGACTCTGCAAGGAGTGCCCCAATCTTCACTTCACGAATGCAGTCTTCAGACCCCAAGTTGACTGTTTCCAGATTCTCAAGATGTGGCTGAATGATCTTCTCCTCGTGCTCAAGCAGACGGGTAATCTCATCAGGAATCTCTTCAACATCATCTTCTTCTGCATCAAAAACAGGGAACTCAAAGTTGGGAGATGGTGTTGGATCATTATGTTCAATGGGTTTGATTAACCTGCATAATGATTTTGAGTATAAAAGATATTTCAGAATTCAAACAATACGAATCATTATGCAGATGGAAAGATTGATTTTATTCTCTTTTTTAGGGTTTTATGGTGATCACCAATTTCATGCAAAAAGAAAAAAGGAAAAATAAATTTGAGAAAACAAACATTTAACATGCGATTATTGAATGAATATCATTGTATTAATCAATTATGTCAACAATGTGTTCACTTCTCCTTTTGGCATGGGAGAAGGGTTTTTAAACAAAACGAACATATTAGGTTGACTTATGGATAACTGTTGCAACATCAACAGCGACCCAATTATTGCAGATTCCTCTAGGTATAACAAAGTTGCCAAGGTCTTCCTCTTCATCTTCTTCGATGATGGCAGCAGCTTCTTGATCTTCAACGGTGTAGATGAAACCTCCACTCTGAAACAACCCAAGATCATTAGAAACACCAGAAGAGTACCCTATACCAGCCCGGGACTTATTATCTTCCACCTTTATCATTTTCCCCAAACCATCAGTTGCGCCATGCTCAATGGCCAACTTTGCGTCATTATAGGAGACAAATGAAGAAAGTACCTTCCTAGAAGGCTCAACAACAGATAAGGCTTGGAACGGAGTTCCAACCTCATCCTCAGCATCAATGTAGGAGAAAGAAGATAAATAGCTGACCAAAAGAGCCTTCTCTCCCCCTATCACCACCAACTTCTTGTTCTTAACGAACTTCAACTTTTGGTGCGGGGTCGATGTCACGGAGCCTACCTCGTGAATCCATGGTCTACCAAGCAAACAACTATATGAAGGATGTATATCCATGACCTGGAAAGTGATCTAGAAATCACTAGGTCCAATCTTGATCGGGAGGTCTAATTCACCGATCAAAGTTTTACGCGATCCATCAAAAGCCTTTACTACCACTCTATTTTGCCTCATGGGAGGCCCCTGATATGAATGTTTGGCAAGAGTGGACTTTGGCAATACATTAAGTGATGACCCTGTATCCACAATACATTGGACAGGGCATCGTATTTACAATTCATGGAGATATATAAAGCCAAATTATGGTTTTTTCCCTCCTCGGGAAGATCATCATCACAGAAGCTCAAATTGTTGCAGGCAGTTATATTTGCAACAATGTTGTCAAACTGCTCAATTATGACATCGTGATCCACGTATGCCACGTCCAACACCCTTTGAAATGCTTCACGATGTGGCTCTGAATTCATCAACAAAGATAGGATAGATATCTTTGATGGAGTTTGAAGCAACTGCTCCACAACATTGTACTCACTCCTCTTGATGAGCCTCAATATCTCATCACCATCCTCTTTCAAAATGCCAGACTGGCCAACCAGGATAGGAGCTTTATTGGATTTAACAACAACAAGGTCAACACCCTTCACAACAGGAGTAGAATGATTCGAAGAAGTCCCCACGGGACCATCAGGATTGACAACATCCTTCTTCACAACATCTTTATGGGATTTCGGCTGAGCCGAGAAAACACAACCACTACGGGTCACTCCACTAACGTCAGAAATGCTTACCACAGAGGTTGAGGGCAACAGAACCTCCTTCCCATCTTCAAGCATAACAGCGTTATAACGGTACAGGACCGCGCTATCTGATACATACGGGACAGGGCTCGCTGGTTTGATCATAAGAGTTGGCGACACTTTCTTCTTGCTGCCATCATACTTGATAACAACAGGATCAGGAATTTTGAAAACGGGAGTAATAACATCAACTTCATCCTTATTATGATTCTGAAGTATCTCAATCATCCCTTGGTCTATCATCTCTTGGATGTCCTTTCTCACTTGACGGCATCCTCTTTCATTGATAGTGCACACCTGGAACCTATCATGATCATGCTCATAATGACTGTGCTCACACAACAACTTATGCATCTCTACCACGGACTGCCTTATGTCATTCATATAAAGGACTTTGTATTTGCCAGGGCACGCCTGAACCATATCGACAACTGCCTTCCCATGCTCGGGCAATGGGTTCTTCTTTACATTTGGGCCTACGTCCTCAAAGAACAGTATCCCACTCCTCATAAGGTCTTGCACCTTGGTCTTCAAAGGAAAACAATTCTCCACATCATGTCCGGGAGCACCGGAATGATACACGTAGTGAAGTTCGGGCTTGTACCACCATTGAGGATTGGCTGGCACAGCAGGAGGATCTCATGGAGTTATCAACTTCCTATCAATTAAGGAAGGGTAAAGTTCAACATAGGTCATAGGAATCGGGTCAAAAGTCACCCTCTTCCTCTCATAGTTGCTAGTGCTAGTGTTGTTATTGTTGCGAGGCTGATAAGCCTGTTGTTGTTGACGATGTTGTTGTTGTGGTTGTTGTTGAACTTCTCTGAAAGCAGGTGCTATATGAGCCACCTGGTGTTGGTTAACAGTTGGTCGGACTTCCTTCCTCCTCACAGAGGGCCTTCTCTTGACATGGAAAGAAACAGCATGAGTCTCCCCTTCCTTCTTCCTGGCAAATCCCCCATACTTCTTTGTCGAGGAACCATCATCACGAGACAAACGTCTTTCACGGACTCCCTCTTCTAGCCTCATCCCCATATTTACCATTTCGGTAAAGTCTGAGGGAGCACTAGCAATCATGCGCTCATAGTAGAAAGAGCTCAAAGTCTTCAAGAAGATCTTTGTCATCTCCTTCTCCTCCAAGGGTGACACTATCTGAGCTGCCAATTCTCGCCACCTCTGGGCATATTCCTTGAAGGTCTCCTTATCCTTCTGGGACATTGCCATCAACTGATCTCTGTCTGGAGCCATGTCTACATTATATTTATACTGCTTCACAAAGGCCTCTCCTAGATCGTTGAAAGTGCGGATGCTTTCACTTTCTAGCCCCATATACCAACGGAGCGCAGCACCTGTCAGGCTATCCTGAAAGTAGTGAATCAGCAGTTGATCATTGTTTGTTTGGGTTGACATCTTACGAGCATACATCACAAGATGGATGAGTGAACATGTATTTCCCTTGTACTTCTCAAAGTCATGCACTTTGAGTTTAACTGGGATTTTTACGTTGGGCACCAGGCATAATTCAGCAGCACTCTTCCCAAAAAGGTCCTTACCTCTCAAAGTCTTCAGTTTTTTGCGCAGCTCAAGGAATTGATCTTTCATCTCATCCATTTTCTCATATACGTCCGGGCCCTCAAATGGCTCGGAATGATAAATGGTGTCTTCTACACGCGGGAGAGTGTGCACAACGGGAGGTGGCACAGACAGGACCGGGCTAGATATCGGCATAGAAGCAAGAGTGGGGGCAAAGCCCTCTGGCACAAAGTTGGATGGAATTCCCCAAGGGAATCCAGCAGGCATACTGGGAGCGAAGTGGGCGGTGGCAGCAGGCACTGTTGAGGTCACCACTTCAGAAATGACCGTCCTCGCGGGAGGAGTTGCAGGAGTTGGAGAAGCTTGACTTTGCGCAGCAAGGACTGACTCCATCATGGCAATCAGCCTAGCAATCTCCTCCTTCAGATCCCTGTTCTCTTGTTCGAGGTGTTCCATGATCTTCTGATGATTTTCTCGGGTGTTGTACTGGTGCGTCAGCTTGTCTTCAGAATAAATGAAGAGCAAAGAGTTAGACCATTGCATCAGAGCTTGGAACCAAAACCTGCTTATGCATATGATGCATGCAATGCTTGTGCACATGATTTGTTTTTTATCAGAGGAACTTTATAGAGATCTATTTGAAAATATTTGAAAATATTGAAATTTTTAAGACATATATGGAATATTCATCGCAATAATATTTGGAAACTTTTTACACCAAAGAAGATGTACAGTTTTGGTAACCAAATACAATACAAGAGAAAAGGAGAATGAACATCCTATGGAGCTCTAGAAGCAATCGTCCAAAGCCTTCGAGATCAAAAGATAAATCGCACGAAGCCTCTTCACCTCTCTCTCATAAGCTGCTTCCATATCGGCCTTCTCCTTGGCGAGCTAATCATACTTCCTCTTCCAAAACCTAGACGAATGAGGAAGGAGAGAAGTAACTACATCATTAGGCTCATCAATAACCTGATGCTCTAGAAACTCTATCATTGCATCCTTATCCTTGAGCTGCTGAAGAAGTTCCTCACGCTCACAAACCCATGCACACGACTGGTCTTCGTGTCTCAACTCCTCTACTCCTTGATTAGGGAGGGTTGAAGGCCCTACCATAACCATAGGGGTAGGTCTCGGATACTCGTACGACATGCAGTACTCGAGAGCTCTCTTCCTTACCCAAGAGGTGTAAGGTTCCAAAGCAACACAATTCTTCGGACCAAGCTCATTCCTCCCTTTCCTATGAACCTTGCGCCAGGCGCGGACCATCCTATCCTTCAAGTTTTGGGGATCTTTACCCTCTTGAAAGAATAAGCCTTCCAACGAAATGTTGTTAGGTTTATCCTTTAAGGGGAACCCAAGCTGACGGCGAACCAAATCAGGGTTGTAGTTAATTCCACCACATGTACTAAGAAGAGGTACATTGGAGAACTCACCACAAGAATCAATAATTTGAACGCCATCATAAACACGGTTATACCAAGAGATATCATCATTAGTGAGAGACATGAGTCTCGCGGACCAACATAGACATCCCTTGTTCTCCTTGAAGGCAAGCGTCTGAGGCAAGTGTGAAATAAACCACTTGTTCAACAGAGGCAGACAACATACAATGGCACCATCACCCTTTGCATTCCTCATATGCAAAGATAAATAAGTGTCACCCAACAGAGTCGGAACTAGATTAAGAGAAGAGAAAATCCTAATAGCGTTCACATCCATGAAGTTGTCGATGTTGGGAAATAACACTAGCCCATAGATGATAAGCATACTCCTCTAATGTAGGCAAAAGCTGGAAATCCGGTAAAGTGAAGCACCGATACAGAGGATCGTAGAACTGCACCAACACACTCATCAGACCTTCATCCACCTTGGTAGAAAGAATAGACAGAAGCTTCCCATGGTGAGCTCTGAATTCCAAGGGCTCTAATACATAAGATGCCAAACTCCTTAATTCTTTCAAGTCGGGTTGTCTGAAACTATACTTCTTCGTATTCCTTCTTTGCTTATCCATGTCTGAAAATTTGCAAATAGATCTCTTAAGTTCCTTGTAAAATCTTTATTGTTGATGACATGAATGCGAATGAATGCATGGATGCAACAAACACACTCAAGGATCAAGCCAGTAACACCACACAAAGGTCACGGGACGACTTAAGTCATCATCAATATCAATCATCAATTTTGGTGGATTATGGTTTACACCTTATCAACACCCAAGTTCCATTGATATTAAGGATATACGAGAATGGATCGACCGTGAATCACGGGTTTGTTGTAAGTCACGAGCATGGAGTTTCGGTTAAGAACCACCCAACAGGAATGTACTATGGTTAAACCTGACAATCGTGTTCTAAAAGGTCCCCATAGTCATCATCCCATCTTTCGGATATTATCGGATAAAACGACTACTCGTCTTCCAAAAATATTCTCAAGAGAAACTCTTATAAGTGTAGTATCGCGTAACAATCGCCTCAAGTCTTACACTTGAACGACCTTTGCACTACGTCCTAAAATAGGCCAAGACGGGCTAGGTATCTAAGGTCCTTGGCTTCTAGGGTTCCTATTGGAAAGAGTAATGCCTAACCACGACTACTCGTGTGACATTATTGATCCCAACAAGACCTCCACCAAGTGAATGGGCTTGCAAGTTAACTTGTTAAGGAATAACTCCACACAAGTCAACAAGACTATGCCATTCTCCTATCATAAGTGCACTTGAGTTCGGTTATATAACTCATCTCACAAGAAACCACCAAGCATACAAGCAATTAACATATCAAGCAATTCATACATTACAAACAATACATTCATCCCATATTTGCACAAAAATATGTCACAAATAAATATAAACATACAACACATAGAAGCAAAAAGTAGGCTAAACCCACTAGGAAAGAGGTCTTATTTGTCCCCAGCAGAGTCGCCACTTTTCTATAGTGGGGTTTTCGTTACCTTTAGGTTTATTGACTAAACCAAAAGTCAACATACAATTCGAGTCGCCACCGCACTTTTAATTGTCCAAAGGAAAGGCTAAAAAGCGAACAAAAGCCAAGTAAGAAGTTTTTCAAATCAAAAACTAATAAAAATGTCAGAGATCTAGGTAAGGGGGTTGGTTATGAAATGGGAAGGTTTTACGCATCCAAAACATCCTTAGTACTCTAAGGGAACCCTTTTTGCAAATATGTGTTATAGGTTGGTATTTGTGAAAAGATTTGTACAAAAGATTGGGGGGATGAGAAGAGAATATATTATATTTACAAGTTTTGTTGTTTGAATGGATGATCCCATTGCCTACGTACCACCACAAAGGAGGATCAAAACCTCGTAGTTCGGGGTAAAAATCTCAAAGATTGGTGAATTGATTTGATCAAAAGCCTTAAGGTCTTTTGTTATCAAAGGAATAAAACTCAACCCAAACCAACAATCCACCATGTGAGGAAAGCTTCAACATGCTAGTGAGGGGTTAACCCTATAATAAGCATGGAAGTCTTATAATCCAATCACTAAGGATGAGGTGAGATTTACATCAACCACTATGATAACTCAAACCTATGACTAATGTTTTGAAAAGGTTTTAACAATTGGCCATTAAAACCACAAAAACAACTTGAAGTGAGTTATATTAACAAGTTAGATTTATTTACAAAATGAAGTCAAAGTTGGATTAAGATTTACTCACAATGAGTATTGAAGAAAATGGTTTTGAAAAGTCAAAGGCTTAAGGCCTAGGTTTCTAATTTGAACAAAGTCAAAGTTTGAAGAAAAGATTTTTGGCTTGGTTAGAGTGGGGAGAAGAAGAGAAGGGCTAGCCCTAAAGCATACAAAGATAAGAGGGGAAAGAAAAACCCTTGGAGTTCCTTTTCTTGAAGTCATAGAGATGACTCAAGATGCTCCTTTCCTTTGGACTTAGTACACAAACAAGCAATTAATAATTTGAATTCAAGCTCCTAGGATCTCCATTTGGCTTGGCTCTTAACTTGGCTACTCATGAGAATGGTCCTCTTTTCACAATCTCAAGGTGGGATCCCTATCACACATAAGCAAACATCAAAAAGTTTACAATACAATAAGGGGAATGGACAAAGAATAAGTTTGGAGGAGAAGTCCTTTGAGGTCAACTTTGAGTTTTAGCAATCTAAAGGCATGAGGCCTAGTTGCTCTTCAACAAGTTCTGCATTCTAAAGGCATGAGGCCTAGTTGCTCTTGAACTCCTTTAAGCATAGGTAAGTCTTAATTCTAAGTCCTTTCTCCTTTTGCATTTGGTTCACACAAAACAAGCACAAAGCAAACACAAGATAGCAATATATTTATATACAATAATGGGCTCAAATGAGCAAAAGAAAAATGACATAAACATAAAATATGTGCTTAAGTGAGAAAAGTGAAAATCAATATGAATAATGAGTAAGAAATAAATGACATAAAAGTAAAGGGCAAGAAATTAAAAGTTCAAATTAAAGTTAGTAGTTAGTAAAGTTATGTGAGTTTGTCATAAGACAATGTAGCGCTATGTTAAGCAATCGTAAATGGACTAACGTAGTAGTCACACCTATCTGAGGTCGGTCAATAAAAATATAGGCAAAGAAACACAAGTTAGAGATCATGACTAGTAAGCCAAGCTCCATACACTTGTCATGCCAAACAAAAGGGGAAGAGCCTTGTATTGACTTTTATTTATTTGCTTGACCAATAAGCAACCTATCTTGGACACAAAACAACTCACTTGATCATGGATCAAGTTGAGTTTGGTTTGGATCAAATAAGGTTAAACTTCTCATTTTTGTCAAGACCAACTTCAAGACTTTAACTCATTGGCCATTGATGGAAAGAAAGGGATGAAGATGAAAGGGAGGGAAAAAGAAGACCACAACCAAATCCAATTGATCAAATGTGAATCAAATCAACATCAACCAACACCAAACAAAAAAGAAATGAAGATAACAAGTCAAAGAGTCAATGGTATTTTTTTGGTATTTTTTGAATTAAAATAAAAGGCAAATAAAAATAAACAAATAAGGTCAAACCTCAAATTCAACTCAAATCAACTTCAACAAGTCCAATTAAATTCTCATAGGTTCAACATAGTCAGACAAGCTTTGACTAATTTCCTCACCAATTTTTGAAACCAGAAAGTATTTAAAAGCAATTATAAACAATAAAAAATAGCACAATATGAATTAAAATCTCAAATAATCTCAAATCAAATAAGAAATTGATGAGACTATTTTTCATTGACTTATCATGATCCATAAATGCTATGAAAATATTTTTGGATTTTTCAAAAGCCAGAAAGTATTTTAAAATGAATTAAAACTATTAAAAATCAAATAATCCATGAAAAATATCAAATGAAGTCATAAAAATAATTAAAAATCAAAATATGAAACTAGATTTTTCAAGAAATTTTTTGGAGTTGGTCTCATATTTTTATGACTTCAAATGAATTTTTTTATGAATTTTTTAAAATCAAATGAATTAACTGAAAATAAAAAAAAATAAAATAAATGGAAAAAAACAACAACCGCGTGATGGAGCTCATTAATTGACGTGGCATAAATAGATGGTTCAGATTTGAGGGTGCACGATGCATCCAAGTCAAATGCGCTATAACATGTATTAAAATAAGTAAACACAATGAATGACCAAGATTAAAACGTGGCAACTAGATCCAATGGTCCTGGTCAGCACATGTGGTGGTGGTGGTGGAAACCACCATCTTCTCCGGCCAGACAACCAATTCCGGCCACCAGTTGTAGAGAATTTTTTTTAATGAAAATAGAAAACAAGGACATGGAAATGAAGCTCGTGTGATGGAGATCATCATTGTACCATTGGATCTTCCTCACTCTTCCTATATTGAGAGAAACGTGAAGAAGAAGATCATGGTGTTCAAACTGTAAGCTCATGAAATGATGAATTGAAAGCACCAATGGCTTGCCTCAAGCGTGACGACTTCAGAAAACCACACAAATACAAGAATGCTACATTGAATTAAGAGTTCTAGATCCAAAAAGTTTGAATGTATATGTAAGACCCCAATTTTATACCTAAGATCCCTCATGACATCATAACATTGCATTTGCATAGCCTCAAGGATCATAAGCATCTTGGTTCCCCTTGCCTTTGGGTGGGACTCCTTGTGAGTGGTTTGAGATCATCAAGCATGCTTGAATTATATATCATTGCTTTTCTTATTTTTTTTTACTAACCAAAAGCACAAAAATGTGTCACTAACATTTCTTGTTTGTAGCTTGAGCAATCACAAGGTCAAGAGCTTCAAGGAGATCATCTGTGCAATGACATGGCTAAGAGGAGATGATAGCAAGCATGGTAATGGTTACCAAAGCTCTCATCCATAAAATATGCCTCCCTAGCATCTCAATTCATCATATTTGATAAAAGCAAGTCAAAGGGTTTGAGGTTTGTGCCCCAGAGAAACCCTAATTCATCTGATCATCCACAATGCCTTGCTCATGAAGCAACCTCAGCCCATGGTCAAATACAATCAAGGGAAGTTCTTTAATTTACCATTTCAGGCATATTTGAACTTATTTGAGTGTCCTCAATCATCAATTCATCAAGATATGGGTTGTGGACTTGAGAAGTTGATCAGTCAATTCATCTAACTATTTTGAAATGCACTGAGATCTAACATCTTATGTGTTGGTCAAATGGAGATGGTCCCAAAAGCAAAAATGTTCTTAAAGACAATATGAACAACTTTCATGTTCATCAAAAATTGATTTTAACCTTGGAAGGCCATCTGTCATTCCAATACATTATAGGTCATTTTGACTGAAACCCTAATTTTGGGTCAACTTCCCAAGGACATAACTCATTCATTTTTTATGATTTTGAGGTGGGATCAAATGCATTGGAAAGCTTAAAATGTCTACTTAAAATGTTATGTTGAGCAAAATTTCAAAATCTCAAAGGAAATACATGTGATAATGCAAGACATTATAGGTCCTTTTTGACAAAGGTATTAAAAGTCAAAAAAGTCCAACTTCAAGTGCCCATAACTCTTTCATCAAAAATCCAAATAATGCAAAATTTAAGTCCATTTTGATTGTATTGAAAATATATACAACTTTGATGTTGAAGATGTTTTCATTTGAGTCTTGCATCATCAAAACAGAGGGGCTTGAAAATTGGCCAAATTTGGAAACCTTGCTTTGACATGTCATGCACCTTGCACTTTAAACTCAAAATTCATAAAATTCCACACTTCAAATGGATTTTTTCCCAACATAACATTTGTTCCTTAAATCAATACCTTTCCAACCATTACTCACATGACCATATTTGGATTTGGCAAATATCATTTTCAAAGAGGAGAACTTTTAGTGCATTTTTGGGAAACTTGATTCAATTGCCATGCATGAGCTGATTTCATCTATGTTGCACGTCCATTTCATTCATTTGTGATCTCAGCTTGCCAAATCAAGTGGAATTGGGCCCTCCATGCGCCTGTACAGGTCCATGCATGGAGGCCCTTTCCATTCATGCAAATTTGAAATCACACTTTCAGCATGGCTTTGGCTATAAATACATGTCATGTAAGCTCTCATTCGACACCCTGATTCAACTTGAAATGCTGCAGAATTCTCTCCATAACCTTCACTAAAGGAATTTTCACTTTTCTCTAAAAAATTCAGATCTGAATTTCAACTACCTTGGTTGATTTTCAGACCTATAATTCCTTAGCCTTGCTTCCTCTTCATCACTAGATCTCATTGCAAGCTTTGGTTGTGAAGAATTGTGCTCTCAAGACCTGCATTTCAAAGGTGGATAACAGAACTTTTTCTCTTCGAAACTCTTTGATCCTTGCTTATTTCTTGTGTTCCTTGGTCTGGCTGAAGTCCTCTCAATAGAGGCATTTGATTTGTGCTTTTAATTTTGCAAAAATATGAAGTTCATGATGAACACCATCCTACTTCCAGCTATGATTTCTCCATTTATAGGGATCTAGAGTGGAAGTGCATGGTATAGGAGTGATGTACATCACTTCCTCTTTCGATTGGTATATAGATCGCTCCATTTGGTTGAGATTGCCATGTCTGCAATTCTCACCGGAACTGGAGGTCTCACCGGAGAAGACGGTGGCTCCGGTGGCCGTCCCAACTCCAGATCAAATCTGGATCGTGTGATCTCTTTTCCAGATCTAATCTGGACCTTCCATTGTTATGACTATTTTTAATGCACCCTGTGCTTCAGTTGACTAGTGTGTTTCGAACGCGCGCGCCTGTGAGCCATCTGATGTGCCACATCATTTAATGAATCTCATCCAACGCGCCAGGCTTTTTCTGATTTTATTAATTTCCATTTTATTTTCTTTAATTCCATTTTATTTCAAAAATCAATATATCTCTCATTTTTTATCCAAAAATTATGGGACCAATTGCTTTAGTCTCCAAATAATTTCTAGTTTCTATTTCTGATTTTTAATATTTTTTATTTTGTCATTTGATATTTTTTATGAATTTCCTCTTTTCTGGTTATTTTTAATTTATTTTAAATAGTTTTTGATATTCAAAAAATACAAAAATATTTTCCTAACCTATTTGAATGATGATGGATCTATGAAAAATATTCTCATCAGTTTTATAATTGATTTGAGATTTATTTGAGATTTTAGTTCAATTAGGTCATTTTTATTCATTTTTAATTGATTAAAAATAGTTTCTGACTTTTAAAAATGCTGAAATTTGTTGTTAAACTTTGTTTGACCTTGTTGAACTTGGGATAAATTACTTGGACCTTTCAAGGTTGATTTGAAGTAATTTTGAGGTTTAACCTTTTCTTTTATTTTTAATTCAAGTTTATTTTAATAAAAAAAATGCCAAAAATATTTTGTTCATTTCTTGACTTCCAATCTTCATCTCACTTCTGTTTTTGATTGTTTGACCTTGACTTTCAATGCCATTGGTCAACATATGATGATTGGTACATTGTATTTCATTTAATGCACTTTAATTTTGCCATTTCCATTTCTCTTATTCATCTCTTTCTTCTTCCTATTCTTTTTCTTTTGATCAATGAGTTGAAGGTTGATAAGTTAGCATTGATTAGGGAGATTTAATCTTTCTTGATCCAAATCTAATTCATCTTGATCAATTGATCAAGTGAATGACTTTGCATTAAGGATAGGTTGTTTTCTAAATCATGCAAAAGGCTTAAACCAATACAAGATCAATTCTCATTTTCTTTTGGCATGGCAAGTTGTTGGAACTTGGTTCACTAATCAAGCCTTCTAAACTTGTGTTGTTGCCTACATTATTATTGACCGGCCTCAGATAGTTGTGACTTCCACATAAGTCCAATTACGATTGCTTAACATAGCGCTAAATTTGCCTTATGGCACACTAACTACTAACACTAACTATTAACAATTAACATTTACTTTTTGCTCTTTACTTTTAGGCAATTTACTATTCTTGCACATATTATCCATTTGCTTTTCTCTTTGCTCACTTGAGCACATGTTTATGTTAATGTCATTTGCCTTTTGCTCACTTGAGCACATAATTGTGTATATATTATTATGCTTGTGTTTTGTTTTGATTGTTGTGAACCAAATGCAAATAAATGGACTTAGTTTCTAGGACTTTCCCTATGCAAAGAATGGAGAATTGAATCATTGTTTTCAACCATTGTTTTCAACTATTAGAAACCTAAGCCTTATGCTTTTGATTTTCAAACTTTCTTTTCATAACACTTATTTTGAATTGAATCTTTAAGTCAACTTTGACCATTTTTGTATATACTTCTAATGGGTAAATATAACCCATTCAAATATCTTTTGTGGTTCCAATGGCCACCTCCTTAATCAAGTTTTTCCTAACCTTTAGCTATTAGGTTTGAGTTATCCTTGTGGTAGATGTAATACTCAACTATATCCTTAGGGATGAACAATGAGTCTTCCATGCTTATTATAGGGTTAACCCCCCACTAGCATGTTGAAGTTATCCTCACATGGTGGATTTGTGGTTTCGTTGAGTTTTCTCCCTTTGATAACAAAAGACCTTCAGGCTTTTGGACCAATCAACTCCCCAATTTGTTTTGAGATTTTTACCCTGAACTACGAGGTTTTGATCCTAATCTTTTTATAAGATGGTACGTAGGCAATGGGTTTATCCATCCAAACACAAAATGTAAATAACTTGTATATTCTCTTCTCATCTCTTCAATCATGTTTGCACAAACAAATTTTCACAAAACAACAACCTTTACAACAAGTATGAAAAGGGCTCCCTAGGAGTACCTAGGATGTTTTGGTTGCCTAACACCTTCCCATTACATAACCAACCCACTTACCCAGATCTCTGTTTCTTTTACTAGTTTTTGTTAAAACTATTAGGTTTTTGTTCGCTTTCTAACCATTCCTTTGGATAAATAGAAGTGCGGTGGGGACTCGACTTGTATGATTTAGCTTGGATTTAGTCAATATCTCTAATGGTAACGAATACCCCGCTACAGAAAAGTGGCGACTCTGTTGGGGATAAATTTGCCTAGTGGGTTTTGCCAACTTTTCATGCTTGTTGCATTGTATTGTCTTGTGACATATTTTTGTGCAATTTGGGATTACTGTATTGCATGTAATGTTTGAATTGCTTGATATTAATTCCTTGTGTGCTTGGTGATTTTTGTGAGATGAGTTTTATACCCGGACTCGAATGCACTTAGGATAGGAGAATGGCATAGTCTTGTTGACTTGTGTGGAATTATTCCTTAGCAAGTTGACTTGCAAGTCCATTCACTTGGTGGAGGTCATGTTGGGATCAATAATGTCACACAAGTAAGTTGTGGTTACACATTACTCTTTCCAATATAGACCTTAGAAGCCAAGGACCTTAGTTTACCAAGCCCATCTTGGCCTATTTTTTAGGATGTAGTGCGAAATTCGTTCAAGTGTAAGATTTGATACGATTGTTACGCGATACTACACTCATAAGAGTCTCTCTTGAGAATATTTTTGGAATACGAGTAGTCGTTTCTCCGATAATATCCAAAAGATGGGATGATGACTGTGGGAACCTCTTGTAGAACATGTTTGGCAGGTTTAAACCCTAGTACATTCCCTTTGGGTGGTTCTTAACCGAGACTCCATGCTCGTGACTTGCAACAAACCCTTGATTCATGGTCGATCCGTTCATATATCCTTAATATCAATGGAACATGGGTGTCGATAAGGTGTAAACCATAATCCACCAAAATGGATGATTGATATTAAGGATGATATGATTCATCCCATGACCTTTGTTTGGTGTGCTTTGCTTGATCCTTGAGTGTGATTTTTGCATTCATGCATTCATGCACTCATTTGCATCCATATCATCAGAATAATAAGAAAAATTTCAAGGAACTTAAGGGGTTTATTTGCAAAATTTTCAGACATGGAAAGACAAAGAAGGAATACAAAGAAGTACAGTTTCAGACAACCAGATTTGAAAGAGTTAAGGAATCTAACATCCTATGTATTAGATCCCTTGGGTTTCAAGGCTCGTTTTGGAAAGCTTCTTCCTCTTCTGACTACTCAGGTGGATGAAGGATTGATGAGTGTATTGGTGCAGTTTTATGATCCTTTTTGTATCGTTGCTTCACGTTTCTGGATTTCCAGCTTTTACCTACCCTTGAGGAGTATGCTTACCTTGTGGGTATACCCATTCTAGACCAGTTGCCGTTCAGTGGCTTGGAGAGCATTCCTACTTCTCAAGAGATAGCTGACATGTTACACATAGATGAATCTCTGGTTGGTGCTCATATGACTACCAAAGGTGGAATTCAAGGTCTCCTTTCTGAGTTCCTCATTGCTCAAGCTACTATATATGGGAAGGCCATGAGTGAGGATGCCTTCGAAGCCATATTTGTACTTCTCATCTATGGGTTAGTGTTGTTCCCCAACATCGACAAGTTTGTGGATGTGAACGCTACTAGGATCTTCTCTGCCCTTAATCCCGTTCAGACTCTGTTGGGTGATACCTATTTCTCTTTGCATATGAGGAATGCAAAGGGTGGTGGTGTCGTTGTGTGCTGTTTGCCTCTGTTATATAAGTGGTTTATTTCTCACTTACCGCAGACGGTCGCCTTCAAGGAGAAAAAGGGATGTCTACAGTGGTCCACAAGACTCATGTCTCTCACTAATGATGATATCTGTTGGTAAAACCGTGTGTTTGATGGTGTGCAGATTATTGACTCTTGTGGTGAATTCTCCAATGTACCTCTTCTTGGTACATGTGGTGGGATTAACTACAACCTTGTTTTAGCACGTCGTCAGCTTGGGTTCCCCCTAAAGGATAAACCCAATAACATTCTGTTAGAGGGTGTGTTCTTTCAGGAGGGTAAAGATCCCCAAAATTTGAAGGGTAGGATGGTCCGCGCTTGGCGCAAGATTCATAGGAAAGGAAGGAAGGAGTTGGGTCCTAAGAATTGCATCGCTTTGGAGCCTTACACTGCTTGGGTTAGGAAGAGAGCGTCAGAGTATCTCATGCCTTACAAGTATCCAAGACCTACACCTATGATTATGGCTGGGCCTTCAACCCTCCCTAATCAAGGAGTAGAGGAGTTGAGAGACGAAGACCGATCACGTGCTTGGATCCGTGAACGAGAAAAGTTGCTTCAGCAGATTAAGGAGAAGGATACTTTGATAGAGTTTCTTGAGCATCAGGTTATCGATGATCCTGATGATGCGTGGACTTCTCTACTTCCTCAGTCTTCCCGGTTCTGGAAGAGGAAGTATGATCGACTCGCCAAGGAGAAGGCAGATATGGAGGCAGCTTATGAAGAGGAGGTGAAGAGGCTCCGTGCATCTTATCTTCCTGTATCTCGAGCTTTAGATGATTGTTTCTAGGGATCCATAGGATGATCATTTTCCTTTCCTCTTATATTGTATCTTGGTTACCAATGTTGTATTTCTTTGATGAAAAAATATTTTTCCAAATATTACTGATGAGATGATTTCATTTGAGATACAAATATAATATTTCCCGAAATTTGCAAATAGAACCCTAGAGTTCCGCTGAAATAAAAAACAAATCATGTGCACAAGCATTGCATGCATCATGTGCATAAGCAGGTTTTGTTCTCGACTTCTTGTCCTGGGGTCTAAATCTGTGTTCTTCATTTATTTTGAAGACAAGCTGACTCACCGGTACTACACCAGAGCCAACATTTCAAGACTGATGGATCATCTGGAACAAGAGAACCGCGAGCTGAAAGAGGAAGTGGCCAGATTAAGTGCCCTGATGGAATCATTCTTGGCTGCCCAGAGCCAGTCTTCTCCGACACCTTCAACTCCTCCCCAGAGGACAGTTATCTCAAAGATTGTCTCCTCGATTGTGCCTGCAGCCAGTGCATACTTTGCTCCAGCATCCATGCCAGTCGGATTCCCGTGGGGGATGCCTCCTAATTTCATGCCTGAGGGTCCTGCTCCCACCTTTGCTTCTATGTCGGCATCTAGCCCGGTCCTTGTTGTTCCTCCTCCTGTCGTGCATACTCTGCCTAGAGTAGACGACACCATCTATCATTCTGAACCGTCTGAGGGTCCAGATGTCTATGAGAAGATGGATGCTATGAACGATCAATTTCTTGAGCTTCGCAAGGAATTGAAGACTCTTCGAGGAAAGGATCTTTTCGGCAAGTCTGCCGCCGATCTCTGCTTGGTTCCCAACGTAAAGATCCCTGTAAAATTCAAAGTCCCTGACTTTGAGAAGTACAAGGGAAATACTTGTCCTCTAAGCCACCTGGTCATGTATGTCAGGAAGATGTCAACTCAAACCAATAATGACTAACTTCTCATCCACTACTTTCAGGACAGTTTGTCCGGTGCCGCTCTGCGATGGTATATGGGTTTAGACAGCGTGAACATCCGATCCTTCAACGACCTTGGCGAGGCCTTCATCAAGCAATACAAGTACAATGTGGATATGGCTCCCGATAGGGATCAATTGAGGGCCATGTCCCAGAAGGACAAAGAGACATTCAAAGAATATGCCTAGAGGTGGCGAGAGGTGGCAGCACAGATCGTGCCTCCGCTGGAAGAGAAAGAGATGACTAAGATCTTTTTGAAGACCTTAAGTTCTTTTTATTATGAGCGGATGATTGCTAGCGCTCCTTCTGATTTCACCGAGATGGTGAATATGGGGATGCGTCTAGAAGAATGGGTCAGAGAAGGGCGTCTGACCAGAGAAGAAGGCTCTTCTACCAAACGTTATGGGGCGTTTGCAAAGAAGAAAGATGGAGAGGCACATGCTGTGACCTCCCATGTAAAACCAAGAAGACCCTCTGTGAGGAGGAAGACTGCGCGTCCCGCCAGTAACCAGCACCAGGTGGCTCATATAGCACCTGTATTCAGAGATAATCAACAGTATCAACATCATAACAACATTCAGCAACCACTTCAGCAATATCAACAACAACAGCACCATCCACAACAGCAGGCTTACCAGCCTCGAAACAGTAATCAAACCAGCACGAGTTACGAGAGGAAAAGGGTCACCTTCGATCCTATTCCGATGACATATGCAGAGTTATATCCCTCTTTGATAGAGAGGAAGTTGATTACTCCGAGAGACCCACCGACTATACCTACTAACCCCTAGTGGTGGTATAAGCCCGAATTACATTGTGTTTATCATTCTGGTGCTCCCGGCCACGACGTGGAAAATTGCTACCCTTTGAAGACCATGGTTCAAGACCTTGTGAGGAGTGGAATTTTGTGTTTCGAGGACGTAGGTCCTAATGTAAAGAAGAACCCATTGCCCGAGCATGAGAAATCTGTCAACATGGTCCAAGGTTGCCCTGGCAAATACAAAGTTAAGTATGTCAGTCATATTCGACAATCTCTCGTCGAGATGCATCGTTTGCTATGTGATTACAGTCACTATGAGCATGACCATGATAGATGCCGAGTCTGCTCTGTTAATCGATTGGGTTGTCGCCAGGTGCGCAAGGATGTTCAGGAAATGCTGGATGAAGGAGTCATTGAGATTCTTCAGAATAGGAATGTTGACGAAGATGAGCCCGAGGTCAACGTGATTTCCCCAGTATTCCGGATACCCGAGCCTGTTATCATCAAGTATGATAGTAGCAAGCAGAAGGTTTCTCCTACATTGACCATCAAGCCGGCCGGACTAGTACCGTACTCTTCCGAAAAGGCAATTCCTTATCGCTACAACGTTGTCGGTGTAGAAAGTGGGAAAGAGGTGTCCTTGCCTTCTTCTTCTGTGGTGAATATTGCTGATGTTAGTGGTTTGACCCGTAGTGGTCATGTATTTTCAGTACCACCAAGGCACCAAGCTAATGCTGATTTTGTTGAACGCCCGATTGAGAATGTTGTGAGCTCCCCGAATCCGGCACTTGCTGTTAAACCCTCCTTTGTACTAATAACTCCTACTTCCGTTGGCCCAAGTGGCAATATGAAAGAAGACTGTGATGAGATGTTGAAGCTCATCAAAAGGAGCGAGTACAATGTTGTAGACCAGCTTCACACAAACGCCATCCAAAATATCGGTGCTATCATTGCTTTTGAACTCAGAACCACACCGAGAGGCTCTGCAGAAGGTTTTGGATGTGGCATATGTAGATCATGATGTCACAATAGAACAATTCGATAGCATTGTTGCAAACATTACTGCTTGTAACAACTTGAGTTTCTGTGACTCTGATCTCCCCGAGGAGGGAAGAGACCACAACTTGGCATTGCATATATCTATGGGTTGCAAAGACGATGCCATGTCCAATGTGCTGGTGGACACTGGGTCATCATTAAACGTATTGCCAAAATCCACTCTCTCAAAACTATCATATCAAGGGTCTCCCATGAGGCAGAGTGGAATCATTGTGAAGGCTTTCGATGGGTCTCGCAAAACGGTGATTGGGGAAGTTGATCTCCCAATCAAAATCGGACCAAGTGATTTCCAGATTACCTTCCAGGTTATGGATATTCACCCATCGTACAGCTGTCTTTTAGGCAGACCATGGATTCACGAGGCAGGCGTCGTGACATCCACCCTACACCAGAAACTGAAATTTGTGAAGAATAAGAAGCTGGTGGTGGTAGGGGGAGGAAAGGCTCTCCTGGTCATCCATTTGTCTTCCTTCTCATACATAGATGCTAAGGATGAAGTTGAAACTCCTTTCCAAGCTTTATCTATAGCTGAGCCTATTGAGAAGAGAGCCCCTTCATTTGCTTCCTATAAAGATGCTAAGTTGGCCATTGAGTGTGGTACAACTGCTGGTTTAGGAAAAATGATTGAGCTAGAAGATAACAAGTCTCGGGCTGGCATAGGTTACTCATCTGGGGTTTTCAACATGCAAGGGATGTTCAAGAGTGGAGGGTTCATCCACACCAGTCAAGATGAGGAGGCTGCTTCCATTCTGGAAGAGGACGAAGAGGATTCTGGCAACTTCGTCATCCCTGGTGGGGTCTGCAATAATTGGGTCGCTGTGGATATTCCTACAATTATCCATAAGTCAACGTAATGATCACTTTGTTTAAAAACCCTTCTCCCATGCCAAAAGGAGGAGTGATGACATTATTAGCACATAAGTACAATGATATTTTCATTCAATATATTCATGTTAAATGTTTGTTTTTTCATTTATTTCCCCTTTTCGCTTTTTTGCATGAAATTGGTGATCACATAAAACCCTAAAAAAATATAATAAAAATCAATCTTCTCATCTGCATAATGATTGCCTTGTTTGAATTCTAAAGCTTTTCATATCCAAAATCATTATGCAGGTTGATCAAACCCATTGAACATAATGATCCAACACCATCTCCCAACTTTGAATTCCCTGTATTTGAGGCGGAAGAAGATGATGTTGAAGAGATTCCTGACTAGATTACCCGTCTACTTGAGCATGAAGATAAGATCATTCCGCCGCACCTTGAGAATCTGGAAACAGTCAATTTGGGGACTGAGGATTGTGTGCGAGAAGTGAAGATTGGGGCACTCCTGGAAGAGTCTGTCAAGAAGGGGTTGATTGAATTGCTGCGAGAATATGTCGACGTCTTCGCATGGTCATATGAAGACATGCCAGGTCTAGATGCTGATGTTGTGCAACATTTCTTACCCTTGAAGCTTGAGTGCGTGCCTGTGAAGTAGAAGCTCAAAAGAACTCATCCTGATATGGCAGTGAAGATCAAAGAGGAGGTTCAGAAGCAAATTGATGCGGGGTTTCTGGTGACTTCTACATATCCTCAATGGGTGGCCAATATTTTGCCTGTGCCTAAGAAAGATGGAAAAGTCCGGATGTGTGTGGACTATAGAGACTTGAATAAAGCTAGTCCGAAAGATGATTTCCCTCTACCACATATTGATATGTTGGTAGATAATACAGCTAAATTCAATGTCTTCTCATTTATGGACGGATTTTCCGGATATAATCAAATTAAAATGGCACCCGAAGATATGGAGAAGACAACATTCATCACACCTTGGGGAACATTCTGTTACCGAGTGATGCCTTTCGGTTTGAAGAACGCCGGAGCCACGTACCAACGAGCTATGACCACCTTGTTTCATGATATGATGCATAAGGAGATCGAGGTATATGTTAATGATATGATTACGAAGTCAAGAACGAAAGTTGAACATGTAGAGCACTTGTTGAAGCTTTTTCAACGTTTGAGAAAGTATAAGCTCCGTTTGAACCCCAACAAGTGTACATTTGGAGTCCGTTCCGGCAAGTTATTGGGCTTTATCGTCAGTGAAAGAGGTATTGAAGTTGATCCTGCCAAGGTCAAAGCAATACAAGAGATGCCTGCGCCCAAAACTGAGAAGCAAGTCCGAGGTTTTGTTGGCCGCTTGAATTACATTTCCAGATTCATATCCCACATGACTGCCACATGTGCGCCAATATTCAAGCTCCTCCGGAAAGATCAGTCTCACGATTGGACCGAGGATTTCCAGAAAGCTTTTGATAGCATTAAAGAATATTTGTCTGAACCTCCGATCCTGTCTCCGCCCGTGGAAGGGAGACCATTGATCATGTATCTGACTGTTCTTGAAGACTCGATGGGTTGTGTCCTGGGTCAGCAAGACGAATCAGGGAAGAAAGAGTATGTTATTTACTACTTGAGCAAGAAGTTCACTGATTATGAGTCGCGATACTCAATGCTTGAGAAGACATGTTGTGCTTTGGCTTGGGCCGCTAAGCGCTTACGCCAGTATATGATAAATCATACGAATTGGTTGATATCCAGAATGGACCCAATCAAGTATATCTTTGAGAAGCCTGCTTTAACAGGGAGGATTGCCCGTTGGCAGATGTTGTTGTCTGAGTATGATATTGAGTATCGAGCTCAGAAGGCTATTAAAGGTAGTATCTTGGTTGACCACTTGGCACATCAGCCGATTGAAGATCATCAATCAGTTCAGTATGACTTCCTAGATGAGGAGATCCTGTATTTGAAGATGAAAGATTGTGATGAGCCTACACTCGAGGAAGGGCCAGAGTCTGGTTCCAGATGGAGTATGGTGTTTGATGGCGCTGTAAATCAGTATGGAAATGGTATTGGGGCAGTGATTATTACTCCTCAGGGCGCGCATATTCCTTTAACAGCAAGGTTAACTTTCAAATGCACGAATAATATGGCTGAGTATGAGGCCTGTATTATGGGTTTGGAGGAACGCATTGATCTTAGGATCAAGCATCTTGATGTTTATGGTGATTCGGCCCTTGTTGTTAATCAGATTAAGGGTGAATGGGAAACGAATCATCCTGGTCTAATTCCCTATAGAGATTATGCAAGGAGGATTTCAACATTCTTTATTGAGGTTGACTTCCATCATATTCCTCGAGATGAGAATCGGATGGCAGATGCTCTTGCTACACTTGCTTCGATGATTGTGGTCAAACTTTGGAATGAAGTTCCCAATATTATTGTGATGCGCTTGGACAGACCAGCTCATGTGTTTGCAGTTGAAGAAGTGAAAGATGATAAGTCATGGTATTATGATATCAAGTGTTTCCTTCAGAGTCAAATTTACCCGCCTGGGGCATCTGTGAAAGATAGGAAGACTTTGAGGAGATTATCAGGAAGCTTCTACCTCAATGGTGATGTGCTTTATAAGAGAAATTTTAACATGGTTTTTCTCAGATGCATGGATAGACACGAAGCAGACCTGTTAATGACTGAGGTCCATGAGGGTTCATTTGGTACTCATTCTAATGGACATGCCATGGCTAGAAAGATGTTGAGAGCAGGCTACTATTGGCTGACAATGGAGTCTGACTGCTGCGAGTATGTGAAGAAATGCCATAAGTGTCAGATTTATGCGAATAAGATTCATATTCCCCCGACACTTCTGAATGTGATTTCATCACCATGGTCTTTCTCCATGTGGGTAATTGACATGATTGGCATGATAGAGCCGAAAGCGTCCAACGGACATAGATTCATTCTCGTAGCAATTGATTACTTCACCAAATGGGTTGAAGCGGCATCGTATGCAAATGTGACCAGGAAGGTGGCCGTGAAGTTTATCAAGAATCAGCTTATATGTCGTTATGGTGTGCCAGATAAGATCATTACTGATAATGGATCTAACTTGAACAACAAGATGATGAAAGAACTGTGTAGCGAGTTCAAGATTGCGCACCATAATTCTTCTCCTTACAGACCCAAGATGAATGGGGTTGTTGAAGCTGCTAATAAGAATATCAAGAAGATTATCCAGAAGATGGTTGTCACGTACAAGGATTGGCATGAGATGCTGCCATTTGCTTTACATGGATATCGTACATCTGTCCGCACTTCCACAGGGGCAACCCCTTTCTCTCTTCTTTATGGCATGGAGGTTGTACTCCCAGTAGAGGTGGAGATCCCATCAATGAGGGTCTTGATGGAAGCCAATTTGACTGATGCTGAGTGGGTTCAGAGTCGTTATGACCAGTTGAATTTGATAGAAGAGAAGAGATTGGCTGCCATGTTCCATGGTCAGTTATATCAGCAAAGGATGAAGAAAGCTTTTGATAAGAAGGTCAAGCCTCGTGTGTTCCGAGAGGGTGACCTTGTGCTCAAAAAAGTCTTGTCTTTCGCGCCCGTTTTCAGGGGCAAGTGGACTCCAAACTACGAAGGTCCATATGTTGTTAAGAGAGCCTTTTCAGGCGGTGCTTTGATACTTACAACTATGGATGGAGAGGATTTCACTCGTCCTGTGAATTCAGATGCAGTCAAGAAATACTTCGCCTAAAATAAAAACAAAATAGCTCGCTAAGTTGAAAACCCGAAAGGGAAGCTTAGGCAAAAATGAGCGTCTCGGTGGATTGAAAACCCGAAAGGGAGATCCAGGCAAAAGTTAGAGACATAAAAAATATATGCATCCCGCTAGATTGAGTACCCCATCCTGGGGCAATCTAGGCCAAAATCAGGGATTTGGCAAGTAACTGCATCCTGACAAGACTTGGTTCTACGACTGTCATCCGTCAGAGATTCTCGCTCATTCGTCATCAACCGAAGCTTCAGATACATCGGATTCGGAATTGGTGGAGAAATGGTCATTATGTTCAATGTAGCCCTTTTCCAATATATATCACCAATTTCAATTTTTGTAAAGATCTCTGGAGTCTTGCCATTTGCAGACTACCATTCCATCAAATAAATTTGAGCCTTTTATCCAATTATTTGCACTCTTATTTGTTTCTATTCAACAAATGTTTCGCATGCTTTAATTGAGAAAATATCATTGTTTTGAATAAATGAATTTTTCATAACTTGTCTTTAAACAAAGTGAACATTCACAATGACGAAAGGATAGTTAGGAGACTCTCAGTGCTCTCTCAAGGATGGTATGATCTCCGAAGGGTAGGATATTTGTTCATATTCCTGGCATGACTATATCTTCTTCCTCCGGAGCCTTTTGTGGTTTATCCTACTGAGCGGAACGCTTGTTGAGATATTCACCTCTCTTCCCTTCAGTAGAGTAGTGATCTTTCCCTCCTCAGCAGTTAAGTTTTCTTTGGAAGATTCGGTATTTGGTGGTTGGTCCCCAAAATTCCTTTATCTCCTCAGATAGATTCCCCAAAAGAGTTGCTTATGTGGCAGATTTTATCTATACAATAAACGCCTGTCCCCAGCTGGAATGACTGAGGATCATTCCCCTGCAGAGGTCTTGGTACCCCTGTTTCCCCGGCAGATCGGATACTCTCCGGTGAACCTGGCTTTCTCTCTTGAGATGTAGTACCGGATGTTTGTGTGCTTATTCCTGTGAAGCCTGTTTGTGTTAGAAATGTCTGTCTGTCAGCATTCATCATACATAAACCACGCATGTGTGCATATAATTTTCAAACATTCGGACATTCATATTGCATTCTTTACCATGTATCTTTGTTTGTTACTCCCTGCTAGTTGGTAAAACATTTCCCAAGTAGATGTCGGTGTCTGATCCCTCAATGTAGAGTCAGCCCCTTAAGCAGAAAGTGTTTATCTTTCTTTCCACATTCCCCACTGATTTATATCCTCGTGGACGACGGTTGTTTTCGCTTCCTCCCAACACATATATTGGGATGGGTTTCCGTATTGAGTTATATCCTCACTAGGACGAGTCTTGATTCAGTTTGCCTCTTTGGTTTGATCCTAAATCGGCCTCTTGTGACTGTTTCCTTTGATTCCATGTGGTATAAATGAATAATTGCTCAGTAATCAGTAATCATTCATCTTATCCCCGGCGAAGTCTGTGGTTTTCTACCCTTATACCGGTAGTTGTAAACCCTATTTCCATCCCCTAGCAGAGTTAACCTTTTATTCATCATAATTGGTGACGGTTACTTTTCTGTGGTTTTCTACCCAGTATCCGGTAGATGTAATCCCCTCTTTGGCGGTTATCTTCATCCAATATTCAGTGTTGATATCCCCTCATTTTCCTGGATAATTGCTCTGATTATGCAATTTATTCCTAGTGGGTCATCTCTCGTCTACCCTGTTGTTGTTGGTAACGATTATACCTAGTTTCGGTATCTCGATGCCTTTCTTTTTCGGTCGATTTATCCTTTATTAACCCAGTAACCGATTGTGGATAATCTTCCATGCGAGTATATTATCTACGTTCTGACGGTAATAGATAGTATATCTCATGCACCCTTTGGTCGAAGCCTTTTGTTCTTCCCTAGTCGAGTAAGATTCGTATCCCCTTTTGCGGAATCGAATATCCATCCTATAATCGAGTTTGCTTTTAGCCCTCTTTTGGATGATGAGTGTTTTGGAAATATTCCCCAATTCGCGCCTTGGTTGGTCACCAATTATATGCCCAGTAACCGGTATCCCTGGTGTTCCTTCCTCTCTGCTCCCTATTATGACTTTTTAGTCCCCTGTGGAGTCAGAACCCCTGAGTTGAAATATACCTTTTAGGTCTTCCTCAGATGTTTTGGAGTTTTGATATCTCTCACCCTTATACCGGTCTTAGATATTCATTCTTCCCGAGCATGTTGTATCTCTCGCCCTTATGACGGTGTTCAGATCACGTGTCTCGTTGAGCTTATTACCCAGTAGCAGATAATACCTCATCCCGCTGCTCCCCCCAGGAGAGTCTTTTTGGACATCCCCAGCGGAGTCCCTTAGTGGATTGTCTACGTCCGGATTTTTATCCGAAGTATCCGTTGTGGATAGTTTTTGTTGTATTGGCGTATTCCCCAATACGGGCGTCTTCGAGTCAGCTCGAGTCTTTCCATTGGATTTATTCCCTTTGGAATTTTGTTCCCCAAACTTTGAGTCGTGACCTGGTCACACATTTTCGTTCCTTTACTCCCCGTTAGAGTCTCTGCCCCATAGAATGAATTATTCATAGGAATTTGTTAGTTTTTGTTCTCCTAATCTTTGCCTTTGTGGACACATATCTCCACAAAGTGTTACCATTCTGCATACATCTGCATCATGAGGTCTCTTAGGGACCAAAATTCGTCTATTTGTTTTTATTTAAGCCCATTCTACCTCGTCGAGACGAAGATTTTATCCTTCACTTCTCCGGTTAGAATGACCTTAAATAGGGGCATCTGGAAGACCCCAATTTTGTCCCTAAGATCCCTCATGACATCATAACATTGCATTTCCATAGCCTCAAGGATCATAAGCATCTTGGTTCCCCTTGCCTTTGGGTGGGACTCCTTGTGAATGGTATGAGATCACCAAGCATGCTTGAATTGTATATCATTTCTTTTCTTATTTTTTGTTTACTAACCAAAAGCAAAAAAATGTGTCACTAACATTTCTAGTTTGTAGCTTGAGCAATCACAAGGTCAAGAGCTTCAAGGAGATCATATGTGCAATGACATGGCTAAGAGGAGATGATAGCAAGCATGGTAACGGTTCCCAAAGCTCTCATCCATCAAATATGCCTCCCTAGCATCTCAATTCATCATTTTTGATCAAAGCAAGTCAAAGGGTTTGAGGTTTGTGCCCTAGAGAAACCCTAATTCATCTGATCATCCACAATGCCTTGCTCATGAAGCAACCTCAGCCCATGGTCAAATACAATCAAGGGAAGTTCTTTAATTTACCATTTAATGCATATTTGAACTTATTTGAGTGTCCTCAATCATCAATTCATCAAGATATGGGTTGTGGACTTGAGAAGTTGATTAGTCAATTCATCTGACAATTTTGAAATGCACTGAGACCTAACTTTTTATGTGTTGGTCAAATGGAGATGGTCCCAAAATAAAAAATGTTCTTAAAGACAATGTGAACAACTTTCATGTTCATCAAAAATTTATTTGAACCTTGGAAGGCCATATGTCATTCCAATACATTATAGGTCATTTTGACTGAAACCCTAATTTTGGGTCAACTTCCCAAGGACATAACTCATTACTTTTTTTTTATTTTTAGGTGGGATAAAATGCATTGGAAATCTTAAAATGTCTACTTCAAATGTTATGTTGAGCAAAATTTCAAAATCTCAAAGGAAATACATGTGATAATACAAGACATTATAGGTCCTTTTTGACCAAAGGTATTAAAAGTCAAAAAAGTCCAACTTCAAGTGCCCATAACTCTTTCATCAAAAATCCAAATAATGAAAAATTTAAGTCCATTTTGATTTTATTTAAAATATCTACAATTTTGATGTTGAAGGTTTTTTCATTTGAGGCTTGCATCATCAAAACAGAGGGGCTTGAAAATTGGCCAAATTTGGAAACCTTACTTTGACATGTCATGCACCTTGCACTTTAAACTCAAATTTCATAAATTTCCACACTTCAAATTGATTTTTTCCCAACATAACATTTGTTCCTTACATCAAGACCTTTCCAACCATTACTCACATGACCATATTTGGATTTGGCAAATATCATTTTCGAAGAGGAGAACTTTTAGTGCATTTTTGGGAAACTTGATTCAATTGCCATGCATGAGCTGATTTCATCTATGTTGCACGTCCATTTCATTCATTTATGATCTCAGCTTGCCAAATCAAGTGGAATTGGGCCCTCCATGCGCCTGTACAGGCCCATGCATGGAGGCCCTTTCCATTCATGCAAATTTGAAATCACACTTTCAGCATGGCTTTGGCTATAAATACATGTCATGTAAGCTCTCATTCGACACCCTGATTCAACCTGAAATGCTGCAGAATTCTCTCCATAACCTTCACTAAAGGAATTTTCACTTTTCTCTAAAAAATTCAGATCTGAATTTCAACTACCTTGGTTGATTTTCAGACCTATAATTCCTCAGCCTTGCTTCCTCTTCATCACTAGATCTCATTGCAAGCTTTGGTTGTGAAAAATCGTGCTCTCAAGACCTGCATTTCAAAGGTGGATAACAGAACTTTTTCTCTTCGAAACTCTTTGATCCTTGCTTATTTCTTGTGTTCCTTGGTCTGGTTGAAGTCCTCTCAATAGATGCATTTGATTTGTGCTTTCAATTTTGCAAAAACATGAAGTTCATGATGAACACCATCCTACTTCCAACTCTGATTTCTCCATTTATAGGGATCTAGAGTGGAAGTGCATGGTATATGAGTGATGTACATCACTTCCTCTTTCGATTGGTATATAGATCGCTCCATTTGGTTGAGATTGCCATGTCTGCAATTCTCACCGGAACTGGAGGTCTCACCGGAGAAGACGGTGGCTCAGGTGGCCATCCCAACTCCAGATCAAATCTGGACCGTGTGATCTCTTTTCCAGATCTAATCTGGACCTTCCATTTTTATGACTTTTTTTAATGCACCCTGCGCTTCAGTTGACTAGTGTGTTCGGTACGCGCGCGCCTGTGAGCCATCTGATGTGCCACAACATTTAATAAGTTTCATCCAAGGCGCCAGGCTTTTCTGATTTTATTAATTTCCATTTTATTTTCTTTAATTCCATTTTATTTCAAAAATCAATATCTCTCTCATTTTTTATCCAAAAATTATGGGACCAATTGCATTAGTCTCCAAATAATTTCTAGTTTCTATTTCTGATTTCTAATATTTTTTATTTTGTCATTTGATATTTTTTGTGAATTTCCTCTTTTCTGGTTATTTTTAATTCATTTTAAATAGTTTTTGATATTTAAAAAATACAAAAATATTTTCCTAACCTATTTGAATGATGATGGATCTATGAAAAATATTCTCATCAGTTTTATAATTTATTTGAGATGTATTTGAGATTTTAGTTCAATTAGGTCATTTTTATTCAATTTTAATTGATTAAAAATAGTTTATGACTTTTAAAAATGCTGAAATTTTTTGTTAAACTTTGTTTGACCTTGTTGAACTTGGGATAAATTACTTGGACCTTTCAAGGTTGATTTGAAGTAATTTTGAGGTTTGACCTTTTATTTTATTTTTAATTCAAGTTTATTTTAATAAAAAAAATGCCAAAAATATTTTGTTCATTTCTTGACTTCCAATCTTCATCTCACTTCTGTTTTTGATTGTTTGACCTTGACTTTCAATGCCATTGGTCAACATATGATGATTGGTACATTGTATTTCATTTAATGCACTTTAAGTTTGCCATTTCCATTTCTCTTATTCATCTCTTTCTTCTTCTTCTTCTTTTTCTTTTGATCAATGAGTTGAAGGTTGATAAGTTAGCATTGATTAGGGAGATTTAATCTTCCTTGATCCAAATCTAATTCATCTTGATCAATTGATCAAGTGAATGGCTTTGCATTAAGGATAGGTTGTTTTCTAAATCATGCAAAAGGCTTAAACCAATACAAGATCAATTCTCATTTTCTTTTGGCATGGCAAGTTGTTGGAACTTGGTTCACTAATCAAGACTTCTAAACTTGTGTTGTTGCCTACATTATTATTGACCGGCCTCAGATAGTTGTGACTTCTACATAAGTCCAATTACGATTGCTTAACATAGCGCTAAATTTGCCTTATGGCACACTAACTACTAACACTAACTATTAACAATTAACATTTACTTTTTACTCTTTACTTTTAGGCAATTTACTATTCTTGCACATATTATCCATTTGCTTTTCTCTTTGCTCACTTGAGCACATGTTTATGTTAATGTCATTTGCCTTTTGCTCACTTGAGCACATAATTGTGTATATATTATTATGCTTGTATTTTGTTTTGATTGTTGTGAACCAAATGCAAAGAAATGGACTTAGTTTCTAGGACTTTCCCTATGCAAAGAATGGAGAATTGGACTTAGATTCTAGGACCTTCCTTATGCAAAATTGGAGTAAATGGACCTTAATGATGAAGATGGATTAAAAGGACCAAATCTCTAAACTCACTCTTGTCCATTCTTGTTTTACTTCATGGAACTTTTGATGTGTGTGCTTTTGTGCTAGGAGTTTCCATTTGAGCTTAATTGGAGGACCGTTGCCATGTTCATCCAAAGTGAAAGACACAAGACACATTGAGGATCTCTTATGAGACTTGTTTGATTGCTTATGCTTTGTGATTGCTTGTTCCAAAGGATGGGAGCTACTTGGATCATCAATGTGATCTCAAGAGAGGAACTCCATTGTGGTTTTGTTTCTTCATCCCTCACCTTTTTGTTTTACCTAGGACTTAGCCCTTCTTCTTCTTCTCTCCACTCTGACCTAAGCCAAACTCTTTGTGCAAACATTTAACCATTGTTTTCAACTATTAGAAACCTAAGCCTTATGCTTTTGATTTTCAAACTCTCTTTTCATAACACTTATTTTGAATTGAATCTTTAAGTCAACTTTGACCATTTTTGTATATACTTCTAATGGGTAAATATAACCCATTCAAATGTCTTTTGTGGTTCCAATGGCCACCTTCTTAATCAAGTTTTTCCTAACCTTTAGCTATTAGGTTTGAGTTATCCTTGTGGTAGATGTAATACTCACCTATATCCTTAGTGATGGACAATGAGTCTTCCATTCTTATTATAGGGTTAACCCCTCACTAGCATGTTGAAGCTATCCTCACATGGTGGATTTGTGGTTTGGTTGAGTTTTCTCCCTTTGATAATAAAAGACCTTCAGGCTTTTGGACCAATCAATTCACCAATTTGTTTTGAGATTTTTACCCCGAACTACGAGGTTTTGATCCTAATATTTTTATAAGATGGTACGTAGGCAATGGGTTTATCCATCCAAACACAAAATGTAAATAACTTGTATATTCTCTTCTCATCTCTTCAATCATATTTGCACAAACAAATTTTCACAAAACAACAACCTTTACAACAAGTATGAAAAGGGCTCTCTAGGAGTACCTAGGATGTTTTGGGTGCCTAACACCTTCCCATTACATAACCAACCCCCTTACCCAGATCTCTGTTTCTTTTACTAGTTTTTGTTAAAACTATTAGGTTTTTGTTTGCTTTATAACCATTCCTTTGGATAAATAGAAGTGCAGTGGCGACTCGACTTGTATGATTTACCTTGGATTTAGTCAATATCTCTAATGGTAACGAATACCCCGCTACAGTATACCTCTGAATTGAAGCACTTCTGGCCACGAATCCTCCAAGTTCCTTGCTCCTCTTTGATCTATGGATGTAGGGGAAGTGACAGGCTACGAAATTAGGCTTTGAAGTTCAACTTATGATGCTGAAATTCAAGCTCGAAAGTGTGAACAATTTTTGAATAATTCCTTTGGTATGGCTATGGTTTCAGTGCTGTAGCAATTCAGATCTCCAAAAGGTTACCAAATGAATGAGAGGGAGTGGTTATTTGTAGGTGAGTGCATCAACTGATCACACTTTTTTCATGTGCATGGCAAATTGAAAATGCATTGCATGGGCCTGTACAGGCGTGTGGAAGGCCCAATGATGGTTGCAAAAGCTAGCTGAGATCATGTAGAGAGCAATTGGACGTGTACATTGGATGGAAACAGCTTGCACATTCAAGTTTCATCATGAAATACCAAAATGCACATAAATGGAAAGAATTTCGAAACTCACAAATGGTAAGTCCAAAAGAGTAATCTGAGTAATGGTTGGAAAGCGCTTGAAATAAGGAACAAAAGTCATGTTGGGAAAAAATTCATTTAGCATATGAAAATTGATGAAAACTGGCTGTGAAAATCCAAGTACAAAACATATTCAAAACACTTTGAAAAATTTCACCAAAAGCAAGCTTAATCAAACCCCTCTGTTTGCATAATGCAAGCTTCAAATTGAAAAACCTCCAACACAAAAGTTGTAGATATTTTCAATATGATCAATTTAGAATCAAAGTCTGCATCATTTGGATTTTCTATGACAAAGCTATGGGCATTTGAAGTCGGGTACTTTTTCAAATTCAATGAATTTGGTCCAAGATGACCTATAATGTTTTGTATTATCATATGTATTTATTTTAGGATTATAAACTTTTGTCCAACATAAAATTTGAAGTATACATCTCACGCTTTCCAATTCATTTGGTCTCACATCAAAATCATAAAAATTAAGGAAGTTATGCCCTTGGTAAGTTGACCCAAAATTAGGGTTTCAGTCAAAATGACCTATAATGTTTTGAAATGAATGATGGCCTTCCAAGATTCAAATGGATTTTTGATGAACATGAAAGTTGTTCATATGGTTCTTAAGAACATTTTTCTCTTAGGATCATCTTAATTTTACAAACACATCAAAGGTTACATCTCATTGGACCTCAGCTTAGTTGGATGACTTTGACTGGTCAACTTTTCAAGGCCAAACTTCCAACCTTGATGAATAAATGATTGAGGGGCCTCAAAAAGGCTCATATATGCATAAAATGATGAATGAAAGAACTTAACTTGATTAAATTTGATCATAGGTTGAGGTTGCTTCATGGGCAAGGCACAGTCAAAGCATAGTGAAATTAGGGTTTCCTTGGGAAACAATCCTCAATCCCTTTGGGTTGTCTTGATCAAATTGGCAATTTGAGATACTTGGGAGGCCTATATGATGATTAGGAGCTTTGTGGACCATTTTCATGCTTTTTCTCATCTTCATCTGGCCATTTCATTGGGCTTAGGAGCCTCCTAGGAGCGTTGGAACACATGATCACTTGAGCTTCAAAACGAAAAGAGTTAGTGACATATTTTTGTGCTTTTGGTTAGTAATCAACTAAGAAAATCAATAATATACAATACAAGCATGATTGGTGATATCAAAACACTCAAACAAGTCCCAACCCTACGGTTAAGGAGCCAAACATGTTATGATCCTTGAGGCAATGCACTTGTGCAATATCACGATGCCATGAGGGATCTTAGTGTCAAAATTAGGGTCTTACAGATCCATATATGATAATTATAGCCAATGTAAACCTTTTCTTGATTGAGCTCCTTAAATTGAGGGTCTTGAACCCTAGATATGAGCTTGATAGAGCATAGGTGAACACACACACTACCTATAAAGGAGTTAAACTATACACTGACATATTTTAGGTATTTTGGTTAGTAGAATGATAAAAATAATGTATGATACAATCAAATTGTGCTTGGTGATCTCTCCCAATGCAAACCCAATGAATGAGGGGTAATGAGGATGCCAAAGTGTGATCCCAATGTCAATGCATATGATGTGATGGCATGAGGGATCTTAGGGTCAAAATTTGGGGTCTTACACTTCCCTTTTGCATAACCAACCCCCGTACCTTTAATCTCTACTTGGTTTGCTTCTATTTTTGCTATTTTCTTTTCATGTTTACATTTGGGTTTATTTTGAATCTTTTCCCCTTACCTTGGAAAAATAAAAGTTCGGTGGTGGTATCAATGTTTTGCGAGTCAAGTTAATCCAATAGCTTTGTCTCTGATTCTCACCACGAAAGAAATGGCGACCTCACTAAGGACATCCCCAAGAGGGTTATGCATATCTTGTTTTTATCCATGCTTTATTATTTATTTGTTTATATTTGCTTGAGTGATCTTTGTGTTAAGATAAGTCCTAACCTGGACTTGAGTGCATATTGAGATAGGAGGGTGGTATAATCAAGTTGGCTTGGGTGGAGTAATCCCGAACAAGCTGACTTGAGAATCCCCCAATCAGTGGAGGCCCCTTTAGGGATGGTATTTGTTGAACGAGCAATCGTGAAGACATTTTCTATCTTTGACCTGACAGCCCGAGAAGCTGATGACTTTAGTATCTCTTATCCTACTAAGCCTTGTTAGGACATAGTGTGGTGACTATGAAGGTGTAAACCTAAACTAGTTGATACACAATACTACACTCAGATGAGTTTCTCTCGAGAATAATATTGGTTGACAATTAGTTGTCCAAACCAGTAATATCCGAAAGATGGGATTATGATTTTGGGAACTCTCTAAGAACCTTGGTACCTGTCTTGATGATAACCCTTAGCACTTACCTTGTTGGGATGGTTATACCCATGGCCTCATGCTCGTGAAGTCAAACCTATGAACCCCGTGTATTTGACATCTTGCATATGTTTGTTGATCTTGATGTGTTTGTGCATTCATACATTCATGCATTCATTAACATCATCTTAATTAAAGTCTTCAAGGAACTTAAAAGAATTTGATGCAAATATCATAGGAATTTTTCACTATGGATTTTGGAAGAAGAAGAACTCAAAAGTACACTTTCTTAAGTCCAAAATTGGGGGATTTAAGAGTGCTAGGATCTTTGGTGGTTAATCTTGAAGACTTCAAAGGCAAACATGGGAGACTTATACCTCTTTTGAAGACTAACATGGTGGTGGGAATTCTTGCTACATTGGTTTAGTTCTATGATTCATTGTGTCGATGCTTTACTTTTCTAGATTATCAGATCGTGCCTATCTTGGAGGAGTTTTCTCACTTGTTTGGCCTACCCATTCCTGATCAAGTCCCCTTTTCTGATTTAGAATAAATTCCGAAGCATCAAGAAATTGCAGAAGCTACTCATTTAAAGACGTCTGAGATCAAAGCTAATATGACTACAAAAGGAGGAATTCTTGGCTTGCCTGATAAATTCGTGATAGAAGAAGCTCGTTATTTTGCTAGCATGAAGAGTATGGACACTTTTGAGGCTATTCTTGCCTTGCTCGTCTATGGATTGTTTCTCTTCCCAAATGTTGACGACTTTGTTGACATTAATGCTATCAAAATATTCTTAATTGGAAATCTAGTTCCTACCTTGCTTGTAGATGCTTACCATTCAGTCCATCTTAGGAATTGTCATAAGGGAGGAATGATCATATGTTGTATAACTCTTCTCTTGAAGTGGTTTATTTCGCACTTTCCCCTTTCTACTTCCTTTTGGGACCTCGAGAATGGTTTGCTATGGTCACAAAAGATTATGTCTCTCACTCATTTTGACATTGATTGGTTTGATCGTGCTTATGAGGGGGTGACCATTATTGATAGTTGTGGTGAGTTTCTTAATGTACCTCTTCTTGGTACAAAGGGAGGCATTAACTACAACCCGATTTTGGGACGCTGTCAGTTTGGATACCCAATGAAGGACAAGCCCAACACCATCTATGTAGAGAGTTTATTTTTCAAGGAAGGAGAAGACAACAAAGCATTCAAAGAAAAGATTGTGCATGCTTGGCGCCACATCCATAAGAAAAGAAGAGAAGTTCTAAGAAAGCTAGATTGCGTCTCTTTGGAGCCTTATCTCCAATGGGTGCAAGCTAGGGCCTTCAGTTTGAAAATGACTTATTCTCGACAAGATCCTTCGTCTTTAACTGTTAAAGAACCTTCTCTCATTTTCATGAATGACGCGGAGAAACTCAAGATTGCTTTGACTAGGGTGGAACGAGAAAGGGATGCTTAGAAGAACAAGTATCATATTATTCACGCAGAGAATGAAGAGCCTCAAAGACACTTGAGCAGAGGAATGATGAAGAGCTTGATAACAAGAAAAGAAAGGTGCAAGAGGATTTATTTCCCCCTAGCATTAGGCCAGTTACTGGTTCAGATAATCATCCTACTTTAGGCGCTTCAAAGATGATTGTCGACAAGCTAGTGGTAGAAAAGACTCAAATGAAGGACCGAATCAAGGAGCTTAATAGGAAGCTACAAAGAGGGATTGAATCTTCTTCTCAGCAACTTCCTTAGGATTCTATATATTTTCCTTGTATCTTTTGAAAGTGTACTACAAAAAAAATGTAATCTTTCCGATATTAATGAAAGGCGTTTTTATCTATCCAAAGAGTAATGCTTCTCTCCATGATGTTTGAAATAATTGTGTTTATTAAAGTTCCTTAACAAACATATGCATTACATGTCATGCATCATTCTAAACATAACATTTTTTGCATTCCCGAGACTTATCACTATCTTTCACTCTAATAGACAAGTTGTTTCACTGGTACAACACTCGAGCTAGTCGCTAGAACGATGGAACAACTTGAACATGAAAACCATGAACTCAGGGAAGAAGTTAATTCACTTAAAAGAAATTTGGAGAGACTCACAAAAATGATGGAAACGCTGGTGGCTGCTCAGAATCAGCCTCCCCCAGAGCCTATTCAAAGAACTGTGATTTTAGAGGTCGTGTTTATGCCCATTTCTATGGCACCTGCGAACGCTCCTCGATATCAGATGCACCCCAATTTCCCTTGGGGCATGCCACCAAATTATGTGCTAGAAGGTTACCGCTCACAAGTTCCTGAAGCTCCCGCAATACTCGTCGTCATGTCGATACCACCTCTTGTGATACACACCACTCCTTACCACGAATAGCCCATCTTTCACGCAACTCCAAGTGAGAATATGGGAGCATATGAGAAAATGGATGAATTCCAAGATCAATTCGTTGAGATGCAAAGAGAGATTAAAGCCCTTGGGGGAAAAGATCTATTTGGGAAGAATGCCCATGATCTCTGCCTTATGTTAAATGTCAAAATACCAGCCAAATTTAAAGTACATGACTTTAAAAAGTCCAAAGGGGATTCTTATCCGATAAGCAACTTAACTATGTATGCCCGAAAAATGTCCACTAAAAATGATAAACACCAGTTGTTAATTCACTACTTTCAAGACAGTCTGATTGGTGTCGCTCTCAAGTGGCACATGAACTTGGATAGTGCTCATGCCTGCACATTCAATGATTTAGGTGAAGCTTTCATCAGGCAGTACAAGTACAATGTCTACATGGCGCCGGATAGAGATCAACTCTGAGCTATGTCCCAAAGAGACAAGGAAACTTTCAAGGAATAGGCACAAAGATGGCGCGAGGTTTCCGCCTAGATTTATCCTCCTCTCGAAGAAAGCGAAATTACTAAGATCTACTTGAAGACTCTAAGTTCTTTCTACTATGAACGGATGATAGCGAGAGCACCAAGCGACTTCACTGACATGGTGAATATGGGGATGCGTCTCGAGGAAGGTGTTCGTGAGGGACGATTGGTTAAAGAAGGTGGTTCATCTAGCAGTGTCAGAAAGTTCGGAGTTGGGTTCCCTAAGAAGAAAGAGAAAAACATCAGTGTGGTGGTACACAGAAGATGAAGGTAGAGATATCAACAAAAACATATTGCAGCGGTAGCTCCAGCCTACCAACCATAGTTCTTACAACAATCTAAACCGCAAGTCCAACAACGACATTAACAACCACAGTTTACATAACAACAACCTCAATACATCCAGCAGAATATCTCGCAACCACAACAAGGCCTCAGCAACAGGTCCGTCCATAATAAAATAATAATCCAGTTCAAATAAGGCCGTAATTTGATCGGTTACCTATTACTTACACATAAATATTCCCATCTTTAGTCGAAAAGAAACACATTCAAACTAGACCTCATTCACCTGTTCCAAATAAACTTCTGTATTGGTACAAAGCTGACCAGTTTTGCGCTTACTGCCAAGGGGCACCCAGAAATACTCTAGAAGACTGTTATGGCTTGAAGTCTAATGTCCAAAGATTGAGAAAAAGTGGCATTCTGTATTTCAGAGATATCAATCCAAAAGTACAAGTCAATTAACTACCTCAACATGGAGGAGCTTCTATCAAGATGGTGGAAGGTTGTCCTAGTACTTTAAGAGTTTATGATATACGTTATCTAGAGGAAGATCAGGTTGAGATGCACCTTAAGTTGAGTGAGCTCATCTATATGACGCCACACAACTATGCGGCTTGCGGACTTTTCCGTATGAATATTCGTGGTTGCCGCATTATAAATGAGGATTTGCAAAGAGAAATAGACAATGGGCTTATCTGAGTTGATAGAAAACATAACTTCAATCAAGTCAATATGGTTGAGGGTTGTCAGGGTAATTACCAAGTCTACGGTGTGAGATTTATGAAAGGATATTTGGTTGAGATGCACAAAAGTTTGTTTCGGCTTGCTTTTGTTCCATCACATGATTATACCACCTATGGGGTTTGTTCAATAAACCCACGTGCATGTTCCCTTGTACGACAGGATATCCAAGAATTGTTGGATGCAAGAACTATCACTATTGTCCATCCTAGAAATCTCAAGAACAATGTCAATGTTATAATCCTTAAGTTCAATGTTCCTGAACCCTTGGAGATCACGTTCGATAGTCACAACTCTGCAAAGTCGCCTTAGGTTATCTACTTACCAGGCCCAGCTCCGTACCAATCTGACAAACTCGTACCCTACAAGTACCAGGCTACCAGGATCAGAGATGGGAAGGAGGTTCCTCTACCCTCTGTGCCTTATGTTGTCAACATTGCCGATGTAAGTAGGGTCACAAGAAACGGGCGTGCATTCACTATGGTACCACCAAGAAATGTTGAAGCTTTAGTTGGGAAGAAAACAAAAGTTGAGGCGTCGACTATGAGCCATAAACCTGATGTTGTGGAAGAGTCCAATGGGGCTAATATCAATTCAAAATTTGATGAGGTTTTGAGATTGATCAAGAAGAGTGAATACAAAATTGTGGATCAGCTCCTACAAACCCCTTCCAAGATATCTGTTTTATCCCTACTGATGAGTTCTTAAGCTCATAGGAAGGATCTATAAAAGGTTCTTGAGAAAGCTTATGTCGGCCATGATGTAACGATTGACCAATTTGATAGCATCGTCACCAACATAACCGCCTACAATAATTTGAGCTTCAGTCATGAAGAACTCCCAGTAGAACACAAGGATCACATGGCTTTGCATATTTCCATGAATTGCCTTACTGATTCTCTATCCGATGTATTGGTGGACATAAGTTCATCACTCAACGTCATGCCAAAATCAACTTTGTCTAGATTGACTTTTCAAGGAGCTCCTATGAGATCTAGTGGGGTTATTGTCAAAGCTTTTGACGACTCCAGAAAGATTGTCATCAGCAAGGTGGATCTCCCTATGACCATTGGCCCACATACCTTTCAAATCACCTTTCAAGTGATGGACATCCATGCTTCTTACAATTGTTTGTTGGGTCTCCCTTTGATCCATGAGGCAATAGTTTTCACTTTAACTCTTCACCAGAGGCTCAAGTTTGTATGGAAGGGGAAGTTAGTCACAGTATGTGGAGAAGAAGCTTTAGTGGTGTGTCACCTCTTGTCATTTTCTTTAGTCGATGTCAAGGACAAGGTTGGAACCCCATTTCAAACTTTATCTATTGCTGAATGAAGGTAGAATATGAATGCATCATGGAGATGAATGGAATGATAGAGAAAGTAACCCAAGATCAAAGAATTTGGGGTTTTGGTAAAATTGACTGAAGGGTATGGTTCGGAACGAATGATGATAGTGTATTGGAATACATAGTAGGAATGAAATTTTCACCATATAGGGAAATAGGATTATTGGCCAAAAAAACAAGGAATAAAGTGTTTGGTTTGACAGCACAAACTTCCTACTAAGATTCCTAAAAGGGTATGTATGGAATTCCAAAGAAAGTGGTATTTGGTTTCAAAGAAACAGTATGTCACTGGGGTGAATGGTTATGATCGAAGATAGGTCATTGGTTATGAAAGACATGGATGGTTCGCTAAGGCGAAAGAAAGAATAATTAGGAATGTGCTCTCAAAGGATTCATATCCTCGTTCCTACGTATTCTCATCGTGCAATGAGAAAGTCAGAGCATTCATAGTTCATGGAACCATGAGAATAAAGGAAAGAGATTGAAAGTGATGAGAAGTATAACTTGCACCAAAAGGTAACGATAGCACGGGAACCCATAAAGGTAAATGAACTTTGAACCAATGAGTAAAGGCATATTGGCCAAAAAAGAAGGAATAACGTATTTGACATCAAGGAAAACATCTTTTGGTTCACAAGGTGGACTACCGATTAAATCGTCCTAAAAGGATATATATGGGGGGCCATAAGAAAGTGTTGTTGGGTACAAGGAATAGTATATTACTATAGAGAATACATGATTTGAGATCAAAGAAGAATGGTATATTGGATCCATGAAGGAGTGGACTCTGAACCAAAGAGAAAACAAATGTCTTAGCCAAAAAAAAATAAGGAATAAAGTGTTTGGTTTCATTTCCAAGCATCTCTTGGTTCACAAGGTGGACTGCTGCTATATCGTCCTAAAAGTATGTGCATGGAATCCAAGGAAAAGTGATATTTGATCTCAAAAAGATGGTATTGATTGATGAATGGAGAATGATAAATAGGATAGCTCGCGGAGAGTCTGAATCCTCGTACCTACGTATTCTCACCGTGCAGTGAGAAAGTCAGAGCTTTCGTAGTTTATCCAACTACGAATAGAGAGAAGGAGACATTTGAGTGATGTAGAGTTAATAAATAAGACAACTCATGGAGAATCTGAATCCTCGTGCCTAAGTATTCTCACAGTGCAATGAGAAAGTCAGAGCTTTTGTAATTCGGTCCACTACGAATGAAGACAATAAGAGACTGAGGAGGCAAGATATATGATATATGATAATGGAAGATGAAGACTAGTCATATGATTCTCATCATAACTTTAAATTTTTTGAAGAAGAATCATTGTTGCTCCTTATGATTATGAATTCGTTATCAATCATTCGATTTGAATTGCATTAAAGTCTATGAACAAAGGTGAGAATACCTTTAGCAACTGGGTCATTTGTCCCGTACCAAAGGATACCCTAGACGAGGATAGGATTTCTCCATTCTTATCATTCTTTGTTACTTAAGGCTCATGTCACACAATTTTATTCATGATTGATAAGTTGCTGATAGAGTCTTCTGTTTGTTGCACTGATGCTTTATGAAAGGAGATTGATAATTATTGGATTCAAATTGCACTAAAGTCTATGAACAAAGGTGAATACCTTGAGCAACTGGGTCATTCGTCCCATACCCAAGGACACCCTAGACAAGGATAGAATTTATCCACTCTCATCATTCTTTGTTACTTAAGGCTCATGTTGCATAATTTGAATCTTGACTGGCAAGCTCTTAAAGAAACACCTTTGATATGCTTTTTATAATCCACTATTTTATTTTCCTGGGATACCTTGCATGAAAGTTCGAACTTGAGGCCTTGATATCTACAACTTACATAAATAGTCTCATCAAGTGATCAAGAGGCTTTTGATCACTTGACTAGACTGTGGGAATATACATGAATTAAAGGATTTAGTTAATCAAGATTTTTTTTATCAACTTAAATCAAAGGTTTTGAATTAGATTGAAAATTATGGTTAACCTAATCAAAAGGTTAGTAATATGTACAAAATCCTAGCTAGGGGATCATGCCATATCTAATGTCAATTTAATCAACTATCCAAAATACCACATGAAAAAGTCCATTAAAAATGAGCCATTATTCTAGGGAAATACCCTAATCTAAGGGAGCATGAAATTTTATAATTAAACCCTAGGGTTAAAATGGTAAAATTACATGGTATGTTCATTAGAGAATTAAAACTAGGATTAAATCTAATTAAAAATTAATCATCCTAATCATTTCTAATCAAGACATATTAATTATAATTAACTACTTTATCCTAATTTCTAATTAATTCTAACACATATTAAAATTCTAAATCTAACTAAATTCTAAAATCCTAATCAAATTAATAAATCTATCCCTAATCAAAATTTTCTAATCAATTAGTCTAATTAATAAAATTTAGAACTAAAAACAAATAGCAATAAAATCACAAGCATTTAACTAGAATGGGCCACAACAGGGAGGTGCAGGCCCTGAAACGAGGGTGTAAATGCGCTCGGGCCTAAAGCTACCGGCCCTAGAGCTACTAGCCCATTTCAATAATGCCTTATGGGGTTTGGACTAACAACAAGAAATCAAAGGCCCACTAGAGTGACCCAAAAGGGTTCAGTCCGAGTAAAGGGGTGTCCTGGACTCGGGGAGGTGCAATGAGACTTAGGATGGGCCCAAGGCCCATGAGAGCATTATCACTTGAATTAAGGTAGCCTAATCAACTCTCAACTTAAACAAGAAGGCGTTTCCAACGTCACTACATCCCTACGTCTCCACCGTGCCAGAAATCTCCTCTGGCGGAGGCAGAGGTCGTACTAACACCAAAACTACACCGTCAATTCAAATCGAAATGAAATATCTATGAACCCTAATTAAATTTGAACACAAATCACACACACCGGAGCACCACACGGAGTCCAAACCTCAGGGGTTTAGCTCCTTAGAGGGGCATCTTCATTGTGGTATCAAAATTAAGCATGAATCGGAGATGAATCAAAATGGAGCTTACCTACCGGAGTAGCTCCGGAGGCTCTTCAAGAACGAATATCCAGCCTCCTCTATTGCTTTACGTAAATTCTTCCAACACTTCTCTTCAAGCTTTAGTTGATCTTATTCTTCTTCTTTTTCTTCTCATTTCCTCCTTCTGAGCATTGTTGCGTTGCGCTGTGGTTGTTGTACAAAGTGAGGTTCAGAGAGTGAAGATTCTGAAATTGGAGAGATTCTCTGAGTTGAAGAGAGATTAAGAGTGAAGAGATCATTTACAGAGAGTTGAGGAGGACTGATGGAGGCTCAAAGCTCCACTTTGTAGAGCTTCAAATGTTGAAGCTCTCATAGTAATGGAAGGAGCATATGGTGAGGGTGAGAGTTTTAGTAAGAGAGAGAGAGAGAGAGTGAAGAATGAAGAGGATGAAGATTTATGGTGATTGAATTCTGGGAATCCCTGAGATTGGTGGTGGTTGAATATATAGAGGTTGAATCTTAACAGAGCTTAACTCTGTTAAGTTTTTCATGAGCAATTCAGTTGTAGCTGGTAACTCTGTTAGCGGTTAGGATTCAGTTAATACTAGATAGAGTTAGTTGGAGTTTAATTATGAATTTGTTAATTATGTTCGGATAGGTTTGAATTTCATTTGATGATTGAATTAGTGAATCAATGTAAACCTTGTTAGTAACTATAGTTGTGAATTGGATGGATTAAAACAATGTAATTGTTGGTTAGTTTGTTACAATCTCCATTGATAGTTATTTATCATCTCTTGTCAAGATGAAATTATTGATGAAATTAGGCTCCAGTTATGGAAAAATTACTAAACCAAATGCACATTTAAGGCTCTGTAACTGTGGGTGGTCTGTAACTTTGTTCTTATGCAAATTAAAACTGTTTTACACTTCTATTATGTATCTTGGACATGTGTTATTGGTTGTGTTGATGTGAAAAGTGTTAATTTTGTATTTAAAAATGGTTATGTTGAACTGTAACTATAATGGTTAAATTAAGTTAATCATTTTTTTGTTTTGCTAAATTTTGCTGTAAAATTAATTGTGAGTGTTAGCAACACTTTCAATTAGTAAAGGAGTTAGTTCTAGAAATTGTTAGAAGTTGTCTTATTTAAAAAGATTTTGGATGCAGCCTGTAGTAAACTTGGATTGAATGTTAGCTATTATGTGAATGCTATGGATTGGTGTGAATTTAGTTATGCTATGTTATGCCTCTTTAGTTGTTAGTTTGCCAGGCTTTCTTTTGAAGTGAAAAAAACTGACTTTAATGTCCATTGATTCAGAACCTGCTGTAACTTGAGAGCAATAAACTTCAGGTGGAATCCCATCCGCTGCAGAGCTAAGATGGTGAAAATGTTATGTGTAAGACCCCAATTTTGACCCTAAGATCCCTCATGTTATCTCATCATATGCATTAGCTTTGGGATCACACCTTGGCATCCTCCTTACACCTTATTCATTGGGTTTGCATTAGGAGAGATCACCAAGCACTTTTAATTGTATCATACTTTGTTTTTCATTATTTACTAACCAAAATACCAAAAATATGTCAATGTGTAGTTTAACTCTTTTGTAGGTAGTGTGTATGCTCACCCATGCTCCATCAAGCTCATATCTAGGGTTTGAGACCCTCAATACAGGGAGTTCAATCAAGAAATGGTTCACTTTGAGTCTAAGTATCATATATGGATCCCCATGATATTCACATGTCATTTTGATAAATAAATCACCAAGAGTTTGAAGCTTGTTTGCCTTTGAAACCCTAATTCATTTAGGTATCTTGTGTGACTTCCTCAGCAAGTTTCTTCAACATTTGATTAAATATTTCAAGGGATACTTCATATTACATCATCTTATACCTATATGATCCTCCATGAGTCCCAAAAGTCAAGATAATTTCAAGCTAGCAAGATGGTTCATGGTGGTTGGCCAGAGAAAGTCAACTAGTCAACACTGGGGTTCCCTAGATCCTATCTCCTACAATTTTTGTCATATGAAAATGATTCCAAGATAAAGGTTACTAAAAATGAAATTAAAAATAACTTTCATGTTTAAGTCAAGAGCTAGTTTTGCTTAGAAAGTCATTTTTTATGGTGAAAGATTATAGGTCATTTTGTCTGAACCCTAGTTTGGAGGTCAACTTCCCAAGACCATAACTTGCTCAATTCTTATGATATGAAAGCCATTAAAATTCCATGATCAAATTCAAGATGTATACTTCAACTTTTATTTTGGGGGAAGTTCAAATTCAATTTGCAAATGCATGTGCCAAGAAGAAACATTATAGGTCACTTTTGACCATTACCATTGAACAAATAATTTTCCTCAACTTCTAAAATAAATAACTCCTTTATGCAAAATCCAAATGAGGTCAAATTTGTGATAAAATTTAATAGATTTTAAAAGTATACAACTTTTATGAAGTAACTTTTATAATTTGAAGTCCATAGAAAAAGTTATTCAAGGTGGAAGAAGTGAACATTTCATTTGGGACTTAGAAAATTTTCAAATATGTTTGATTTCCCAAACTTCCACCTCAAAGTTCATCATGATCCAATATTCAAAAGAAAAAGTGTTCAACATGAAAGTTGTTCTCCTAGATCTCACCTTTCCATAAAGTCTAAGATCGTCTCATTTGGCCAAAGATTGAAGGACTTGCGTATGACTGCAATGTGAGGTACCATTTGGAAGAAATTCATGATCCAATTCAATCCAACAATGCATGGCTTAATGCAACACCTTCAGCGTGACATGTGCATACTTTTGGGCCTTTTGTGCCTCTTTTAAAATTAAATTTTAATTAAAAGCAATCTACTCATTTTGAAATCGATACCACGAACTACGAGGTTTTGATCCCTCATTTTTATGTTGGTACGTAGGCACAAGTCTGAAGGTCTTGTCAAACACAACAATATAATCAATGAATTCTTTTCTCATCCCCACACTATATTTTTTTCAAACATATTTTATACCAAAAACACTTACAAACATAAAAAGGGCTCCCTAGGAGTACCTAGTACACTTTGGGTGCTAACACCTTTCCTCTGTGTAACCAACCCCCTTGCCTGTAATCTCTGGCATTTTATTAGTTTTGATTTGAAAACTTCTTATCTTTGGGTTTTGTTCGTGTTTTTGCCTTTTCCTTTGGAAACAATAAAAGCGCGGTGGCGACTCTGGTTTTATTGACATTAAGTTTATCCATAGCTTAATTATCATGATTTACCGCTACAAAAGTTAAGTGGCGACTCTGTTGGGGAGTAGTCCCCAGTGGGTTTAGCCAACTTTTTTATGTGTATATATTTGTAGATTTGATTGTTTGTATACTTGTTTGTGTGATATAATTTGCTTGTTGTGCTTGGTGATCTCTGAGTGGTGAGATAAGTTCTAACCCGAACTTGAGTGAAATTAAGATAGGAGGGTGGTATAGTCATGTTCGACTTGTGTGGAGTAGGCCTTAACAAGTTGGCTTGAGATCCATCTACTCAGTGGAGACCCTTTTGGAGTTACTAATGTCACACAAGTTATTTGTGGTTAGGCATTATTTTCTCTGATTAGGGGTCCGAGAAGCTAAGGACCGTATAACATTTAACCCAACTTTACCTATTTAGGATGTAGTGCGGAGACTGTTCAGGTGTAGACCTGATAACAGTTGTTACACGATACTACACTCAAACGAGTTTCTCTTGAGAATATTATGGGTTGATGAGGCAGTCATCCTAACCTATAATATCCGATAGATAGAATTAAGACTCTGGGAACTTTTTAGAACATGATCTACAGGTTTGTATCCTTAGTACACTCCTTTGGGATGGTTCTTAACTTGACTCCATGCTCGTGACTCCCAACAAACGTTTGATTCTTGGTTGATCCAATCAAGTCTTGTCAATATCAATGGAACTTGGGTGTTGATAAGGTGAAAACCATAATTCACCAAAATGGATGATTGATCTTGACAATGACTTGATTCATCCCTTGACCTTTGTTTGTTTGCCTTGTGTGTGATCCCTTGTTTATGATTGTTGCATTCATGCATTCATGTGTATCATGACATTCATCACACAAAGATAATTTCAAGGAACTAAGGTCTTATTTGCAAATATTTTCGGACCATGGATTATGGACGAAGGAACACTAAGAAGTACAATTTCAGATGTCTCGATTTGAAAGAGCTAAGAAAGCTATCAGCTTTTATATTAGATCCCTTGGACTTCAAGCAACGTCATGAAAAGCTTTTATTTGTGTTATCTGCTAATGTGGTTGATGGACTCTTGAGTGTTTTGGTTCAGTTCTATGACCCTCTCTACCGTTGCTTCACTTTTCCCAATTATCAGATTATGCCTACATTAGAGGAGTATGCCTTTTAGTGGATTGGAGGAGATTTCTAGACCTCATATCATAGCTGAAGCTCTTCATCTGAAGAAGTCTGAGATTGGGGCTCATTGGGTGAAGAAAGGAGGAGTGCTTGGATTGACTTCTGAGTTTCTCATAGGGAAAGCTACTATCTTTGCTCAAGCTGCTAGTGTGGACGCTTTTGAAGCCATCTTTGTGTTTCTCATCAATGGTTTGGCTTTATTCCCTAACATTGATGGTTTTGTTGATGTTAACACCATTAGAATCTTCTTGATTGGGAATCATGTGCCAACTCTGTTGGGTGATATGCATTTTTCTTTGCATCTGGGGAATTCTAAAGGTGGTGGGAATATTGTGTGATGTGTTCCTCTTCTGTACAAGTGGTTTATTTCACACTTGCCTAAGATGCCTGCTTTTATGGAGAACAAACAATGTCTACGGTGGTCTCAAAGACTTATGTCCCTCACTAATGATGATATTGTTTGGTACGATTCTGCATTGAGTAGTGTGGATATTATTGATAGTTGTGGTGAATTCTCTAATGTGCCCCTCATTGGTACACAAGGAGGAACCAACTACACCCCTGCTTTGGCTCGTCATCAACTTGGGTTCCCCTTGAGAGACAAACCTAATAACACGCAATTAGAAGGTCTTTTCTATCAAAAGGGTAAAGATCCCCAACATTTGAAGCAGAAGATGATACATGCTTGGCATAATGTGCAGAGGAAAGGAAGATCCGAGCTTGGTTCGCGCAATTGTGTAGCTTTAGAAGCTTACACTACTTGGGTGAAGAAGAGAGATTTGGAATTGAAGATGTCGTATGCTTGTGAGAGACCTATGTCTTTGGTAGTGGTTGAGCCATCAACTCTCCCTAACCAAGATGTAGGGGAGTTGGAAGACGCACTCGCCAGGATGAAGCAAAAAAAAGATACGTGGGAAGAGCGGTTGCATGCTTTAAGCAGAAAGTATGAGGAGTTGTAGCTTGAGTCAAAAGAAAAAGATGCGCTTATTGAACTTCTTGAAGACCTAGCAGTGAAGAGGCAGAGAGAGCCAGAGGGTCCATCTTCCTCTAGCATGCCTCAGCCTTCCGGTGCTTGGAAGAAGATTGTCGATCAGCTTGTCCTTGAAAAGGCTCGGATGAAGACATCCTTTGAGTCTGAGATTTGACGCATCCGAAGGAAGTACGCGCCAGTAACCAGATCATCTGATATTGCTGTTAGGGAATCCTTAGGATGATTAATTTACTTTCTCTTGTATTTATACTTTGGATTCTGAAGTTGTACTCAGTGTAATCCTTCCAAATTTTATGAATAAAAGAGATTTTTATGGTCAATCAAATTGTTATTACTGTTATTATATGTTTGTAAATAAAACAACATACTCCTTGAAATTAAAAACAAACAAAAATATTGCATTTCATGCATCATTTGCATAACATGTTTTCTTCTTCCAGATGTCTTATCGGTTATTCTTCTGTGCTTCAGCCAAGCTGACTCACCGATATAACACTCGTCCCAATCAACCCAGAATTATGGAGCATTTGGAACAAGAGAACAGAGAGCTGAAGGATGAGATTGTCCGCCTGAATGCCATGATGGAGTCTGTTCTTGCTGCGCAGAATCAGTCTTCACCAACTCCCGTAACTCCTCCCTAGAGGACTGTCATTTCTGAGGTTGCTACCTCGACCATTCCTGTTGCTACTACTCAATCCGATCCGACTATGCCTGCTGGATTCCTGTGGGGGATGCCACTAAATTTCATGCCTGAAGGGTTTGCGCCTACATTTGCTTCTATGCCGACATCTAGCTCAGTCATGTTCGTGCCACCTCCAGTTGTTCATACCTTGCCTCGTGTTAAGGACACCATATACCATTCTGAGTCGTCTGAGGGCCCAAATATTTATGAAAAGATGGATGAAATGAAGGATCAGTTCCTTGAGCTGCGCAAGGAGTTGGAAACGTTAAGAGGAAAAGACCTGTTTGGTAAGAGTGTTATTGAACTCTGCTTGGTACCATATGTGAAGATCCTGATGAAGTTCAAAGTCCATGACTTTGAAAAGTATAAGGGAAACACATGTTCGTTGAGTCACCTTGTTATGTATGCCAGAAAAATGTCAACTCAAACTGATAATGATCAGTTGTTGATTCACTACTTTCAAGACAGTTTGATTGGTGCCGCTCTAAGATGGTATATGGGGCTAGATAGTGCAAGTGTATGTACGTTCAACAATATGGGTGAAGCTTTTGTGAAACAGTACAAGTATAATATGGATATGGTGTCTGATAGAGACCAACTGAGGTCTATGTCTCATAAGGATAAAGAGACATTTAAAGAGTATGCTCAAAGATGGAGAGAACTTGTTGCTCAAATTAATCTTCCATTGGAAGAGAAGGAGATGATGAAGATTTTCTCGAAGACCCTGAGTTTATTTTATTATGAATGATTGATTGCCAGTGCCCCTAGTGACTTTACTGAGATGGTAAATATGGGGATGAGATTAGAGGAAGGAGTCCGTGAAGGACGTCTGTCTAAGAAAGAAGCGTCATCCAGTAAGAAATATGGAAGTGGTTTTGCCAAAAGAAAGGAAGGGGAAACCAATTCAGTATCTGTGGGGAGGCAGAGAAGGCCTCATGTTAGAAGAAACCCTCAACCACGTCAGCATCAATATCAAATTTCATCAGTAATTCCTGTGTTTTCTAACAATTCCAACAATCAATCTATCCCGATTCAACAACAACAACGTCAACAATAACCACAACAAAGAAACAACTACAGCAACAACAATAATCAACAACAGAAATTCGAGAGGAAGAAGGTCTCTTTTGACCTTATTCATATGTCATATGACAAACTGTATCCATATTTGGTTCTCAAGAACCTACTCCAACCAAGAAATCCACCTTAAATTCCCGAGCCACTTCCGTGGTGGTACAAGCCTGAACTCCATTGTGCCTTTCACCAAGGAGCTCCTGGCCATGATATTGAGAACTGCTACCCATTAAAGTATGAGGTACAGAAGCCTGTGAAGAGTGGGATGCTGTCCTTTGAGGACCGTGCGCTGAATGTAAAAGCCAATATGTTACCCGCCCATTGTAATGCTTCAGTCAACATGGTAGATGGTTGTCCTGAAGAGTATAAAGTTTATGATGTTATCCATATCAGGCAGTCTTTGGTTAAAATTCATAGGGATATCTGTTTGGTCAGTGATTGTGAGCATGACCATGATGGTTGTATGGTATGCAGCGTGAATCCTCAAGGATGTGTCATCGTCAAGAGGGATATTCAGAGGTTGATAGATGAAGGGCTTATCCGAATTTGTCAATCAAGGGATATAGATAATGTCAATGTGATAGTGTCAGTGTTCAAGACCCTGAGCGGGTAGTAATTCAATATGATAGTAGCAGTAGCAACAACACCAATAAATTGGTATCACCGTTGGTAATACGGTTAGCGGGCCATGTCCCGTATGCATCCGATAAAGTTGTTCCCTATCAGTATAATGCCACCATGGTGGAGAATGGTCAAGAGATTCTGTTGCCTGTGACAATTTTTGTGGTAAATATAGCTGATATTGCAAAGGTAACCCATAGTGGTCGTGTCTTCGGTCCGGTCTTTCAGAAAGAGGTAAAAGAAGGTGCAATTAGTAAGAAGGTGGATGTGCCTGCGCTGAATCCAGTTAGTGCTCCATTATGTCAGTCTGGTGAATTCAGCAAGCTGAAGCCTAATAATGATGATGAGGTATTAAGGTTGATTAAGAGGAGTGAGTTTAATATGGTGGAGCAACTGCTCCAAACTCCGTCAAAGATTTCAGTGTTGTCTATGCTAATGAATTCTGAAGCGCATAGAAAAGCATTGCAAAAAGTGTTGAAACAAGCCTACGTTGAGCATGATGTAACTAGATCAATTTGACCACATTGCCCCTAACATTACTTGCTGTAATAATCTTAGTTTTTGTGATGAAGATCTTCTTGAGGAAGGTAGAAATCATAATCTGGCACTACATATTTTGATGAATTGCAAGGAGGATGTGTTGTCTAATGTGTTGGTCGATACTGGTTCAGCTTTGAATGTATTGCCAAAATCAACTATGTCCAAACTTTCTTACCAAGGCGCCCCGATGAGGTATAGTGGCGGGCAACACTGATCAGTGGGCACCCATGTCTTCTTTGAAGGATGCTAAGAAAGCTATTGAGGCGGGAAACACTAATCAGTGGGGCCGTATGGTAGAGATTGTTGAGAATGAGAATAGGGCCGGATTGGGATTTCAAAAAGGGTCGTTCAACGAAAAAGATGGAAATGTGCAATTGAGTTTCCGCAGTGGAGGGTTCATCCATGGTAATGAACAACACTCAGTTACTGTGATTGAAGATGATAAAGATGAAGACTGCACCAACTTTATGACGCATGGAGAGACTTGCAACAATTGGGTTGCTGTTTTTATTCCTGTTATCGTTCACCGCTCTAAGCAATTTGTTTTCATGTTTTAAGAAAAATACTTCTCCTATGCCTAAGGGAGAAGTGAACATTATTAGGCATTTTCAATTATCATTAATAAAATGCAATTCTATTCATCCACGTCTATGATGTTTTATTTTTACTTTTTTTCCTTTCTGAAAATGGTAATCACAAAAAAAACATAAATAAATAAATAATAATTATCCTCTGCAGAATATTTGGTCACAATTCACTTCTCTAAAATCAAAATATCAAATCATTATGCAGGTTGGTTCCCAAACCCATTGAATACAATGATCCTACTCTCTCTCCAAACTTTGATTTCCCTATGTTTGAGACTGAGTAAGAGACTGATGATGAAGAAGTATCTAATGAATTATCTCGTCTACTTGAGAATGAAGAAAAAGTTATTCAGTTGTTCAAAGAGCATATGGAGTTAGTCAACTTGGGTTCCAAAGATGATGTGAAGGAAGTCAAGATTGGGTCTCAACTGTGTCTAGAGGCTACGAAGGGGTTGATTGATCTTCTTCAAGAATATTCAAATCTGTTTGCTTGGTCCTATCAAGACATGCCTGGTTGGATTCTGAGATTGTGGAGCATAGATTGCCGTTGAAACCAGAATGCCCTCCAGTCAAGCAGAAGTTGATGAGGACTCATCCTGATATGGCAGTGAAGATCAAAGAAGAAGTGCAAAAATAGATTGATGCTAGTTTTCTTGTAACCTCCGAATATCCGCAGTGGGTGGCCAATATTGTGCATGTTCAAAAGAGGGATGGAAAAGTCTGTATGTGTGTTGATTATAGAGATTTGAACAAAGCTAGTGTGAAAGATGATTTCTCTCTGCCACGCATTAATATGTTGGTAGATAATACAACTAAATTCAAAGTCTTTTCATTTATGGACGAATTTTCCAGTTATAATCAGATCAAAATGGCACCCGAAGATATGGATAAGACCATATTCATTATGCCCTGGGGAACATTCTGTTATAGAGTGATGCCTTTCGGTTTAAAGAATGATGGTGCAACATACCAGAGAGCTATGACCACTTTTTTTCATGATGATGCATAAAAAGATCGAAGTCTATTTTGATGATATGATTGCCAAATTGAGTGATGAAGAAGAGCATGTTGAGCATTTTTTGAAGTTGTTCCAGCATTTGAGGAAGTATAAACTCCGCGTGAATCCCAATAAGTGTACTTTTGGTAATCGTTTTAGTAAGTTGTTGGGCTTTATCGTCAGTGAGAAGGGTATTGTAGTTGATCCTGCCAAGGTCAAAGCAATACAAGAGATGCTTGCTCCCAAAATGAAGAAGCAAGTCAGAGGTTTTCTCGGACGCTTGAATTACATCTCAAGATTTATATCGCATATGACTGCCACATGTGCGTCTATATTCAAACTTCTTCGGAAAGATCAGTCTTGTGATTTGACTGAAGATTGCCAGAAAGCTTTTAACAATATCAAGGAGTGTCTGCTTGAACCTCCGATTGTGCCTCCGCTTGTCGAAGGAAGACCATTGATCATGTATTGGACTGTGCTTGAAGAGAGTATGGGTTGTGTTCTTGGTCAGCAAGATGAAACTAGAAAGAAAGAGTACGCAATTTACTACCTCAGTAAGAAATTCACTGATTGTGAGACACGATATTCTATGCTTGAAAAGACTTGTTGCGCATTGGCTTAGGCTGCTAAGCGTCCGTGTCAATATATGTTGAATCATACTACTTGGTTGATATCCAAAATGGATCCAATCAAGTAAATCTTTGAGAAGCCTGCTTTAACTGAGAGGATTTCCCGTTGGTAGATGTTGTTATCCGAGTATGATATTGAATATCGATCTCAGAAAGCGATCAAAGGTAGTGTCTTGCCTGACCATTTGGTTCACCAACCGATTGAAGATTACCAGTCAGTACAATATGATTTTCCTGATGAAGAGATCTTGTACTTGAAAATGAAAGATTGTGATGAACCATTGCTTGAAGAAGGACCAGAACCTGGTTCTCGTTGGGGCATGGTATTTGATGAAGTTGTTAATCAGTATGGTAATGGCATTGGGGCAGTGATTATTACTCCTCAAGACACTCATTTTCTGTTTATAGCTAGATTGACTTTCAAGTGTACAAATAACATGGCTGAGTATGAAGCTTTGAATTATGGGGCTTTAAGAGGCCATTGATCTCAGAATCAAGTATCTTGATGTCTATGGAGATTCAGCTTTGGTTGTAAATCAGATCAAAGGTGAATGGGAGACTGTAAGACCCCAATTTTGGGCCCTAAGATCCCTCATGGCCCATATCATTCATATCATAACCTCAAGGATCAATGCATGCCTTTGGTTCCCTCCTAGTGGGTAGATTGCCTTGTGGTTTGTTTCTTGATCACCAAGCATACTTTGCATTTGTATATCTTTGCCTTTCATATGTTTATCATTCAAAAAGTACAAAAATATTGTCAGTTTAACCTTGTTGCTTGCAGTTGAAGCAATCATCAGAAATTAGGTCAAACTCAGTCATTGATCAGTCAAAGCAATGGATGGTGGCCATTCTTGCAGAATTTGGGCATCATGATCATTAATCAAAGGTTCATACAACTTGAGACATCATTTGAAGTCAAGTTCTCAAGGAATTAGGGTTTGGAATTCATCAGAAATGCTCCAGTCATCCAAAACCCTAGAAAAGTCAAACTTGGTCAACTGTTGATTTAATCAAGAATTTAATGGATAGAATTGATTTGAAGAAGTTCACTCTTGCTTATATAAGCCTCATCTATCATGTTCAACCTCATCATGGAAGAAAATCAAGCCAATCAGAAAATTTTCCAGAAATAGAAAGTGGACCTGTAATTTCAACTGCCAAAAATGGAAACTTCTTGATCTTAAACTTACATCATGATACAAGCTTCAAATGAATTTTTGCCCAACATGAAAGTTGAAGATCTTGTTCTCCCATTTTCAAAAAGTCCAAGAACATCAAAATCCCATGTGTGGTTGTCAAGATATGATCAAATCATTTTCACCAATTTTTGAACTTCAACAAGCCATATCTCTCAAACCATAAGGCCAAATTTGGTGGGGTTTTTTCCTACAAACCACATTTTTCATCCTCTTTCCAAAAATATAAATTTCATGACCTAAAACCTCACCATTCAAAATGGCATTTTTGGACCTTTTGCATTTAAAATCAAAGTTTGACCAAACTTTGACTTTTTGAGTTTTTGACTTTTTCTTGATTTGGTCAATTGGGAAATGTTCCATACATCATTTGTGATTTGCTCAAAGTCCTAAACCATCATCATACCACTTTTTTTCCATCATTTTAACCTAAAATTCAAAGTTGGCAAAAGGTGCAAAAAGGAAGTACATAAGCAAAACACATACAGCATTTTCTGTACAACCACAAGCAGCAATTGGAATGTCCTTCTGCAGCCTTTCCAGCCCATAATCGTGCAGTCCAACACACCCTCCAATCCCACATTCTTCCATTTAGCAAAAATGCAATTGGTCTTCATTAAGCTAAACCAATTTACAACATGATTAAGCAAGGATAAACAGCACATATTTAAGCTCCATTCTGTCAATTGCAACCCTAGTTTTGGCAGCCTCCACACAGAAAAATAGAGATACTCTCTTTCTTGCATTTGGGACGATTGGGATTTTCTGTTCAAATCATAAAAGCACACAAGTTCCTCTTGCTTCCTTCATTGTCTGGACAACATCTTGAGCATATTCTCATCATCATTTCTCAACTGAAACGCCTTCCCTAGCTCTGCATCTTCAAGGCATCCTGCAATGGCAGAAATCATTTCAAGCTAGCTTGTGCATTCTGGAGTGGAAATAGCTTCATCATCCATCAACATAAAGCACAAGAGCCATCTGTTTTGCCCTGAATCACTCAATACAATCCTGTTTCACATTGTCTTCAAAAACAAGTAAGCAATTCGACTTCCTCCTTTTACCATGCCATGATGTGATTTGGATAGTTTGTTTGATGCTGATTCAAATGAATGTTGGCTTGCTTGAAATGGTTATGTCATGGCCAAGAAATCTGGATTTCATGTTGTGTGTCCAAACTTATTTCTGTTCGATTCACCTTGCTTGCTTTGATTCCTTAAAATGTGATGCTATATTATTGTTCCTTGATGATTAATGATGCTGTTGGTATGATTGATTATGGATCCTGGACATCTTAAAATTTCAATCTGCATATTATTGATGAAGGCATGCTGCTGTTTTGAAACCCTCATACTATTTCCAGAAATCCACTTGGATTGTGTTTTGTGTGTTGGTATTAGGATGTTACATAAGTACATATGCCTTGCCATTGAGTGGTTTCGCTCAAAATCTGTTTGATGTTAATGATGAACCTTGTTGCTGATGAATATGTTGCTTGCTTGATGCTTGTTTTAATTGAGTTCATGATGATAAACATTAATGATGAAGTTCATGACTGCTGCCAGATTTCTCTCCTCATCATGTTGGTTTCCATATGGCTGATTAATTTTATTTGATGATGAGATATGATGATGACTGCTTGCTATGCCTTGTTGTCCATGTGCTGTTGTTGGATTTCATTGTAATTGCTTGATGATAAGTGCACTGTTGTATTGAACCAAACATCATGTCCAGAAAATCCATGTGCAATATGTTATATGCTGTTGTGTTTTTGCTTGGTTTGATTTTGGTTTGATGATTTTTTAAACATGATGAGCACATGATAATGATGAATGTTGCTGTAGACTGATGAATGAATTATGCTGCTGCTACAACCTGCCCTGTCCAGTCTTGTGTTCATGATTAATATTTGCTTTGTTGTGGATTGATGTTTGAATGATGATAATGATAAACATGCCCTGCTGTTACTTTGAATATGCCCAGAAATCCATGTGAGTTGTGTTAGTTATGTTTGGTTTAGGGCTGCTTTGGACATTACATGGACATTGTCATTGCCTTGTTGATTGCCATTGCCTTTCAAATTCTTGGTTGAGGATGTATATGATGATGAATACATGATACCATGCGGCTTGCTTGATGCTTATTTTTGAATGAGTGCATAATGATGGATGTTGCTGTTAATTGCTTGTTGATTACCATGTTGCACATGCCCTGCTGCTGTATTGGTATTGGCATGATCACTTGTACTGCTATGCTGTATGTTGTGGACTGTTTACTGTGAGAACCTTGCCAAATGCTCTGCTGTTCAAACCTGACCATGCCTAGAAAATCTATGTTACATGTTCAATACCATGTTGTTGCTGTTGTTTGTGTGCTGCTTTTGTTGCCAAGCCATGCTGCTAAAACCATGCTGCTGTTTCGAAACTTGCCATGACTTCAATGTTGGTTACATGAACCCTGCTTGCTAGAATCCTGCTGCAGTTTTGAAACATGAATGTTGCTGTTGTTTGTTTTGTTTCATGATGATGAAATTGATGCTGCAAATGCCTGCTGCTGTTATGATGAATTCGCCAGAATTTTGCATGTGTGTGTGTTGGTTATTTTTTGCTACATGATATCACCCAAAGCTATTGCCATGATGTTGATGCACTTCATTCGAAGTTGTTGTTTTTGTTAATGCTGATGTTTGATTCATGAGTTGCAATGCCATGCTGTTGTTCTATGTTGCGTGAGTATTACGTTTGTGTTATCATGTTGGTTTGCGTGATTCTGTTTGAGGTTTGTTGGCCATAATAATCAATTGAAGATGAGCATTTTTTGAGCTGCCATGCTGTGTTATAAACCCTAGGGTTTTTGAAAACCCAGCATATTTGAATGCTTGTGGTCAGATTACTGTTCCATCGAACGGACCAATGAGAACATTTGGTTCTCTTTCCCTAAACTCTGCGTTTAAATAAATGAAACCCATAATTACATCTTTGCCATCGTTGACTCTCATGTTGACCACTTGCCTTGCATTTTGTTCATATTTCCTCCAATATTTCATCCAACTTCACAAATCATTTTCTCATTCAATTTTCATCAAAAAATCTTGAATTTTTTTCCTCATACTCATGAATGTGTCTAGAATTTTATGGTGAATTTTAATTATTTTTCCATTGGCTGGATTTTTAATGATAATTATTTTCTTCACATGTATGCATAAATGATACATTGTGCCAAATCTTTTGTGAAATTGTCATGTTATATCCAATGCCTTTGAAATTTTTTGTGGTGAAACTAGACACATTGACCTTCATTTCCATATAAAGTTTGTGCATTTATCATTTGTGGATTGGGAGTTATGATTTTCTGAAGTTATGTGTTGCATTTGGTGCTATACCATGATCATACATTTTCCCAATTTTTGTTCACATGCTTCCTCTTATCCAAATTACTTGAAATTTTGCATGAATGTTCTATCACATGTCTAGTTTGTGTGTGAATTTTCTTGGAATTAATCATGCTGTTTTCCATTTGATTGAGAATTTTCTTCCATATGTGGTCATTTGTTGACTTTTTGTGCTATGCCTTGCCAAATCTTTTGTGAAATTCTCAAATCTTATTGTATGATCATGAAATTTCATATGTGATAACTAGACATCTCAAGCTTTGCATTGGTGTTAATCTCATTCATTTCTCTTCTGTTTTCAAATTGATATGATTTTTTGAAGTTGACCCATGCTTGTTGACTTTCACCATGCTTACTTGAATTTGGTTTGACTTCATGATTTTACTTGACTGCCTTCCTCTCATCCAAATGCCATGAAATTTTACATGTATACCATGTTAGATGTTAGGATTGAGTGTGATTTATTTCATAATTTTTGAGATTGTTTAAGTTGACTTTTGAATGAAGTCTTTGCTGTTGACTTTTGTATGCTTCTCTTGCCATGCTTTGCATCCTTTTGCATATGAAATGACCATGATGCATGATTTTATTATAAATCCAATTGAGAATGCTTCTTGAATGTTTAGACTTGGTTTGGGTTGACTTTTCCTTGCTGCCTTGACTTTTTCTTTCATCTTTGACCCTAGGCTAGTCCTAGTGGTCTTCTAAGCTTATGTTGAGTTCATCTGTTTCAGGTTAAGCACCAATGCCTTGAGGATCATTCAAATGTGTTTTAGTTTGATTGTCACATGTGCTAACACTTGTTTTGTAGGTTGACTCATATGCTTGAGTCTTTGTGCCTTGCACAATTGGTCCCTCTGTGGTTGACTATTGGGTTATTTCCTTTTGATTTTGATTATTGACTTGTTTACTAATGAGTTTGACTTTTTCAGGTACTTTAGTTGCCTAAGTTCTTTGAACTTGATTGCTTGCTTTGCTTTTTAGCATTTGCTTTGAGGTATAACTACTTCTTCTTCATGTAGTCTGGAGACCCGGTCTGTTATTTGACCGGGCAAACTGTCTGAAGTCCTCCTTAAGAGGCAATGCATGTGTTTGTTTATATTTGTCCTAAGCAGGGAAAGTCCTTCAAGTAAGGCAATTGGTGGAAGGTAGGGATAAGCAATCTATCCCCCACTATTCAGTGTGTCCTCTCTTTGCTCCCAGTACCTGGTTGAAGCATTGAGATAAATACCCAAGATCTAATCAAGTCAATAATGTGGAGAGAGTTCCTACTTTCTGAACTCCCACACTTTCTTTGATGCTCTCTCTGATCTGAGATAGAAGCAATGAGGCACACCCCTCATCTCCTTTTCATCTGCTTCACCTGAGCCCCTCAATGGCCAGGTTAAGAGCGACACTTACCCATTACAGGGGACTTTCAAAGTCAAACCCTCTTGTGTGAGCCCCCATTGTTTGGCTATAGAGTGTGTTGTTTGATATTCATTGTTTGATTGATTGCTTCATATGCACTTGCTTGCTCGTATGTTATGCATCTATCATCATCAATTGCCATTAATGCATGATCATCTCATTTGCTTTTTTGTGATGCTATCATTGTTGTTTGCCCATTGAGGACAATTGTAAGTCCATTGCTTTGGCATTTGCTCCTGTGATATGGAAGGATAGAGTGTAAGACCTCATTGGTCACTCATATCTTCTGTTTTATCTGTGTGTATGTGAGGATACAGTTATAAGTCCCTGTAAGTTGGCATCTGTTGTCCTGTGATCATAATTTGATCTGTTTGTTGTATGTGAGGTTGCAGTTATAAGTCCCTGTAAGTTGGCGTCTGCTTTCCTGTGATCATAGTTGTTTATCTGTTTGTGTGAGAGGTTGCAATTATAAGTCCCTGTAAGTTGGCATTTGCATTCCTGTGATCATATTGTTGCTTTTGTTCTTGTATGTGAGGATCCATTGTAAGTCCCTGTGATGTGGCATTGGATTTCCTGTGAGCATACTGTGGAGTTAACCTAAGTCCAGATAGATTGGCAGTTGACTTCCATAGTTCATCTTGTTTTCTTTTGAGGAGATTAGTGTAAGTCCATTGAGTGGCATCTGATATCCTGTTCTGTTTTAGGAGACTGGTGTAAATCCATTTATTGGTATCCGGTATCCGCTTTTATTTCTTTGCCTATGGAGATTAGTGTAAGACCATTGAGTGGCATCTGATATCCCGTTTGTTTTAGGAGATTGGTATAAGACCATTGATTGGCATCCGGTATCCGTCTTTCTTTTTGTTTGTTTGTTATTTTCTATTCCAAAGGACACACTTGAATCATCTTCAATATGATCTCAAGAAGTGAACCTTCTAAGAAGTTTTACTATCCATCCTCATCCATTCATCATTCATTATGTCCTAGACTTTTTCACACTCTATCTTTCAAACTTGACATAAGTGTTGTGCAAATATCTTCATGTTTTCTAACTAAAAACCTGGACTCAAGTCCTTGACTCCTTTTTTCAAACTCCATTTCATAATACTTCTTCAAATCAATCTTAATCATACTTTGACTCTACTTTCATAATCACAATCAATTAACTTCACTCATTCACTTGTTTTGGCTTTGTCCATTAATCTTTTCACATTAGCCATAGGTTTCAATTATCATTGTGGTTGATGTAAATCTTGCCTATCCTTAGTGAGTCGACAGTAAGACTTCCGTACTTCAAACAGGGCTAACCCCTCTAGTACGTCGAAGCTATCCTCGCGTGGTGGATGTTGTTTTTGGTCGAGTGTTCTCCCATTGATAATGAAAAGCCTCAGTGCTTGTGTTTAAAACTGAATCCACCAACTTTTGGAAATCTTTTAGCCGAACTACGGCGTTCTGATCCTTACCTTTGATGGAAGGTACGTAGGCAACGGGTTCATCCGTTCGAACCCAATAAATAATAAAAAATGTACATTCTTTTCTCACCATCCCAATCATGTTTGCACAATCTTTATGTCATAACAAATAACAATCTTTTACAACAAGTGTGAAAAGGGCTCCCTAGGAGTACCTAGGACGTAGTGGGTGCCTAACACCTTCCCATTGCGTAATTTACCCCTTACCCAGAATCTCTGATCTTTTTATTAGTTTTCTACGTGTAAAACTTCTTAGGCTTTTGTTCGCTTTTTAGCCAGTCCTTTGGATAAATAAAAGTGCGGTGGCGACTCGAAATTTCAATGTATCTCTTAGCTTATGGTTTAATCGATAGATCATATAGCGACGAATACACCGTCACAGAAAAGTGGCGACTCTGCTGGGGAATTAGGACATCATCCCTGGTTGTAGTGCCTACTTTTCACCCTTGTTGTGCTATATTGTTATTCTTTATCTGACATATTTTTGTACAATTTGGGATCACTGTATTGATTGTAATGTGTGAATTGCTTGATATACATTTGCTGTTTGCTTTGGTGATCTGTGAGATGAGTTCTATACCCGAACTCGAGTGCTCTCTAGGATAGGAGAATGGCATAGTCTTGTTGATTGGTGTGGAGTATTCCTTAGCTAGTTAACTTGCGAGCCCATTCACTTGGTGGAGGTCATGTTGAACTAATAATGTCACACAAGTTATTTGTGGTTAGGCATTATTCTTTCAATCATGCGCCGCAGAAGCCAAGGACCTTAGTTTACCAAACCCATCTTGGCCTATTTTTAGGACCGTAGTGCGGAGGTCGTTCAGATGTCAGTTCTGATATGATTGTTACGCGATACTACACTCATAAGAGTTTCTCTTGAGAATATTCTTGGAATACGAGTATTCGTTCCTCCGATAATATTCGAAAGATGGAACGATGATTATGGGAACCTCTGATAGAACATGTCTGGCAGGTTTAAACCCTAGTACACTCCCTTTGGGTGGTTCTTAACCGAGACTCCATGCTCGTGACTCTCAACAAACCCGTGATTCGTGGTTGAGTCGTTCAAACATTGTTAATATCAATGGATCCCGGATCAGGTGTAAAACCTAAGATCCACCAAAGCGGCTGGTTGATATTAAGAATGTCTGAACCGGTTCATGTACCGTTAATATCAATGGAACTTGGGTGTCGATAAGGTGAAAACCTAAATCCACCAAAATGGATGATTGATATTAGGGATACATAGAGCTTTCCCACGACCTTTGTTTGGTGTGCTTTGCTTGATCCTTGAGTGTGTTTGTTGCATTCATACATTCACGCATTCATCCGCATTCATATCATCAGATCAAAAGAAAATTTTCAAGGAACTCAAAGGAGTTTATTTGCAAAAATTTTCAAAACATGAAAAAACCGGGAAAATTTTTTCACCTGATATATCTGATGAGATATTCTCAGATACGATCAAAATGCTTAAACATTTCAAAGTTTGCAAATAAAACCCTCGGGTTCCTTTGATATAAAAACAAGCATATGCATAAACACTTCATGCATCATTTGCATAAGCAGGTGTTTTGTTCTGGTCTCCCGTCCTGTGGTCTGACCCTGCGATCTTCATTTATTTTGAAGACGCACTTTGCCGGTATTATACCAGAGCCAGCTCTGCCAGATTGATGGATCATCCTGAGCTAGAGCTGTGAATTTAGAGAGGATTTTGCCAGACTTAGTGCTGTTGATGGATTTATTCCTGCTGATGGATTTATTCCTGTTGATGGATTTATTCCTGGTTAACCGATCCCGGGCTGGCATTGGCTTTGGTTCTGGGGCATGCAATGAGCAAGGTTTGTTCGCAAGTGGAGGATTCACCCATGCTAATCAACCTGAAGAAGAAGAGGCTACTGCTATCTTGGAAGATGCAGAAGATCTGAACAATTTCATCCTTCCTGGTGGTGTCTGCCACAATTGGGTCGCTGTGGATGTTCCTATGGTCATTCATAAGTCAGCGTGATTTGTTCATTTTGTTTAAAACCCTTCTCCCATGCCAAAAGGAGAAGTGATGACATTGTTGGCAGCATTTAATACAATGATGTTTTCATTCAATTAATGCATTGTCAAACATTTGTTTTTCCATTTGTTTTCACTTTTTGCTTTTGCATGAAATCAGTGATCACAAAAAACCCATGAAAAACAAAAACAACATTTTTTCATCTGCATAAATGATTTGCTTGTTTAAAATTCAAAAGCTTTTCATTATCCAGAATCATTATGCAGGGATTTCTAAACCCATTGAACATAATGATCCAACGCCATCTCCCAATCTTGAAGTCCTTGTATCTGAGGCAGAGGAAGATGATGTTGAAGGGGATTTCTGACGAGATTACCCACTTTCTTGAGCACAAGAGAAGCTCATTCAGCTGTATCATGAGAATCAGCAAACCAGTCAAACTGGGGATGACAAAAGAAAAAAAGATAAAAAAAAAAAAAATGAAAAAAGAAAAAGAGGGTGAAAAAATAAGAAAAATCAAAAATCAGGAAAATTTTTTCAACATTTTTTCCAAAAAGAAAAAAGAAAAATTATACCCTCAAGTCCCTAGTTGACTGATGCTGAATGGATTCAGAGTCGTTATGACCAGTTGAATTTGATTGAAGAGAAGCGATTAACTGCCATGTGCCATGGTCAGTTATATCAGCAAAGAATGAAAAAAGCATTCGATAAGAAGGTCAAGCCTCGTGTGTTCCGAGAAGGTGACCTTGTGCTCAAGAAAGTTTTGTCTTTCGCGCCCGATTCCAGGGGCAAGTGGACTCCAAACTACGAGGGTCCATATGTTGTTAAGAGAGCCTTTTCAGGCGGTGCTTTGATGCTTACAACAATGGATGGGGAGGATTTCACTCGTCCTGTGAATTCAGATGCAGTTAAAAGATACTTTGCCTAAAAAAAGTATATGCAAATGAAAAAAAAAAAAAAAAAAAAAAAAAAACAGAATTGCTCGCTAAGTTGAAAACCCGAAAGGGCGGCTTAGGCAAAAATGAGCGTCTCGGTGGAGAACCCGCAAGGGTAATCCAGGCAAAAATTAGAGACTTGAAAAAAAAAAAAAAAAAGAGATATATTTTCATCCCGCTAGATTGAGTACCTCACTCTGGGGCAATCTAGGCAAAAATTAGGGATTTGGCAAGTAACTGCATCCTGACAAGACTTTCTGTTCATCAGTCGTCATTTCGTCAGAAGATTCTCGATTCGTCGTCAACTGAAGCTTCGGATACATCGAGATTCAAATTGGTAGAGAAAGGATCATTATGTTCAATGTAGCCCTCTTCCAATATATATCACTGATTTCAAATTTGTACAGATCTATGGAGTCTTGCCATTTGCAGGCTACCATCCTATCAAATCAATTTGAGCTTTTTATCCAATTTGTTTGCACTCTTATTTGTTTCAATTCAACAAATGTTTTGCATGTTTTAAATTGATAAAATGTCATTGTTTTAAACAAATCAAATTTTTCAAATTGTTGTTTTAAACAAAGTGAACATTCACAAGATTGAAAGGATACTCAAGAATATCTCAGTGCTCTCCCGAGGGTGGCATGATTCCCAACAGGTAAGACATTTGTTCATGTTCCTGGTTTGGTGGTATCTTCTTTCTTCAGATATTTGTTGGGGTTGTTCCTCGGACAGGTTGTTGTTGGGGTTGTTCCCCAGTACAGTTGCAAGTGAGTGTTGTTGAAGACTTCGTATTCTCCAGCAGCAGTTTTCCCCTAGCATGGGTGTTTTCTTGAGAAGTTTCGGCGGTTGATGGTTTGTCATCCTGGTGCCCTGTCACTTTCTCCAGTGGGTCAATACCCCCAGACTTTATTTATCTCCTCAGCAGTCATGAGTATAACTGATTGACTGATACTCCCCTCGGAGTCGCGAGTAAAGCTGTTTTTAATATCCCCACCAGGGTTGCAAGTGGAGTTGTTACCTCTTTTCCCCATGCAGTGTGCCAGCAGGATCTGTCTGTTTCCTCAGCATAGTTGTTTTCTCTTTGAAGACTCGGTAAGTCAGCGGTTTGATACCCGGTACTTTACCTTTTCCCCAGCGAAGTCGTCTGCGGAATTGTTGTTATCTCTCCATCAGAGTTATTTCTCTCCAGCAGAGCAGGATTTATTTTCCTACTCAGTGGTTGATTGGGTTGACATCCCAGTATATTGCAACCATCTTTTCCTCAGCATAGTCTGCAGAGTGCTTGTTGTGGCAGTTTTTACCTGTTGAATACTCCTTTCAATCCCCAGTATGGTTGGATGATGGCTCTAGCCTCCAGTGAACGGATTTGATTTCCTGACTGTTTGTGATCCCCAGTAGAGTGGCTTATATTGCGGAATCTACTTGTTGTGATCAGTTTGCTTTGTATACTCTCCCCAAGTGGAGTGGTCCGTTGCAGAATATATTTGTTGTATCTGTCCTCCCTCAGTGGCTTGTTCCCCAAGAGAGTAGCTGACAGTTTTCCCCAGTAGAGTTGCTTATGCAGTTAGATTCTATCTGGATGATATCATTCTCTCTCAGTGGGTTGTTTCCCCAGTGGAGTTATGTGGATTTGCTTCTACAGCAGTTCTTGTTCGTGCTCATGCACCCTTTGTTTCTTAGTTGACACTGGGATCCCCTGCATATACTTTGGGATTTCTCTTGTTCCCTTACAGATTTGTCTTGGTGGCTGCTTTGCCCGCTGTGACTTTTTGTACCCGCTTTGGGTTGTTTCCTGATATCTCTGACTCGCTGCTTCTTCAGCAGTACTTGCAGATCTTTGCTCCTCGGAATGAAGATCTCCGCAGATTGGCTCTCCAGCTGGTTTTTCCCCTGGAAGTATAATACCGGACGTTTGGTTCCTGAACCTGTTTGTGTTAGAATTGTCTGTTTTGTCAGCATTCATCAAACATAAATCACGCATATTCATGCATATTCATAAAACATTCAGATATTCATGTTGCATTTCTTGCCATATATCTTTTGTTTGTCGTGTCTCCTGCTATGGTGATATAGATCTCTTTACAGATCTCCTCAAGCAGATGTCGGGTGTTTAAAATCTCTCCATATAGAGTCAACCCCATAAGCAGAAATATGTCTGTCTTTTCTCCTGCAGTCCCCCACTGAGATATACCCTCGTGGATGACGGTTTCTTCCGTTTCCTCCCAACACATATATTGGGATGGATTTTCCTATTTGAGTTACATCCTCATTAGGACGTGTCTTGATTCAGTCTGTCTTTTCGGATCATTCCCGAATTGGCTATTTGTCAGATATCTTGTGTTTCCCAGTGGGTTGTTCCCCAGCGGAATGTTTTTGGGCCTCTGCCTACAAACCAGCAGTTGTAAGTCCTACTTTTCCTGGCTTTCTTGACAGAATTTGTGGTTATACACCTTTTATTCTCCAGCCAGAGTTTTTGGTTTTCTACCTACTACCCGGTAGTTGTAAATCCTATTTTCTTGCTCTTCAGCAGTTTGTGGTTTGTTATAACCCTATTTTGGTTTCCCGTGCGGATTTGTGATTTGTTCTATCCCCACGTGGAGTTTTTGATCTTCTACCCCGTATTCGGTAGATGTAAACCTTAATTTTGTGGTTATCTTCATTCAATATTTGATGATGATTTTCCTTTGCTTGTATAAGTTGCTCAGATCAGCACTTATATCCCTAGCAAGTTTTTGTGGATAATTGCCGTATGCTAGCAATTTTATCCCCAGTGGGTCTTTTCACCGTATGCTAGTGATTTGTTCCCCGGATCATTGGTTGTTTACCAGTGCATCCCCAGCTAGTCCCTGTCGATAATTGTCGGATGCTTGCAATTTATCCTCAGCAGTTTACCTTTCATTTACCCTTTTGTTGGTAATGTCTGTTGTTCCTTTTGATTGGTCATCATTATATACCTAGTTTGGTATCCCGATGCCTTTCTGTTCGGTTGATTTATCCTTTTTTAACCCAGTAACCGGTTGTGGATAATCTTCCTTGCGAGTATATTATTCACGGTCTGCCGGTAATGAATAATATATCTCATGCACTCTTCAGTCGAAGCCTTTTGCGTTTCCCCAGTCGAGTAAGATTCGTTATTTCCCTTTGCGGAGTCGAATATTTCTTGTTGTTGGATAATTGCCGGATGCTTGCAATTTATCCTTTGAGTTGTCTTTCGCTTACCCGTATGCTTGGTATCGATTGTCTCTCTCTTTTTGGTTAGTCACCTATTATATACCCAGTAACCGGTATCTCTGGTGTCTTTTCCTTTCGAGTGTATTATTCACGGTCTGCCGGTAATGAATAATATTTCTCATGCGCTCTTTAGTTGGAATCCTTTGTTGATTTTCCCCAGCTGAGCAAGATTCGTATTCTTTGTAGAATCGAATATCCATCCTTTAACCAGTTTGTGTTTTGGATGATGAGTGTTTTGGAAGTGAAAACCAATCCACGTTTTCGGTAGATCACCTATTATATACCCAGTAACCGGTATCTCTGGTGTTTCTTGCCATGCGAGTGTATTATTCACGGTCTGCCGGTAATGAATAATATATCTCATGCGCTTTTTAGTTGGAATCCTTTGTTGATTTTCCCCAACTGAGCAAGATTCGTATTCTTTGCAGAATCGAATAGCCATCCTTTAACCAGTTTGTGTTTTGGATGATGAGTGTTTTGGAAGTGAAAACCAATTCACGTTTTCGGTAGATCACCTATTATATACCCAGTAACCGGTATCTCTGGTGTTTCTTACCATGCGAGTTTATTATCTACGTTCCGACGGTAATAGATAATATATCTCATGCGAGTATCTTATCCACGGTCTGCCGGTAATGGATATTGTATCTCATGCACTCTTTGGGTTTGTGTCCCCAGTTGAGTAAGATTCGTTTTCCCGTTGTGGATTCGAATGCCCATCCTGTAAGTCAGTTTGCTTTTTCAAGCCCTCCTTTCGGATGATGAGTGTTTTGGAAGTGAAAACCAATTCACGTTTTCGGTAGATCACCTATTATATACCCAGTAACCGGTATCCCTGGTGTTTCTTGCCATGCGAGTGTATTATTCACGGTCTGCCGGTAATGAATAATATGTCTCATGCGCTCTTTGGTTGGAGTCCTTTGTTGATCTTCCCCAGTCGAGTAAGATTCGTATTCTTTGTAGAATCGAATAGCCATCCTCTAACCAGTTTGTGTTTTGGATGATGAGTGTTTTGGAAGTGAAAACCAATTCACGTCTTCGGATCTTATCCTGTAAACAACCCAGTAACCGGTTCAGGATATTTTTCCTTTCGAGTATATTATTCACGGTCTGCCGGTAATGAATAATATATCTCATCTGAGTATTCTATCCACGGTCTGCCGGTAATGGATATTATATCTCGTGCACTCTTGAGTCAATCTTTTGATTGTTTTCCCCTCAGAGTAAGATTCATTTTCCTTGTGGAATTGAATGTCCATCCTTTAAACAAGTTTGCTTTTCTAGCTCTCTTCAGGATGATGAGTGTTTTGGAAGTGAAATCCAATTCACGCTTTGGTCGGTCACCTATTATATACCCAGTAACCGGTATCCTTGGTGTTCCCTCCTTTCTGCTCCCTATTATGACCTCGGTCCCCCTGTGGAGTCAGATTTTCCTGAGTTTGTTACCCGTATGCTTGGTAACATCTCATTTCTTTGTTGCTTCCCCAGTGGAACCTTTTCTGTTGCTTCTCCTCAAGAGTCAGCTTGTGTCTCTCCAATGGATTTATTTTCCATTTGGAAATCTTTTCCCAGTATGAGTCCTTCACTCCCCAGTGAGTTCTCCAGTCTGTTTTCTGTTTTTTTTCTAAGCAGAGTCGTGCTTTGTTCACGTTATGTCAGTTTTGTTTTTCCCCAGTTTAGAGTCGTGTCTTGTTCAGACATCTCTCCTTCCGTTATTATCCCCATAGAGTCTTGTTAGAGTCTCTGTTCCTGGTGAGTGTATTACTCCGATGGATCGTCTTTTCTTCTGTGTGAATCATATTCCCCACAGAATTTGTGTCTTTTGCATGCATACATTTGCATCATGAGGTCTCTTAGGGACCAAAATTTGTCTCATTACTGTTATTTAAGCCCATTCTACCGCGTCGAGTTGAAGATTTCTAAACTTCACTTCTCCGGCTAGAATGACCTTAAATAGGGGCATCTGTAAGACCCCAATTTTGGGCCCTAAGATCCCTCATGGCCCATATCATTCATATCATAACCTCAAGGATCAATGCATGCCTTTGGTTCCCTCCTAGTGGGTAGATTGCCTTGTGGTTTGTTTCTTGATCACCAAGCATACTTTGCATTTGTATATCTTTGCCTTTCATATGTTTATCATTCAAAAAGTACAAAAATATTGTCAGTTTAACCTTGTTGCTTGCAGTTGAAGCAATCATCAGAAATTAGGTCAAACTCAGTCATTGATCAGTCAAAGCAATGGATGGTGGCCATTCTTGCAGAATTTGGGCATCATGATCATTAATCAAAGGTTCATACAACTTGAGACATCATTTGAAGTCAAGTTCTCAAGGAATTAGGGTTTGGAATTCATCAGAAATGCTCCAGTCATCCAAAACCCTAGAAAAGTCAAACTTGGTCAACTGTTGATTTAATCAAGAATTTAATGGATAGAATTGATTTGAAGAAGTTCACTCTTGCTTATATAAGCCTCATCTATCATGTTCAACCTCATCATGGAAGAAAATCAAGCCAATCAGAAAATTTTCCAGAAATAGAAAGTGGACCTGTAATTTCAACTGCCAAAAATGGAAACTTCTTGATCTTAAACTTACATCATGATACAAGCTTCAAATGAATTTTTTCCCAACATGAAAGTTGAAGATCTTGTTCTCCCATTTTCAAAAAGTCCAAGAACATCAAAATCCCATGTGTGGTTGTCAAGATATGATCAAATCATTTTCACCAATTTTTGAACTTCAACAAGCCATATCTCTCAAACCATAAGGCTAAATTTGGTGGGGTTTTTTCCTACAAACCACATTTTTCATCCTCTTTCCAAAAATATAAATTTCATGACCTAAAACCTCACCATTCAAAATGGAATTTTTGGACCTTTTGCATTTAAAATCAAAGTTTGACCAAACTTTGACTTTTTGAGTTTTTGACTTTTTCTTGATTTGGTCAATTGGGAAATGTTCCATACATCATTTGTGATTTGCTCAAAGTCCTAAACCATCATCATACCACTTTTTTTCCATCATTTTAACCTAAAATTCAAAGTTGGCAAAAGGTGCAAAAAGGAAGTACATAAGCAAAACACATACAGCATTTTCTGTACAACCACAAGCAGCAATTGGAATGTCCTTCTGCAGCCTTTCCAGCCCATAATCGTGCAGTCCAACACACCCTCCAATCCCACATTCTTCCATTTAGCAAAAATGCAATTGGTCTTCATTAAGCTAAACCAATTTACAACATGATTAAGCAAGGATAAACAGCACATATTTAAGCTCCATTCTGTCAATTGCAACCCTAGTTTTGGCAGCCTCCACACAGAAAAATAGAGATACTCTCTTTCTTGCATTTGGGACGATTGGGATTTTCTGTTCAAATCATAAAAGCACACAAGTTCCTCTTGCTTCCTTCATTGTCTGGACAACATCTTGAGCATATTCTCATCATCATTTCTCAACTGAAACGCCTTCCCTAGCTCTGCATCTTCAAGGCATCCTGCAATGGCAGAAATCATTTCAAGCTAGCTTGTGCATTCTGGAGTGGAAATAGCTTCATCATCCATCAACATAAAGCACAAGAGCCATCTGTTTTGCCCTGAATCACTCAATACAATCCTGTTTCACATTGTCTTCAAAACAAGTAAGCAATTCGACTTCCTCCTTTTACCATGCCATGATGTGATTTGGATAGTTTGTTTGATGCTGATTCAAATGAATGTTGGCTTGCTTGAAATGGTTATGTCATGGCCAAGAAATCTGGATTTCATGTTGTGTGTCCAAACTTATTTCTGTTCGATTCACCTTGCTTGCTTTGATTCCTTAAAATGTGATGCTATATTATTGTTCCTTGATGATTAATGATGCTGTTGGTATGATTGATTATGGATCCTGGACATCTTAAAATTTCAATCTGCATATTATTGATGAAGGCATGCTGCTGTTTTGAAACCCTCATACTATTTCCAGAAATCCACTTGGATTGTGTTTTGTGTGTTGGTATTAGGATGTTACATAAGTACATATGCCTTGCCATTGAGTGGTTTCGCTCAAAATCTGTTTGATGTTAATGATGAACCTTGTTGCTGATGAATATGCTGCTTGCTTGATGCTTGTTTTAATTGAGTTCATGATGATAAACATTAATGATGAAGTTCATGACTGCTGCCAGATTTCTCTCCTCATCATGTTGGTTTCCATATGGCTGATTAATTTTATTTGATGATGAGATATGATGATGACTGCTTGCTATGCCTTGTTGTCCATGTGCTGTTGTTGGATTTCATTGTAATTGCTTGATGATAAGTGCACTGTTGTATTGAACCAAACATCATGTCCAGAAAATCCATGTGCAATATGTTATATGCTGTTGTGTTTTTGCTTGGTTTGATTTTGGTTTGATGATTTTTTAAACATGATGAGCACATGATAATGATGAATGTTGCTGTAGACTGATGAATGAATTATGCTGCTGCTACAACCTGCCCTGTCCAGTCTTGTGTTCATGATTAATATTTGCTTTGTTGTGGATTGATGTTTGAATGATGATAATGATAAACATGCCCTGCTGTTACTTTGAATATGCCCAGAAATCCATGTGAGTTGTGTTAGTTATGTTTGGTTTAGGGCTGCTTTGGACATTACATGGACATTGTCATTGCCTTGTTGATTGCCATTGCCTTTCAAATTCTTGGTTGAGGATGTATATTGATGATGAATACATGATACCATGCGGCTTGCTTGATGCTTATTTTTGAATGAGTGCATAATGATGGATGTTGCTGTTAATTGCTTGTTGATTACCATGTTGCACATGCCCTGCTGCTGTATTGGTATTGGCATGATCACTTGTACTGCTATGCTGTATGTTGTGGACTGTTTACTGTGAGAACCTTGCCAAATGCTCTGCTGTTCAAACCTGACCATGCCTAGAAAATCTATGTTACATGTTCAATACCATGTTGTTGCTGTTGTTTGTGTGCTGCTTTTGTTGCCAAGCCATGCTGCTAAAACCATGCTGCTGTTTCGAAACTTGCCATGACTTCAATGTTGGTTACATGAACCCTGCTTGCTAGAATCCTGCTGCAGTTTTGAAACATGAATGTTGCTGTTGTTTGTTTTGTTTCATGATGATGAAATTGATGCTGCAAATGCCTGCTGCTGTTATGATGAATTCGCCAGAATTTTGCATGTGTGTGTGTTGGTTATTTTTTGCTACATGATATCACCCAAAGCTATTGCCATGATGTTGATGCACTTCATTCGAAGTTGTTGTTTTTGTTAATGCTGATGTTTGATTCATGAGTTGCAATGCCATGCTGTTGTTCTATGTTGCGTGAGTATTACGTTTGTGTTATCATGTTGGTTTGCGTGATTCTGTTTGAGGTTTGTTGGCCATAATAATCAATTGAAGATGAGCATTTTTTGAGCTGCCATGCTGTGTTATAAACCCTAGGGTTTTTGAAAACCCAGCATATTTGAATGCTTGTGGTCAGATTACTGTTCCATCGAACGGACCAATGAGAACATTTGGTTCTCTTTCCCTAAACTCTGCGTTTAAATAAATGAAACCCATAATTACATCTTTGCCATCGTTGACTCTCATGTTGACCACTTGCCTTGCATTTTGTTCATATTTCCTCCAATATTTCATCCAACTTCACAAATCATTTTCTCATTCAATTTTCATCAAAAAATCTTGAATTTTTTTCCTCATACTCATGAATGTGTCTAGAATTTTATGGTGAATTTTAATTATTTTTCCATTGGCTGGATTTTTAATGATAATTATTTTCTTCACATGTATGCATAAATGATACATTGTGCCAAATCTTTTGTGAAATTGTCATGTTATATCCAATGCCTTTGAAATTTTTTGTGGTGAAACTAGACACATTGACCTTCATTTCCATATAAAGTTTGTGCATTTATCATTTGTGGATTGGGAGTTATGATTTTCTGAAGTTATGTGTTGCATTTGGTGCTATACCATGATCATACATTTTCCCAATTTTTGTTCACATGCTTCCTCTTATCCAAATTACTTGAAATTTTGCATGAATGTTCTATCACATGTCTAGTTTGTGTGTGAATTTTCTTGGAATTAATCATGCTGTTTTCCATTTGATTGAGAATTTTCTTCCATATGTGGTCATTTGTTGACTTTTTGTGCTATGCCTTGCCAAATCTTTTGTGAAATTCTCAAATCTTATTGTATGATCATGAAATTTCATATGTGATAACTAGACATCTCAAGCTTTGCATTGGTGTTAATCTCATTCATTTCTCTTCTGTTTTCAAATTGATATGATTTTTTGAAGTTGACCCATGCTTGTTGACTTTCACCATGCTTACTTGAATTTGGTTTGACTTCATGATTTTACTTGACTGCCTTCCTCTCATCCAAATGCCATGAAATTTTACATGTATACCATGTTAGATGTTAGGATTGAGTGTGATTTATTTCATAATTTTTGAGATTGTTTAAGTTGACTTTTGAATGAAGTCTTTGCTGTTGACTTTTGTATGCTTCTCTTGCCATGCTTTGCATCCTTTTGCATATGAAATGACCATGATGCATGATTTTATTATAAATCCAATTGAGAATGCTTCTTGAATGTTTAGACTTGGTTTGGGTTGACTTTTCCTTGCTGCCTTGACTTTTTTCTTTCATCTTTGACCCTAGGCTAGTCCTAGTGGTCTTCTAAGCTTATGTTGAGTTCATCTGTTTCAGGTTAAGCACCAATGCCTTGAGGATCATTCAAATGTGTTTTAGTTTGATTGTCACATGTGCTAACACTTGTTTTGTAGGTTGACTCATATGCTTGAGTCTTTGTGCCTTGCACAATTGGTCCCTCTGTGGTTGACTATTGGGTTATTTCCTTTTGATTTTGATTATTGACTTGTTTACTAATGAGTTTGACTTTTTCAGGTACTTTAGTTGCCTAAGTTCTTTGAACTTGATTGCTTGCTTTGCTTTTTAGCATTTGCTTTGAGGTATAACTACTTCTTCTTCATGTAGTCTGGAGACCCGGTCTGTTATTTGACCGGGCAAACTGTCTGAAGTCCTCCTTAAGAGGCAATGCCTGTGTTTGTTTATATTTGTCCTAAGCAGGGAAAGTCCTTCAAGTAAGGCAATTGGTGGAAGGTAGGGATAAGCAATCTATCCCCCACTATTCAGTGTGTCCTCTCTTTGCTCCCAGTACCTGGTTGAAGCATTGAGATAAATACCCAAGATCTAATCAAGTCAATAATGTGGAGAGAGTTCCTACTTTCTGAACTCCCACACTTTCTTTGATGCTCTCTCTGATCTGAGATAGAAGCAATGAGGCACACCCCTCATCTCCTTTTCATCTGCTTCACCTGAGCCCCTCAATGGCCAGGTTAAGAGCGACACTTACCCATTACAGGGGACTTTCAAAGTCAAACCCTCTTGTGTGAGCCCCCATTGTTTGGCTATGGAGTGTGCTGTTTGATATTCATTGTTTGATTGATTGCTTCATATGCACTTGCTTGCTCGTATGTTATGCATCTATCATCATCAATTGCCATTAATGCATGATCATCTCATTTGCTTTTTTGTGATGCTATCATTGTTGTTTGCCCATTGAGGACAATTGTAAGTCCATTGCTTTGGCATTTGCTCCTGTGATATGGAAGGATAGAGTGTAAGACCTCATTGGTCACTCATATCTTCTGTTTTATCTGTGTGTATGTGAGGATACAGTTATAAGTCCCTGTAAGTTGGCATCTGTTGTCCTGTGATCATAATTTGATCTGTTTGTTGTATGTGAGGTTGCAGTTATAAGTCCCTGTAAGTTGGCGTCTGCTTTCCTGTGATCATAGTTGTTTATCTGTTTGTGTGAGAGGTTGCAATTATAAGTCCCTGTAAGTTGGCATTTGCATTCCTGTGATCATATTGTTGCTTTTGTTCTTGTATGTGAGGATCCATTGTAAGTCCCTGTGATGTGGCATTGGATTTCCTGTGAGCATACTGTGGAGTTAACCTAAGTCCAGATAGATTGGCAGTTGACTTCCATAGTTCATCTTGTTTTCTTTTGAGGAGATTAGTGTAAGTCCATTGAGTGGCATCTGATATCCTGTTCTGTTTTAGGAGACTGGTGTAAATCCATTTATTGGTATCCGGTATCCGCTTTTATTTCTTTGCCTATGGAGATTAGTGTAAGACCATTGAGTGGCATCTGATATCCCGTTTTGTTTTAGGAGATTGGTATAAGACCATTGATTGGCATCCGGTATCCGTCTTTCTTTTTGTTTGTTTGTTATTTTCTATTCCAAAGGACACACTTGAATCATCTTCAATATGATCTCAAGAAGTGAACCTTCTAAGAAGTTTTACTATCCATCCTCATCCATTCATCATTCATTATGTCCTAGACTTTTTCACACTCTATCTTTCAAACTTGACATAAGTGTTGTGCAAATATCTTCATGTTTTCTAACTAAAAACCTGGACTCAAGTCCTTGACTCCTTTTTTCAAACTCCATTTCATAATACTTCTTCAAATCAATCTTAATCATACTTTGACTCTACTTTCATAATCACAATCAATTAACTTCACTCATTCACTTGTTTTGGCTTTGTCCATTAATCTTTTCACATTAGCCATAGGTTTCAATTATCATTGTGGTTGATGTAAATCTTGCCTATCCTTAGTGAGTCGACAGTAAGACTTCCGTACTTCAAACAGGGCTAACCCCTCTAGTACGTCGAAGCTATCCTCGCGTGGTGGATGTTGTTTTGGTCGAGTGTTCTCCCATTGATAATGAAAAGCCTCAGTGCTTGTGTTTAAAACTGAATCCACCAACTTTTGGAAATCTTTTAGCCGAACTACGGCGTTCTGATCCTTACCTTTGATGGAAGGTACGTAGGCAACGGGTTCATCCGTTCGAACCCAATAAATAATAAAAATGTACATTCTTTTCTCACCATCCCAATCATGTTTGCACAATCTTTATGTCATAACAAATAACAATCTTTTACAACAAGTGTGAAAAGGGCTCCCTAGGAGTACCTAGGACGTAGTGGGTGCCTAACACCTTCCCATTGCGTAATTTACCCCTTACCCAGAATCTCTGATCTTTTTATTAGTTTTCTACGTGTAAAACTTCTTAGGCTTTTGTTCGCTTTTTAGCCAGTCCTTTGGATAAATAAAAGTGCGGTGGCGACTCGAAATTTCAATGTATCTCTTAGCTTATGGTTTAATCGATAGATCATATAGCGACGAATACACCGTCACAGAGACGAATCAATCTGATTTCATAACATAGAGATATTATGCGAGGGGGATTTCAACCTTCTTTACAAAGGTTGAGTTTCATCATATCCCTCGAGATGAAAATCGGATAGCAGATGTTCTTGCAACGTTGGCTTCCATGATTGTGGTGAAATTCTGGAATGAAGTTCCAAATCTAATGGTGATGCATCTTGATAGGCCATCACATATGTTTACTGTTGAAGAAATCAAAGATGAGAAATTATGGTATTGTGATATTAAGTGTTTTCTCCAAAGTCAGATTTACCTGCCCGGGGCATCTTTGAAAGATAAGAAGACTTTGAGGAGATTAGCTGGCAACTTCTACCTGAATGGTGATATGCTTTATAAGAGAAACTTCGATATGGTTTTGCTCAGATGCGTGGTGTAATACCCCAAAATTTTACCCTTCATTTTTTCCTAGAAGCATGGGATTATGTTTCACACTTCATTGGCATCATACTAGGTCATACTCATTGCATACTGCATTAGTGACTTGGAAATCAGGTTTTGATTGATCACTCCTTAACAGAAGGAGCCCACACAAATCAAGATTAGGAATTGGACTTCATTCTCTAAGTATACAAGTCTCAAGGGTCTTAGGGGGTCCAGGTGTCTTATTATGGTCCTCAGATCATCAGTGAAGGATTCAGAGCTATCAGAGTGTTCATCTGGATTTAATCAGGAAATTGGGGTTTCATGGCTACCTGCAACAGGAAATGTTTGGTTGGAAGTAGAGGAGCTCATCCATGTCATGATTGGAGAGGCATCTTGGCCTAGGAAGACTCACAATTATCTCAGAAAGATCCATTGACAAACAGTGCAATCAGTTCCCGATCAATTTTACCCTAAAATTAGGATTTGGTTTAAAATTAGTTTATTTCTGATTCTTTGGGTGAAACTCTTTTCCATGTCCCTTCATATGTCCATAAGGGTCTACATACAAAAAATCAACTTTTTATTTGAGCCAGAAGTGCTTCAATTGATCGCTAGAATCGGGAATCAAACAGTTTGGGAAAAGTCAACTATGGGGCCAAAAAAGTCAACTCCTGACTTTTTGAGAGTGGAATCTCCAAATTCATACCTAGGGGAGCCTACATGTTAAATTTGATCAAGGTTGGATCATGGATTCATCATTTAATTAGGAATTGGAAAAGTTACTTAATTTGGAAATGGTTGACTTTCCATTTAGGGCAAGTTTTTATGATTTTTACACTCACTTTAAGCCCATTTTCCATCAGGATAAAAGCTCCATTTGAAATTTTCTCCAACATGAAAGTTGTTCCTTTTGTTCCAAGATTTCTAGAAATATAATTTTTGCTCCATTTGGATCAAAATTGAGAAAGTTATGCTTGGTCAAAGTAGGGCATATTTTTAGGACACTTAGAAAAATTTCTAAGTCTAAAAATCTTCAAAGTTTGTCAAAACTTCTTGGCCAGTTTTCTTGCCCTTCAAGGCACCAATTGAAAGTATTTTCTTCACAACAATTATACCTTTCCATGTGCTCTTTCACCTCCTTTTGGAATCATCTCATTTGGATCCATGGTTTGAGAGATACATTCACTTAAATTTGGCACCATGACTTGAAATTTCTAGGCAGATTTTATGCCTAACTTGCCCAACCTAGCTTGCAATGGTGTGACATAAACTTGAGGCCCATTTTTCACCTTCTTCCATTCATTATTTCCACTTATGCTCAACATGAAACATGTCAAGCTCCATGATATCTCTCTACTGTTTGCATTATCTCATCAATTGGTGGTTTGTTCATCAAGTTATGTTGCCACAAAGTCACCACTTTGAAATATTTCCTTGCTTGCCAAACCAGACCAAACTATGCTGCATAAACCCAGCCCATGTTTTGTTTCCTCATTTAGCCATGCACCATATTTCATTCACTTAAGAGTTTTGCCCTAAAATAAGAAACTCACGTGCCCTCTTTTCTACACCTCACCAAATGTCACCCAACTTGCATCCTTTGTTCATGGACAAATCATTTGTTTCTGAGCCCATTAAAGAATGTTTGACCCACATATTTAAGTTGAAAAACCCTAAACATGAGAGAGGCCGTTGGAATTTTCGAGCAAGCAAAGGAAAAAGTTCATTGAAGTTCATTGGAATTTTCCACTAGTTAACTTTTCTTACTCCATTTCCATGGCTATTGTGTTGATGCATCTATGCTTGCTTCATGCTTGTTTCCATGATTAATCATATGCTTATGTTTATTTTTAAAGCCCTTAACACGAGGCAATGTCCATGTTGCTGGTTTATGTTGTTGATTTTTGCTCATGTCTGTGTCCATGTTAACACTTTGTTGTCAACTTTTCTCCATGAATAAGCTATCATTTCACTTAAACAAAGTTACCATGTTAATCCTTGCATTTTGTACTTGAGATCTAGGCTTTATTTCATGATTGTTGATGCATTATAGCGTGCATATTTTTGAGTTGAAGTTGAGCAAAACCCACTGTTTTCCTGCGCGTTTCTGCATGAACATGGCGCTAGGGTTTGGTTCCATGAAGAAGATGACTGCGTGTCATCTTGAGAACCGTTGGATCCAGCACATATGTTTTAATCCTGGCCGCCTATTTGCTTTTTGTCTTTTAGTAACTTAAGTGGACATGACTGATTGATAACATGTTCACATGATTTTTTTATTAAAACGTTATTTCATTGTGTCACGCCCAGATTATAATTTGTTTGGATCATGGGCCTTTCCACTGTTTTCTTCCCACACCCTCCGTTCAAGGCCCATCAGCGCATAACATATTTTCCAGTTCACTTTAAATACTGATACACCCCCCTCTTTTCATGTTCATCTTTTTATTCCCATTTTATTTCTGTGTTGATTTTAATTAATATAAAATATTTTCTTTGTCCATAAAAATATCCAAAAATATTTTTAATATTGCTTAATGCCTTATTTTATTTTATTTTATTTTTATTTTTGCATTTATTTAGTATTAATATTTTATTTTAATTATTCATTCTAAGTGGTCCATTTTAGCATACATTTTATTTTTGATTTTATTTTTATGACTTAAAATTATTTTTAATTCCTGATTTTTGGGATGAAGGTTGACCACTGCCCCATGGTCAACCTGACCTTTTCTTGGATTTTTATTTCACACTTTCAATTTATTCTTGATTTATTTTTAACCTAGTTTGGTTGGTTGACTTTTAGTTTGACTCCTGTTTTATTTCAATTAATTCATGCAATAATTTTCATTATTTTTGAAATCTTTTTGGGGGATGATGATGTCCTGACCCCACCTTACTTAGTTTAATTTTTCATAATTTTCTTGATTAATTTTCTATTTATTCTTGATTTATTTTTAACCTAGTTTGGTTGGTTGACTTTTAGTTTGACTTTTGTTTTATTTCAATTAATTCATTTACTAATTTTCATTATTTTTGAAATACTTTTGGGGGATGATGATGTCCTGACCCCACCTTATTTAGTTTAATTTTTCATAATTTTCTTGATTAATTTGCTATTTATTTGGTATTTATTGAGTTTACTTGAATTTTTAGTTGGCTTCTTTATGATCAATGTTAGACTTAGGGATTGCTTATGGCAATTGAAGAGATCTTTTGATCCTCCCTTGTTCACCTCATATGCCATGTATTAGAGGCCTTTTATCTTGATTTTATTATATCCTCACCTCATTTCTTGATTTAATTGTTTCAGTAGACCCTTTTTGTGCGTCTTTTCATCTGTCTGATTCATCTGTCATTTGTTATACTTGTTTCTTTCATCCATGCTTACTATTGCTTGATTGTTTAATATGTTCATCCTTCCCATGCCTTATTTAATGCTCCCTTATTTCATTCCTTGATTCTTTGGCTTGATTATATACCTGTTTACTTATCTGATTTGATTGATAACTGTTGCCTACTTGTATGATGATTGAGGCATATATTCTTATTGTTTGATTGCCATGAACCATCCTCATTCATAAAAAATGTACCACCTCTCCCATAAAGTGTATAATATTTATTTCTTTCATTCTTTATTCATCTGTTAATACAAGAATTAAAACGAACATCCGATAATCATTTCAAAACAAGATCAAAAGCTCGATCCAACGTCGAGTAATCATTTTCAAAACTTAACAGAACCAGCACGCATTCATCCATCCTCTTGTAAGTCGATCGCTTCATGCATTGCCATCTACCTGTAAGTCGATTGCCTCAGGCATCGCCATCTACCCTTATCCGTGGCTCCTCTCCTTGCTCCATCCGTCGACTCTTGTTCCGTTTAGGTAGCACCCATTAAGTAAAACCCTTTGTATGATAACATAGGTAGAACTCCCTTATTCTTTGTATGCTAACATTAGGTAGATGTTCCCCTCTGTAAATCCTAACACATAGGTCCACATTCCATGACAACTCTAGGGCAGAGCTTTCCCATTTTTAGACCTTCCGTGCGTCTCTGATCTTGTAGCATGTCAGTCCGTTCTATTGCAAAGAGGTAATTGCCTAAGACTCGATTCAGTGAGCTGCGACACCTACTGCTAGGACGTTGAACACATTTCCCACTTTCCTTTGACACAATTGGTGTCTTTCTTTTGTAAGTCCATGTTCAGATGGCAATCCTTAGCCCCTAGTTAGCCGAACTACGACAACTCTGATTCTCATGTTCAGATGAGATACGTAGGCACGAGACGTGATGTCTTGCCGAGTTTGACAGACGACTAACAACTAATCCTTTCTTGCCTTCGCTCTTGCTGCGATTCTTTTCTCTCGCCCTCGTTGCAATCGAGACACTTTGTTCCCGTAGTTAGCTGAACTACGTTTTGTTCTGATTTTCATTCCAGATGAGATACGTAGGCATAAGACGCGATGTCTTATCGAGCACACTTGTCTTTCACCCATAGGTAGCCGAGCTACGAAGACTCTGATTCTCATACTCAGGCGAGATACGTAGGCAGTGGATGCAACATCCTTGCGAGTCATTTTCTTTCGACCTTCTTTTAGCAGATAGTAGCTTAGATACACCTACACCCTTTAGACTAGAACAACAAGAGTGGATCCCGTAGAGTACTACGGATGCGTAGGGGTGCTAATACCTTCCCTTCGTATAATCGACTCCCGAACCCTAGATTTGGTTGCGAGACCTTGTCTTTTCCTCTCTTCAGGTTTTCTTCGATCGCTTCCGTTCCCTCCTTTGGGATAAATAACGAACGGTGGTGACTCTTCTATTCTTTTATCGCCGGTTGTTTTTCGTAGTTGCGACAGCTTGTGACTCTGCTGGGCACTCGGTTTCCCTATGCGAGTCCCTCCTAGCTTTTGTGAGTTTCTTGATTGTTGGGTGTTTATTCTTCTGTACAATTATTTACTTTCAGCATTTATCTGCTTTATCTTATTGCATTGTGTACATATGATTGTTGTATCTGTTGGATTTGTTGGGTTGGTTGTTTGTTGGGATGGGTTGTTCTATGAGAGATAAGCCCACTACCCAGGCTTGAGTGTACACACAGGTTTTAGAGTGGATAGTCATGAGGCTTGCGTAGCATGTTGCTACGTTAAGTCGTTCATGAAGACCCACACCCAGACGAGGTTTCTTTTGGATATATTCTTTCCTACGGGTGTTCCGTAACGACAGGATGTTCCTTTAGAAATCGGCGACTTTGGTGACCATTTCCCGAGGACTCAGTCGAGGCACTCCTGTGAGACGCGATTATGTTAGCTCTGGTGGGCGCATTCTCGCTGCTCACCCCGAGGACCCAAGGCTGGGAACTTGCTTTTAGGATGTCCTGTTGAGGGGAGTCAGTGGAGGTCTTTTGTCTCGTAATAATACCAAACCTTTAGTGGTAAACGTATTATTCTTGACTGAAGGGCTAGAAGCTGACAAACTTCTGTTCTTAGAACCTACCAGTGAGGGGCGAGCTAAATTCAGGAAACCTTAACCTTCAATCAACCCGGTTTTCTGGTATTCTTGTTGGAGCAGAGCTTTGATCTCTTATATGTTCCTCAGTGGTTTTCTCTTCAGACAGAGCGACCTGACAGTTGTTCAAGCAGATACAGCAATCCTGATTTCCATATCACTGCATTGCATCACATCATTTTGCATTCACATCATTTGACACATGTTTATCTATTTCTAGGGGTTTATATCTTCTTCTTGATTCTAGTCGGGGTTTTCTGGTTCTCCTAAGATGGATATTGGCAGAAAAAGACATGTCGCCTACAAATTTCCTGTGGTTTGTTTGGATCTCATTCAACAGCTGATGAAGTTAATGGATCATGATTCTCTAGAAAGATTCCGAAAGGATTATGGTTTAATTCTAAGTTTTGTTAAGGTTCTCCCAAAGATAAACATGATGCTCTCTTTACATTGCTGCAGTTCTATGACCCTCCATTGAGGTGTTTTACCTTCCCAGATTATATCTTGGTCCCTACTTTGGAGGAGGTTGCCAGTTTTCTCAAAGTTCCTATCAAGTCACAGTTGTTATTCTACAGTTCCAAGTTTATTCCTGATTTCAGCATGGTTGCTTCAGCCACATATTTGGGGAAATCAGTCTTGGAGTCTAATATGTGTCAGAAAGGAGGAGTCAGTGGTTTTCATCTGAGTTTCTTAGTGGGAGAAGCCAAGAAGAAGTTGGGGGATGGTGATTGGAGGTGTTTCAATGCTGTGTTGGCTCTTTATGTGTACGGGATTGTCCTGTTCCCTAATGTTGAAAAATTTGTGGACGTAGACGCAATACGCCTCTTCGTGTTGGGAAATCCAGTGCCGACCTTGCTGCGAGATTTCTTTCATTCAGTGCATCACAGGAATGAGAATAGAAAAGGAGGATTGGTGAATTGTTGTGCACCGTTGTTTCATAAGTGGGTCAGTTCTCACCTACCCAAGTCAGGAGCGTTCGTTGATTTCAAGGACTCGTTGAGTTGGTCGAAGAGGTTGATGGGGATAAGAGCTAAAGATATTTCTTGGTGGTCTGACCAGAACTTGCTTCGGGCGGATATTATTCACAGTTGCGGGAACTTCCCGAATGTGCCGTTGGTAGGAAGAAGAGGAGGAATCAACTATAAGCCTTCTCTAGCAGTCAAACAGTTTGGGTATGCTTTAAAAACTCCACCTTTGGAAAAAGATGTGGAAGAATCTTATTTTTCCATTCTTCATCTGATCTGACTATATCCCATAAGGCAACAGAGGCCTGACTCAGGGTAATAAAGAGAGGAAGGACTGTTCTTGGAAAAGTGGATTGCAGGACTTATCCTACGTATGAAGATTGGCTTCGGGGAAGAGTCGAAGAGTTTAGTCTTCCATTTCCCATTGAAGAATCTTTGTATCCACCTACTCCTGAGCAGTCAACAATGGTGAGCCGAGAGGAGTGATCACACTAAAATTTACGTATTTTTGACTCCGATTTCACATGCATTCTAGCTATTTTATTATCATTTTGTTGTGTTATTGGTATGTTTTCCTTTGTTTTCAGGTTTTCACTTTAATCGGAGCCCCGATCGAGAAAAGGAGCGAAAAAGAGCCAAAAACCCTAAAATACAACATTTTGCTCTTATGGCCTACCCAATGGCGGGCGCCACAGACCAAGCCATGACGTGTCAAATTCAACTTCCATCAACTCCCATGTTTTCCCACTACTTCCACTAAGGCGCCCCATATTGTGCTTGTGGCGGGCGCCATGGCCTTGTGGCGGGCGCCACAAGAGGAAAAACGGTTTCCTCCTATTTTCAAGTTGAAGGGCATCCAAGTCATTTCCATCTTTTTACTTGCCTATAAATAGAAACGCGAATTCACTTTTACAATGATCCAAACTTAGAACAGAGGCAAACTTAGAAGCAAATTTGTTTCACTTAGGCATATATTCAGTATTTTATCGTGGTAATCGCTTCGCATTGGAGTGTTACCACAATTGTGTAATCAAGTCTGTGATAGAGTTTGTAATCGAGTTTGGAGCACTTTGGAAGGAAGTTAATCCTGCCACCATTTTCATTTCCGCATTGCAATTTACTCAGCCCTCCGATTGGAGCAGGTTTTTATTACTCGCCTTTACTTTATTTATTTCCCGCACTCGCCTTTACTTTATTTATTTCCCGCACTCGCCTTTACTTTATTTATTTCCCGCACTCGCTTTAAATTATTTATTTCCTCGCACTCGCTTTAAATTATTTATTTCCCGCACTCGCACTACTTTTATTTATTTCCCGCACTCGCTTTAAATTATTTATTTCCTCGCACTCGCTTTAAATTATTTATTTCCTCGCACTCGCTTTACTTTTATTTACTTTCCGCACTCGCACTACTTTTATTTAAATTAATGCACTTTTACTTTACAATGTCTAACTAAATCTAAAAGGTTAGAATGTAAGGATCGTAATTAAACCGATAATCCATACAATTGTTCGTAGAAACACTTAAGGGTTATTTTAACTTTCATCTTAAGTTTTCCCGTACTTCAATTCCGTTGGGTAAGATCGAAAGCCGTCCAACGTCTATTTAAACTTAATTGTTTTTAACTATTTCAAAAACAACGAAAGCGCTTTGTCTAGTTCATTAGGAGTTTTTAACATTAAGAAGAAAAGATATTTTAAAACTATTTTCGGACGCGTTTATAAGTTTAGAGTCTGGTTCATAAGAACCTCTTTTGGTTAAGAAGTCTAGGTTATAATACTTTTCGACTTAGTCAAGATACTATATTTCTTAAAAATAGGTTTACTACTCTAACGCAATGCGCGCCTTTTTATAAGTGACAATAAGAGGGTTTGATTAGGGAGTACAACTCGGTTCTGAATACGCGAAAGCGACAGTTCCTGTTAAATTAGTTCTTTTCGAAGTAGGAAACATTGCCCATAAGTAGTTCTATTAGCAAGTACTTGGATTATCAATTGATTACGCGAATTACATTCGACCCTGTCTTTATTAATTAAATCTATTTAAATACTTTACTTTTCATTGCAAACTACAAAAAAAACACCTATTTTGACTGCCTTTGATAAACACCATAACAACAGATAACGATAGCTTGACACTTGGTCTTTGTGGATTCGACAATCTTTTATATTACTTTGACGCGTTCGTATACTTGCAAAAAAGCACGCACCAAGGAGTATGACAAATTGAAGAATACCATGGAGGAACTTCAAACTGAAAACTCGGAGTTGAGTGTGAAGTTGCAAGACTTTATGCATCTATACCATGAGGCAGAATATCAGAAGGGGGAAGCTGTCAGATTGCAAGAGGAAGCGGAAAAGAAATTGGCTGTGGAGGTGAACTTCTTCAGGAAAACTGACAAAGCCTTGGGGTCATCCAGTTCTGAGTTGAGGCGAGTCAAGAAACAGTTAACAGATGCCCGTGGTAAGTTAGATGGGTGGCAAGAGCAATGGGATGCATTTTCAGCTTCTCGGAAGGCAAAAGAGGAGGAGATGGTGGCCCAATTGACTGGTCAGATGGAGAAGTTGAAGACTCTGCTGAAGGAGAAGAAAAATGAGCTCCTGTGTGCCCGTACAACCAATGGTTACATCACAGATCAACTCGACAAGGCTCAAGAACAGATTGAAGAACTCAAGGTGCTGGCGGGTCTGAAGAAATCTAGACTTGAAGAGGTATTCGGGGAGGATGATAGGGATTATTACATAGAGCACATCAAAGAACTGGATGGGATTATTCACAAGAGGAATTTGCTTATCCGGCGTTTGACAGAATCTCCAGATCATCCTGACACGGTGGCACTGCTGGCTGAAGTTAGGAGCAGTCCTTATGGGTTGTATACAGGAGGCTGATTCCTGATTTTTACTTGTTGCGTTTCTTTTATTGCTTTGTAATGATCCAAAGGCTTGTTGTGGAGATCCTCTTTTGATGTACTGTTGGCTAAGGCCCTTCTCCTTGAACTCATTTGTATGACGGTTTTTCTTTATTGCATCTTGGTCTCAGAAGCTTATCCACGGCTTGATCTTCTTACATTGTTTATTTGATGTGAGACTGGAATCAAGGGGTAGAATACCCTTTGGAATTGATAAACATGTCATTGCATTTGCATATCCATCAACATGTTTTGCATAACAGGTACTTCCGCGGTGTTCTCATTTATGTTTGGTGTTCCACTAGCAGGATAGCTGACTCAGGCATTCACCGATACGGTACCCGAAGGAATCAATGCAGAGCAATGGAAGGCCTACAAGCAGAGCTCGCTGAGATGAGGATTCGCATGAATCAGTTCATGGACGTGGTCCAAGGAGTGGCTCAGGGACAGCAGGAGCTTAGACTGTTGATACTGAGGAATCCCCCTACTACTCAACCGGAGATTGTGATTGATCCTCCAGCTGGAGAGACCAATAGACCCAATGGACCGGGGACTATCCCTATCCCACGTGTCAACCCTGACCAACAACCCATCCATGATGATCAGGAGGATCAGTTCACCCTGCTTCAGGAAGACTTTGGCATGGGCCATGGTATGGACCCTATGTTTCGGAGGTTGGAGGAGAGGTTGAAAGTTGTGGAAGGGAAGAATGCTCTTGGTGTGGATGTTGTTGACCTGGGGCTGGTCCCAGGTGTGAGAGTTCCACCAAAGTTCAGAGTTCCAGTATTTGATAAGTACAATGGCAACTCTTGCCCGAAGACTCATGTGCAAGCTTACTTCCGCAAGATGATTACGTATTCCGATGATGAGAAGTTGCTCATGTACTTCTTCCAGGACAGCCTAGCTGGGGCATCCTTGGAGTGGTATATGAGGCTAGACAGAGTCCATATTCACTGCTGGAGAGACTTAGCTGAGGCTTTTGTGAAGCAGTATCAATACAATGCGGACATGGCACCTGACAGAATTCAACTCCAGAATCTATCTCTCAAGAGCAATGAGTGCTTCAAAGAGTATGCTCAATGCTGGAGAGAGATGGCTTCCCGTGTTCAGCCTCCGATGTTGGAAAAAGAGATGGCCAACATGTTCATGAACTCATTGCCTGGGTCTTACTCGGAGCGTCTGGTGGGTTGCAACGCCTCAAATTTTGCTGATGTGGTCTCTACCGGTGAGAGGGTGGAGAACTACTTGAAGACGTGTAAGATCCATAGTGGGGTTGGATCATCCTCGGGGTCGAAGAAGTCGTTCATAGGAGGACAGAAGAGGAGAGAAGGGGATGCAAATTATGTGTCTTCTTATCAGAGCAGGGGTAACCGGAGGAACAATTTTTAGAATTACCATCAGCAACCATATATTGCAGCTGTGACCATTCCGACTGCAGCACCAGTGCAACAAAAACAACCCCAACATCAACAAAATCAGTACCACCAACAACAGGGTAACAGACCTTCCTACCAACAGAGATAGAGGATGATGGATAGGCGTTTCGACACTCTTCCGATGTCGTACGCCCAGTTGCTTCCTAACCTTCAACAGTTGCAACTTATGCAGTTACGCATTTTAGCTCCTCCTATTGGTAGGCTTCCAGTGGGTTATGACGCCAATGCTAGGTGTGAGTTCCACTCTGGGGCACCTGGCCACACTATTGAGAACTGCAAAGCTTTTAAGCACGTAGTTCAGGACCTTATTGACTCAAAGGCCATTAACTTTGCGCTGGCTCCTAATGTTGTCAACAATCCTATGCCGCAGCATGGTAGAGCAAATGTTAACATGGTTGAAGGAGAAGTCAAATTAGTCAAGGAGGTGTTGAAATTGAAGACTCCGCTGTTGGAAATTAAAGAATACTTGCTAAAGGCAGATGTTTTCCCCTGTTGCAGGAGCAGTTGTTTGGGTTGTTTTGCACAGAGAGGGGGGTGTGTGAGGCTGCAACAGGGTATCCAAGCCTTGCTTGACGTTGGTATCCTCCAATCTGAAGACCTATCTTCCCAAAGGTCTGTTAAAGGGGTTGTTGAAGAGGTGTTTGAGAATGTAGATGTTGATCCTCTCTTTCCTGAAGATGCCGTGGATGTTGAAGAATTTACAAATGTTGTTCCTGTTGATTTTATAATTCCCAATGATGTAATTAATTTTTCTGATGCTGTTGCTGATATTCCAAACATTGTGTTTGATTATGATGTACTTGTTGAACTTTATTCCGATGTTTCGGATGTTTGCACTTCAATAAATGAGATTTTTGAGTATGACTGTGACGTTGCCACTATCATAATTTTCTACCCGACCGCTCAGATCAGTGTGCCAGTAGCGAAACCGGTGCCACTAGTGCGACCGCATCAATCCACTATGACCATCACGACCCCTGGTCCTTTACCTTTCACCAGCGAAAGGGCCATTCCTTGGCATTACGGGGGGAGTGTGTACACGCATGATCATAGAGTGGAGCAGCCACTGAAAATAGAAGAGGTGCAAGGATCAGAAATCTAAACCTAAAGTTGAAGTAAAAGATCCCACAGTGGACAATGTTGGTGGAATCGGGCGATTCACCAGGAATGGTAGACTGTTTTCCCCACCAGTTACCCAATCTGATAGTGCTGACGCCGCGGCAAAGGCCAAAGGCAAGCAAGTTGTGAATGAGGGTACCTCGGCACCCCAAGCTGGCTCTGAGCCTGCTTTCGTGAAGGATGTGGACGAGCTCTTGAGGATCATAAAGAAAAGAGACTATAAGGTAGTCGATCAGTTCCAAGATATCTATTATCTCACTCCTGCTGTGTTTGGAGGCACACAGGGAGGAACTTATGAAGGTCCTTAATGTTGCGTATGTGCCTCAGGAGATCTCAGTGAACTAACTAGAAGGGATCGTTGCAAATGTTCATGCAAGCAACGAGTTAGGTTTTACTGATTATGACTTGACGCCAGCTGGACGCAATCATAACAAGGCTTTGCACATTTCGATGGAGTGCAAAGACACTGTGCTATCCCATGTTCTGGTGGATACAGGTTCCTCTCTCAATGTGCTACCCAAGAGAGCCCTGTCAAGGTTAGAGGTAGAAGGTTTGATCTTGAAGCCTTCTGATCTTGTTGTGAAAGCCTTCGATGGTTCTAAGAGGTCGGTATTCGGAGAGGTAGAATTTCCAATTCAGATTGGATCACAAACCTTCAACACCGTCTTTTATGTAATGGATATCAGTCCCTCGTATAGCTGCTTGTTGGGTCGTCCTTGGATCCACAATGCAGGGGTAGTCTCCTCGACCTTGCATCAGAAGATCAAGTTCCCGGTCAACGGAAGAATTATCACTGTCTGTGGTGAGGAGGATATTCTGGTCAGTCACCTGTCTACATTCAAGTATGTAGAGGTAGAAGGTGAAATTCATGAGACCCAGTGTCAGGCCTTTGAGGCAGTTCAAATCAAGGTTGCAGCTCCTGTGGAAGAGGTTAAAGCAGGTGCCTCTATTTCGTCCTTCAAGCAGGCACACACCTTGGTAAATTCAGGTGTTGCTCCCGGTTGGGGACGTCTATTGGATTTACCTATAAAGGAAGACAAGTTCGGGATTCGGTATCAACCAGCATTGACTTCTACAACTTCAACGCCTCAGACTCATCAGGGGCCGATTACTTTCTCCAGTGCTGGCATCATTCAGTATGGCCAGATCTCTGCAATCAACAAAGAAGATGGGGATAGTGATTGCGACATTGACAACTGGGTGCGTCCAAGGGTCCCGGGTGAAGTTCTCCGCAATTTGTCTTCTGAAGAGATTATCCAAGTCACTCTTCTTGAAGAGTAATTTTCTTTGTTTATTTATGCATATCCAAGTCTTACATTCCGTCCAGGGCGTAATGACTCATTGTAGGGCTCATCTATGTGAATACCTGCATTTTTTTATCATAAATAAAGGACGTTTTTTTGAATTCAAATATTTTGTTCACTGTCTTTCTATTTTTGCAGTTTTCAAAAAATCAAAAAAATATATTTGACAATGTTTTGTTTAGTTTTCACTCCTTGTTCACACTCATAAGTACATACCATCACTCATGCAGATCCACGTCACCGGATCCTATTGATAACAGTTCTGCTATGGCTCGCTTCGACTTTGAAAATCCAATCTTTCAAGTTGAAGAAGAGGGTGATGCAGACTGTGAACTCCCTGAAGAACTTGCCAGGTTGTTAAAACAGGAGGAAAGGGTCATTCAACCGCATCAAGAGTCTATTGAAGTGATTAATCTCGACACCGAGGACGTCAAGAGAGAAATCAAGATAGGGGCTGCTTTGGAAGATAATGTGAAGAAGGGGCTGATTGAATTGCTGCAAGAGTATGTTGACATCTTCGCTTGGTCTTATCAAGACATGCCAGGGCTTGACACAGACATTGTGGTACACCGTTTGCCTCTCAAAGAGGATTGTCCTCCGGTCAAGCAGAAGCTCAGAAGAACAAGACCAGGGATGGCTGTCAAGATAAAGGAAGAAGTACAAAAACAGTTGGATGCAGGGTTTCTAGCAGTTACAAATTATCTGCCATGGGTTGCAAATATCGTTCCAGTACCTAAGAAGGATGGAAAGGTACAAATGTGTGTTGACTACCGGGATCTGAACAGAGCTAGTCCTAAAGATGATTTCCCATTACCTCACATCGATGATATGGTGGATAACACGGCTCAATTCTCGGTATTCTCCTTTATGGATGGCTTTTCTGGCTATAATCAAATTAAGATGGCACCAGAAGACATGGAGAAGACAACTTTCATAACCCCATGGGGCACCTTCTGCTACAAGGTGATGCCGTTTGGCTTGAAAAATGTCGGGGCAACATATCAACGAGCTATGGTAACTCTTTTCCATGATATGATTCATCATAAAATCGAGGTTTATGTTGATGATATGATTGCCAAATCTCAGACGGAAGAAGAATATTTGGTAAATTTGCAGAAACTGTTTGAGCGTTTGAGGAAATTCAAGCTGAGGCTTAATCCGAACAAGTGCACTTTCGGGGTGAGATCTGGAAAATTGTTGGGTTTTATTGTTAGTGAAAAAGGGATTGAGGTGGATCTGGCCAAAGTAAAAGAAATACAAGAAATGTCTGAGCCAAGAACAGAAAAACAAGTATGTGGTTTCTTAGGGAGGTTGAACTACATTGCAAGGTTCATCTCTCACCTAACAGCCACGTGTGAGCCAATATTCAAATTGTTAAGAAAAGATCAGGCTATCAGGTGGAATGATGATTGCCAAAGGGCCTTCGAAAAAATAAAAGAGTATTTGCAGAATCCTCCAATCCTTATGCCTCCAGTCCCAGGGAGACCGCTGATTATGTATTTGACAGTACTTGATAATTCTATGGGTTGTGTTCTCGGTCAACACGACGAGACAGGTAGGAAAGAGCATGCCATCTACTACCTGAGTAAAAAATTCACAGATTGCGAGTCGAGATACTCAATGCTTGAAAAGACATGTTGTGCACTTGCATGGGTTGCTAAGCGATTGAGACAATACATGCTGACTCACACAACCTTACTGATCTCCAAAATGGATCCAGTCAAGTATATATTTGAGAAGCCAGCTCTCACCGGAAGGGTTGCTCGTTGGCAAATGGTACTGACAGAGTATGACATCCAGTATACATCCCAGAAAGCCATCAAAGGGAGTATTTTGTCAGAGTATCTTGCTCAACAGCCGATTGATGATTATGAGCCAATGAAGTTTGATTTTCCAGATGAAGACATCATGTTCCTCAAGATGAAAGACTGTGAAGAGCCAGTTGTTGAGGAGGGACCTGATCCAGATGAAAAATGGACTTTAATGTTTGATGGGGCCGTCAATGCTAAAGGAAATGGAATTGGTGTTGTCATTACCACTCCAAAAGGTGCCCACATGCCTTTCACCGCTCGTCTAAATTTTGAGTGCACCAATAATGAACCTGAGTATGAGGCTTGTATCTTGGGTATTGAGCAAGCCATTGATTTGAGAATCAAGACTCTGGACATCTTCGGAGATTCAGATCCAGTAATCAATCAAGTGAATGGTGATTGGAATACTCTCCAGCCTAATCTGGTCCCCTACAGAGATTACACGAGAAGACTGTTGGCTTTCTTCACAATAGTAAAGCTGTATCATATACCTCGTGATGAGAACCAGATGGCAGATGCTCTTGCTACTCTATCCTCCATGATCAGGGTGATTGGGTGGAACTATGTTCCCAGGATCGATGTTCCCAGGATCGATGTTATGCGCCTTGATAGAGCCGCCTATGTGTTTATGTCTGAACTGGTAGTTGATGACAAGCCTTGGTATCACGACATCAAGTGCTTTTTGAAGAATCAAGAGTACCTTGCAGAGGCATCCAACAATGATAGAAAGACTTTGAAAAGATTGGCAGGCAGTTTTTTCTTGAACAAAGACGATGTGTTGTATAAGAGGAACTTCGACATGGTTTTGCTCAGATGCGTGGATAGACACGAAGCAGACATGTTAATGCAGGAAGTTCATGAAGGCTCCTTCGGTACTCATGCCGGCGGACATGCAATGGCTAAGAAATTGTTGAGAGCAGGTTATTAGTGGATGACCATGGAATCTGATTGTTTCAAATATGCTCGGAAGTGTCATAAATGCCAGATTTATGCTGATAAGGTGCATGTGCCGCCAAATCCTCTGCATGTGATGTCTTCGCCGTGGCCGTTTGCTATGTGGGGTATTAATATGATTGGAAAGATTGAGTCGACTGCTTCCAATGGGCATCGCTTCATCCTTGTTGCAATCGACTATTTCACCAAGTGGGTCGAAGCAGCGTCATTTGCGAAGGTCACCAGACATGTGGTTGCCCGATTCATTAAGAAAGAAATCATTTGTCGTTATGGGATTCCCGAAAGAATCATTACTGATAATGGTTCTAATCTCAATAACAAAATGATGAAAGAGTTGTGCAAGAACTTCAACATTCAACATCACAATTCTTCCCCTTATCGTCCTAAGATGAACGGTGTTGTTGAGGCAGTAAATAAGAACATAAAGAAGATTGTGCAGAAGATGGTCGTTACGTACAGAGATTGGCATGAGATGCTACCCTTCGCCTTGCATGGGTACCGTACTTTAGTACGTAAATCGACCGGGGCAACCCCTTACTCCCTTGTGTATGGTATGGAAGCAGTCCTACCTGTTGAAGTGGAGATTCCTTCTCTAAGAGTCCTGCTGGATGTCAAGTTAGACGAAGCTGAATGGATTCAGACAAGGTTCAATGAGTTGAGTCTTATCAAAGAGAAGCGAATGGCAGCCATTTGTCATGGACAGTTGTATCAAAGTCGGATGAAGAGAGCCTTTGATCAGAAAGTGCGTCCTCGATGCTTCCAAGTCGGAGATTTGGTGTTGAAAAGGATCCTTCCTCCTCAGACAGATCACAGAGGGAAAGTGGACTCCTAACTATGATGGACCATATATTGTCACCAAGATTTTTGATGGTGGAGCCTTAATGCTTGCAACTATGGATGGTGAAGACTTCGCTTCCCCTGTGAACTCAGACGCAGTTAAAAAATACTTCGCATAAAATAGACCCGCTGGATAATAAAAAGAATAGTCCAGGCAAAAAAAATGGGCATCCCGGCGAACCAAGAAAATGAAAAAGGTTCGGGCAAAAGTTAGGGATTAAAAATGAAAAGATTGTACACCCGATAAGTTGAAAACCTGAAAAAGGCAACTTAGGCAAAAATGGGTATCCCGGTGGATTGAAAACCCGAAAGGGCGATCCAGGCAAAAGTTAGGGATTAAGCGAATGACTGCGTTCTGAGTAGTTCTGAATCTCATCTCGTGTCAATAACCGGAAACTTTCGAAGGATAGGAAACAGTCCAATCACCTCTTTCAGAAAACTGGTCATTTGGAGGATCTTGAAGACGAGCGAGTCATAGCAGAATTGGAACCCGATAGAAATCCATTTCACATTGCCATTAGATTAATTTCTATTTTTATCTTTTGTGCAATTACCTCTTTCCAGGGATTGCTTCCTGATGTAAATGCCTATTCAGAGGCCATTCAATCAATAAAATCATGTTATTCAGTATATCTTTGTGTTCTTTTTCATTTTACTGTTTTGTTTGCAAAAATGACGTCCGAGTTTTTGATAAACATTGCATCATGAAACATAGGAGTTTTACAGGTACATGCTTGATAAACATTCAAAATTGCTGTAAATTTTAAGTGCTTTGGATCGTCTATTCAGAACAGGTACACTCGGGGCATTTCCTTAAGGTTCCCGGTAGATGATCGCAGATGTTTTTCCTCAACAGTTGGCATTCAGTATCTTATCCCTGCAAAGTTGGTCCAAGCATTGGATTCCTCAATCCCCAGCAGGTTCTCACTACTGTACTTCCCTAAGCATGTGTTTCAGATTATACATTCCCCAGTAGAGTCGACAGTGTCAGACTGTATCTTCCCAGCAGAAGCGGCTGCTCCTCAGAGTTCGATGTCAGATCGATGGTCTCGACGCTAGATCCATGGTCTCTTTCCTTGAAGCAGAATCTCGGTACCGTATCGGTGTTTGCTTCCCCTGTTGAGTCATCTCTCTCGCATATTATGGTTGCCATAACCACTGTCGCTTTCCTCAACAACAAGCTTTTAGTGCCATTCTCTCCTCAGTCAGAGTCTCGGTATTTTGTTATTGCTAGGACACCGCGTGGCTGGTCATTTCCCCACAGAGTTCATTGTGTTGTGTATCTCCAACAGCATTGCCAGGGTCCAGAAGATTGTGATCATTTCCCCAGCAGAATTCCTTGCCTCGGCTTGGCGTTCTCTCTAACCTAGCATTTCGCATCCTTTCATGTAGAATCATATCGCATTACATCCTCCCAAATCGCGTAGAATTTCCATTTTCATGGAGCATTACGCCGTTGAAAAATTCAAACATACGCATGTAAAGCATAAAACATTCTCGGTATCCCAAGTGATAAGCCAGAAGTTTGTTTCCAGTACTTAGACTGAAGTTTGTTGATGACTTATCCTTTATTATGGTTGACTTCTTTATGATCAATGTTTGACTTAGGGATTGCTTATGGCAATTGAAGAGATCTTTTGATCCTCCCTTGTTCACCTCATATGCCATGTATTAGAGGTCTTTTATCTTGATTTTGTTTGATCCTCACCTCATTTCTTGATTTAACTGTTTCAGTAGACCCTTTTTGTGCGTCTTTTCATCTGTCTGATTCATCTGTCATTTGTTATACTTGTTTCTTTCATCCATGCTTACTATTGCTTGATTGTTTAACATGTTCATCCTTCCCATGCCTTATTTAATTCTCCCTTATTTCATTCTTTGATTATTTGGCTTGATTATATACCTGTTTACTTATCTGATTTGATTGATAACTGTTGCCTACTTGTATGATGATTGAGGCATATATTCTTATTGTTTGATTGCCATGAACCATCCCCATTCATAACAAATGTACCCCTCTCCCATAAAGTGTATAATATTTATTTCTTTCATTCTTTATTCAGCTGTTAATACAAGAATTAAAACGAACATCCGATAATCATTTCAAAACAAGATCAAAAGCTCGATCCAACGTCGAGTAATCATTTTCAAAACTTAACAGAACCAGCACGCATTCATCCATCCTCTTGTAAGTCGATCGCTTCATGCATCGCCATCTACCTGTAAGTCGATTTCCTCAGGCATCGCCATCTACCCTTATCCGTGACTCCTCTCCTTGCTCCATCTGTCGACTCTTGTTCCGTTTAGGTAGCACCCATTAGGTAGAACCCTTTGTATGATAACATAGGTAGAATTCCCTTATTCTTTGCATGCTAACATTAGGTAGATGTTCCCCTCTGTAAATCTTAACACATAGGTCCACATTGCATGACAACTCTAGGGCAGAGCTTCCCCACTTTTAGACCTTCCGTGCGTCTCCGATCTTGTGGCATGCCAATCCGTTCTATTGCAAAGAGGTAACTGCCTAAGACTCGATTCAGCGAGCTGCGACACCTACTACTAGGACGTTGAACACATTGCCCACTTTCCTTTGACACAGCTGGTGTCTTTCTTTTGTAAGTCCATGTTCAGATGGCAATCCTTAACCCCTAGTTAGCTGAACTACGACAACTCCGATTCTCATGTTCAGATGAGATACGTAGGCACGAGACGCGATGTCTTGCCGAGTTTGACTGACGACTAACAACTAATCCTTGCTTGCCTTCGCCCTTGCTGCGATTCTTTTCTGCAATCGAGATCCTTTGTTCCCGTAGTTAGCTGAACTGGGTTTTGCTCTGATTCTCATTCCAAATGAGATACGTAGGCATAAGACGCGATGTCTTATCAAGCACACTTCTCTTTCACCCATAGGTAGCCGAGCTACGAAGACTCTGATTCTCATACTCAGGCGAGATACGTAGGTAGTGGATGCGATATCCTTGCGAGTCATTTTCTTTCGACCTTCTTTTAGCAGATAGTACCTTAGATACACCTACACCCTTTAGACTAGAACAACAAGAGTGGATCCTGTAGAGTACTACGGATGCGTAGGGGTGCTAATACCTTCGCTTCGCATAATCGACTCCCGAACCCTAGATTTGGTTGCGAGACCTTATCTTTTCCTCTCTTCAGGTTTTCTTCGATCGTTTCCTTTCGACCTTCTTTTAGCAGATAGTAGCTTAGATACACCTACACCCTTTAGACTAGAACAACAAGAGTGGATCCTGTAGAGTACTACGGATGCGTAGGGGTGCTAATACCTTCCCTTCGCATAATCGACTCCCGAACCCTAGATTTGGTTGCGAGACCTTATCTTTTCCTCTCTTCAGGTTTTCTTCGATCGTTTCCTTTCCCTCCTTTGGGATAAATAACGAACGGTGGCGACTCTTCTGTTCTTTTATCGCTGGTTGTTTTTTCGCAGTTGCGACACGTGGATATACACGAAGCAGACCTGTTGATGACTGAAGTCCATGAAGGTTCCTTTGGTACTCATTCCAATGGACATGCTATGGCTAAGAAGATGTTGAATGCAGGTTACTATTGGCTTAAAATGGAATCTGGCAGTTGCAAGTTTGTGAAGAAATGCCACAAGTGTCAAGTTTGTGCAGATAATATTCATGTTCCTCTGACACGTTTGAATGTCATTTTCTCTCCATGGCTCTTCTCCATGTGGGGAATTGATATGATTGGCATGATTGAGCCTAAAGCTTCGAATGGACATCATTTCATTTTAGTGGCTATTGACTACTTCACGAAGTGGGTTGAAACGGCATCGTATGCAAATGTAACCAAGCAAGTTGTTGTGAGGTTTATCAAGAACCAAATTATATGCCAGTATGGTGTGCCAAGTAAGACCATTACTGACAATGGATCGAACTTGAACAACAATATGGTGGAAGCTCTTTGCAAAGACTTCAAGATTGCACATCAAAGTTCTTCTCCCTACATACCTAAGATGAATGGGGTTGTTGAAGCTATGAATAAGAGCATCAAGAAGATCATTCAGAAAATGGTCGTAACCTACAAGGATTGGCATGATATGCTCCCGTTTGCTTTACATGGGTACCGTACATCCATCTGCACTTTAATAGGGGCAACCCCTTTCTCACTTGTTTATGGTATGGAAGTTGTGCTCTCATTAGAGGTTGAGATCCCATCATTGTGTGTCTTGATGGAAGCCAAGTTGATAGGAGCTGAATAATGCCAGACCAGATATGACCAGCTGAATTTGATTGAAGAGAATAGATTGACTGCCATGCGCCATGGTGAGTTATATCAGTAGAGAATGAAGAAGGCGTTTGATATGAAGGTCAGACCTCGTGTATTCAGAGAAGGTGACCTTGTACTCAAGAAGATTTTACCTTTCAAACCAGATGTTAGGGGAAAATGGACTCCTAATTATGAAGGCCCGAATGTTGTTAAGAGAACCTTTTCAGGCGGTGCTTTGATTCTTACAACTATGGATGGTGAAGAGTTCACATGTCCTGTGAATGCCGATGCATTCAAGAAATACTTCGCCTAGAAAAATAAAAGAACAGCTCGCTAAGTTGAAAACTTGAAAGGGAGGCTTAGGCAAAAATGAGCGTCTCGGTGGATTAAAAACCCGAAAGGGAGATCCAGGCAAAAATTAGAGACATAAAATAAAAAATTTATCCCGGTGGATTGATTACCCCACCTTGGGGAAATCTATGCAAAAAATAGGGATTATGGCGAGTAACTGCACTCGGTTGGTCTCCGATCTTGAGAACAGTTTTGAGCAAGTCAGTAAACTTTGATTCATCCTCAACCGAAGCCAAGAGCACAGTGGATATTGAAGTTGGTAGAGGGATTAATGATCATTGTATTCAATGTATCCCTTTCCCATGTAAATTACCTTTTTTCAACTTTTGTAAAGATCTATGGAGTCTCTTCATTTACAGACTACCATTCTATTAAATAAAGTTGAGCTTTTTATCCAATTGTTTCCACTCTTGTTTATTGTTCAGCTAAATAGAATTGAATTTTTATGATGATAATTTTGAAATTTTTGAAATAATAAAAAGCATTTTTTCTTAAAATAAAAAAAGCAATTACTTTTAAAAGCAATTGATTTCAATAAGGAATATCAACCGCAGCCTGAGAACAGGTGAGTCCCAAAGTGCGGAGCATTGTTGGTTTTCCCCAAGCAGTTGGCTTGGCCATTTTTTCCTCCCCAGCGGCAAACCAGTCCCCCCAGGTGAGTTGGTTAATCACCTCCCTATCTGAGTTGTAGGCGCATATTCTTAACGATTTGCATAGATCCAGCACAAAGTTTTATTTCCCTCAAGTCCCCAGCGGAGTTCACTCCTGATCCCCGCCAGCTCTATTTTTTTAGCAGTATTTTGGGGTCCTCTTCAAGGTTGTCTCCCATTTGGTATGGTGTCGACCTAAAATTCCCCGCAGAGTTGATGATTCAGATCCTCAGCAAATCTTTTCTCCTTCCTCAGCAGGGTTTGAGATATTCAGAGACGGATGATTTATATTCATCCCTAGTTTTTTCTCCAGTCGATGCTCCCATCCTGTCGGGATTAGCCGAGTGTTGTAACGATGATTCAGATCAGTAACATTTGTATCCTTTGTGATTGTTTTATCAGCATAATCATCAATCATACATACATATACATTCATACATTAGATAGTTCATTACGCATTATTATTGCATTTGATTCCTTATTTTATGATCCTCTGCTAAGTTGATATTATTTCTCCATACAGATTTGGTGTGTCTGTCCTCCATCAATTGTAGAGTGTCGGCCTCTTAAGTAGAAAGAGTTTAACCTTTCTCATTCCCCACTGAGTCATTTCCTCATGGATGATTATTATTTTAGCTTCCTCCCTAGTTGATTGTTTGGATAGAACCACTCCCCCAAAGTTATGTTCTCATCGGGTCGAGTCTTTGTTTAACTGTTTCTTTCTAGCTCTTACCTATATGGATACTTTTGGTCCCCCGAAAGTTTATTACCCAGTAACTGGTAATATTCATTTTCGGTTTGCAAGTACCTTACTCTTACTCAATACCCGATAATAGTAATCTACTTCCTATTAGTTCTCCCCAGTGGATTCATTTGACATTTCCCCAGGTAGTCTATCCTTGATATGTTCATCCTAATCGATGATGGATATTCTTCCCTTTGAGTCTATCCTTAATATGTTCATCTTAACCGATGACGGATATTCTCCCCTTTGGTTTTCTACCCAGTAAAAAGTTAGTTGTAATCCCTATTTTCATTCCCTAGAGAGTTAATCCTTGATATGTTCATCTAAACCGATGACGGATTTTCTCCCCTTTGCGGTCTTCTACCCAGTAACCGGTAGTTATAAATCCTACTTTCCCCTATTGAGTCTATCCTTGATATGTTCATCTTAACCGGTGACGGATATTCTCTTTTTGATATTCTATCCAGTAACTGATAAATATAATTCCTACTTTTCTCCGACAGTCTATCCTTGATATGTTCATCTTAACCGATGATGAATATTCTTCCTTTGAGCCTATCCTTGATATGTTCACTTCAACCAGTGACGGGTATTCTCTTGCTTTGGTCTTCTGCCTAGTAATCGGTAGTTGTAAATCCTATTTGATATTTTCCCCGGCAGGTTGTTCTTACCCTGTAACCGGTAACGAACATACCTCATTTTTCTCAGTGAGTCATCCTTGATATTTTTACCCTAACCGGTAATGGTTGCCTCTCTTTCAGGGTATGTTATCTTCCTACCCAGTAACCGGTAATGGATAATATACTTCTGGTACTTCTGTGTTGAAGTTCATTCTTCCCCAGTTGAGTTTGAGTGTGTATTTCCCCGGGGAAGTCGCCAATCCCCTGTTTGGTTCAGGTATTTTAGTTTTGTTATGACCTACCCGTTCCCCCTGCAGACGTCTCCTCTACCACCGGCTGAGTCCTTCCATTGATTTATTTTCATGGAATTCCCCTTGTGTCTCCAGTAGTTTTAAGTCGTAGTCTGGCCTACACACAACCTTTTATACCCAGAGTCTATGTCTCTCCTGTGAGTTTTCCTTATGGAATGGATTATGCTCCTGTAGACTTTCAGTCTCTCCAAATTCTTTTCCTTTGTGGCAATATTTTCCTTATAGAGACTCCTTTTAACATTCATATCATATGCATCATGAGGTCTCTTAGGGACCAAAATTTGTCTCTATTATTGTTATTTAAGTTCATTCTACTGATTCGATATGAAGACTTTAACCTTCATCTCCTCAGTTAGAATGTCCTTAAATAGGGGCAGCTATAAGACCCCAATTTTAACCCTAAGATCCCTCATGCTATCTCATCATATGCATTAGCTTTGGGCTTACACCTTGACATCCTCCTTATACCTCATTCATTGGGTTTGCATTGGGAGAGATCACCAAGCACTTTTGATTGTATTATACTTTGTTTTTCATTATTTACTAACCAAAATACCAAAAATATGTCAATGTGTAGTTTAACACTTATGTAGGTAATATGTATGCTCACCCATGCTCCATCAAGCTCATATCTAGGGTTTGAGACCCTCAATGCAGGGAGTTCAATCAAGAAATGGTTCACTTTGGCTCTAAGCATTATATATGGATCCCCATTATCTTCACATGTCATTTTGATCAAGAAATCACCAAGAGTTTGAAGCTTGTTTGCCTTGGAAGCCCTAATTCATCTAGGTATCTTGTGTGACTTCCTTAGCAAGTTTCTTCAACATTTGATCAAATATTTCAAGGGATACTTAATATTACATCATATTATCCCTATATGATCCTCCATGAGTCCCAAAAGTCAAGATAATTTAAAGCTAGCAAGATGGTTCATGGTGGTTGGCCAGAGAAAGTCAACTGGTCAAAACTGGGGTTCCCTAGACCCTATCTCCTAAAAAATTTGTCATATTAAAATTATTCCAAGATAAAAGTTACTCAAAATGACATTACAAACAACTTTCAGGTTTAAGTCAAGATCTATTTTTTCTTGGAAAGTCATTTTTTATGGTGAAAGATTATAGGTCATTTTGTCTGAACCCTAGTTTAGAGGTCAACTTCCCAAGACCATAACTTGCTCAATTCTTATAATATGAAATCCATTCAAATTCCATTATCAAATTCAAGATGTCTACTTCAACTTTGATGTTTGGAGGAAGTTCAAATTCAACTTGCAAATGCATGTGCCAAGCAACAAATGATACCCCAAGGGAATGATATAATCAAATATATGATATAATCAACATATTCCACCTATGGAGTGATACCCCAATCGTATCTAAGACTCTTCGAAGATACTTAGAGCACAGTCTCAAGCAATAAATGATATTTTTCAGATGAATGAAGCAGTATCTCAAACAGATAAATGAGATTCTCCGAATTAACGAAGCAACATCTTATATGATATAATCAAGATATTCCACCAAGGGAATGATACCTCAATCGTATCTAAGACTCTTCGAAGATACATAGAGCAGTATCTCAAGTAACAAATGAGGTTCTTCATATGAATGAAGCAGTATCTCAGACAGATAAATGAGATTCTCCGAATCAACGACGCAGTATCTCAAGCAACAGATAAGATTCTTTCATCAACGAAGTAGTATGTCAAGCAATAAATGTGGGAAAAAATAGTTCATAAAAGTCTCCCTTTGGAGGAGATTTACTGGAAAAGCTCTACAGGGGAAAAGCTCATAAGAGACTTTTTAGGGTAACCTCTTCTTGGGTAGAAACAAAGCAAAGACGATGGGGAATATCATTATTAACCATAAAGTTGAAGAATGACATACTGGTAAATAATTCCACGACCACATGTAGGGTAATAACTTTATCGACTTAAATGCGTAATTTCCGGGATACATACGATTGACCCTGTATCCTGAATTATGTTATGTATGATTTTGTAGGATGTTCCACTTTGGGTGGAAATATTATGCATGGAATAGAATAGAACTTGAAGGATATCTTACCAGACGAGAACATGTGAAAAGCATTAAAATGCCAAATGGGATCTGACTTGAAAGATATGTTACCAGACGAGAAGTGGTGAAAAGGATTAAAATGTCATACGGGAACTGACTTTGTTTTTTTATCAAATGAGAACTGACTTTTAAAGTAGGCTACCAGACGAGAACTGGTTACGAAAAATAGACTACCAGACGAGAACTAGTATCAGAATGAGTGAATTAGATGGGAGTTGGTTTAATGGATAATCTACCATACGGGAATTGGTATTTGGTAAATAATTTGCATACGGTAACTAGGCTTTAAGTGAAATTTCAGATGAGAACTGGACTTTGGAAATGGTTTGCCATCCGGAAACTGAACTTTAGAAATGATTTGCCAAACGAGAACTGGACTTAGGAATGGTTCTCCAGACGAGAACTAGACTTTGAAATAAACTGTCAGACGATAATTGACTTTTAAAAAGGCTACCAGACGAGAACTTGTTATAGAGGACTGACTACCAGACGAGAACTAGTATTCAAAGTAGGTAGCCAAGTGGGAATTGGTTTAAAAGATATTTGCCAGGTATGAACTGGACTTTGAAATGATTTTCCAGATGGGAACTGGACTTTGAATTCATTTTCCAAATGAGAACTAGACTTTGAATTGCCAAGAGATGTTGGGCTTAGGTGTCAGATCTTGTGTTACAAGGCTTTTTGATGTCAATGTTCATGTTATGGGGTTATGACTGATGAATGATATGATATGCATGGTTTTATGTTAGAGTAAAGTGACGTGACTAATACATGAGGATGATTTATACGGTGATTTGAAGGTTTCCAAAATGCCTCTTTGGTGGGTAATGGAAGGAAAATCCATTGCAGTAAGGCTTCTTGTTGGAAGGAAAAAGGTTATTGGATGGGGTGATATAATGACTCCCCGACACTTGTCTTGAACCCTATGGTTGCTTACGTGCGACAAAGCTTTCTTAGAGATCATCTTCTCTTTGGTAGGCATGTATGTATGCTCTTATGACAACAAAAATAAACAATTAAGAATGGGTGTGAAAAGATTCATGATTAGGACAAATAACTCAATGGTGTTGAATGAATCTTTTAAATTACATGTAAATGAAGATGTATACATAAACAAATTGACAGAGGACTCATAACATGGTCCATTGAGGATCGTTATTAAGAGGGATCGAGATAATAATGTTGAAATAGTTAGGAGCATTGAGTGGAGCTCTGGTAGATGGAAGGAGGACGACAAGAAATTGGTAAGGTCAGATGGTACTGACTCTAGTGTGGGGAGTATGGATAGTAATGATGGTGACATGGAAGTAGCAAAGAAGTTGGAAAATGAAATTTTGTTATTCAAGGAAATAAAGATCTTATTTGACAACGACAAGGACAACATCTCTTAGCACGTAGAGTGGGGACAAGACGACTATGTAGAAAGTGTGGAAAAGGAGGAGGTCAAAAAGCAATAAAGAAAAAAATTAAAAAGTCAAAAAGAATTTGTGTACAAGAGTAAATTATAGCCCAAGATAAAGTTTTGTAAATGACCTAATTTAAGCATCTAGAATATTATGGAAGGAAGAGTATTGGAGGCCCAAAGGACTTTGGGAATAAAGAAATATATCTGAGAAAGACCAATACAATTATGGAACATTACATAAAAGAAGACAAGCATGAAGAGGTAGGGTTTTCTCAACCATCTTATTTCTTAATTCTACGACCTGGTAGACCAAAAGAAGTCATCAAAGAAAAATCTAAGATACGATAGGGGAATCAACAAAGAAATACTTAGGTGGATCATTATTGTACTATGAATCCACAATTGATTTTAACGTGGTACGGGGAAACGAGCATTTTTTGGAAAATATGGAATCAAATATTGGGGAATAAGTGTGGAAAGCTATAAAAAAGTTAGAGATGTTTTGAAACAAATGAAAGTAAGTATATGAGCAATCAATAAAAGAAATGGACAAATGGATTATGACGGAATACAAGCAAGGAAGGTGAAAACAAACAATAATCAATGAATATAATCTCATACAACATAAGATGGGGATGTAATAGTGTTAAGAGAGGGAGAATTTGTTAGACTATTAAATCACGTATGACTTATTTACAAGAAACTAAATTTCAAAATACATATAGTAAGGTAGTTTATGGATTGTGGGGAAATTCTAAGGTTGAATTCACATCATCTAGATCTAGAGGGATGTCTAGGAGGCTACTAATAATATGGAGAGAAGTATCTCTAGAGTTGAACTATAGTTTTAGAAGAGATTGTTTTATAGATATGAATGTGGGGTGGAAAATATATTCATATTATAGAGTTAATGTATATTCTCCTTGCAATATTAATAAAAAAAGAAAACTTTTGAGATATTTGGTGGAGATAAAGAGTAAATCACTAGGATGGGATCAGTGCATTAGTGGGGATCTCAACTCAATATTAAGTAGCAATGAAAGGAAGGGAGTGTGTGATAAAAATAGGAGTGAGGTGCAGGATTTCAAAGATTTTGTAGTTGGGTTGGAAGTTATAGATGTTCCAAGCATAGGAAACAAGTTCACTTGGTTTAGTGGTGATGGAAAGTCTATGAGTAAGTTGGATAGATTCTTATTATCTGAACAATTAATAGATAGATGGAAAGTGGTGGGACAATTAATTGGTTAAAGGGACAAATAAGATCATTGTCCCATTTGGTTGGAGGAAAATTCATCCAACTAAGGTCCAAAACCTTTTAGGATAAACTATTGTAAGTTGGATCACATAGGGAGTGGAAAATTTATTGAGGAAGAATGGAACTAAATGAAGATAGAAGCAACAATTTTTTTTAAAAGAAGAATCAAAGGCACTGATAACAATATTAAAGTGTTGGAACAAGGAATTTTTGGGTTGGTTAGATTTGAAGATGGATGAGGATGTAAAATATTTTAATGATATGTATGTGGTAGTAGGAAACTATGGAGAGGATTTAGTGTCTGAAATAGTAAAGAAGAGAAATATGATAACACGCAACATCTGAAAATTTTGTAGTATAAAGAAAGTCTAGTAAAACAAAAATCAAGAGTGACTTGGTTGAAGGAAGTTGACTTGAACTCAAGAATTTTTTATAGTACATTGAGGATGAGATACATAAAGAATTTTATATATTTTATCAACACACCTAGGGGCAGGTTTGAAGATGTGGAGGGAGTCAAGAAGGAGGTTAAAAAAATTTTGAAGACAGATTCAAAGAAAGAAATAATAGTAGACATGTTATGATGGGGTGGAGTTCATGTGTTTATCAACAAAAGTCTAGGGCCTGATGGATTATACTTTGAATTCATAAAAAGGAATTGGACTACTATGAAACCAACTATAATGGATTATGTCAATGAATTTCACATTAATGTTAAGTTTCCTAAAGTCATTACATCTTCATTCTTAGCTCTTATTCTCAAAAACAAGAATGCCAAATCTCTGAATGAGTATAAGCCTATTTATTTGGTAGGTTTTTTATACAAGATCATTTCCAAGATTCTTGCAACTAGGCCGAAAAGGGTAATTGGCCCAATCATATCAAAGAATTAGTCAGCTTTTGTACCAGGAAGGCAAATTTATGATAGAGTTTTAGTATTGAATGAGTTGATAAATTTAGCTTGGAGGGAAAGGAAGGAATTTCTCATAGTGAAATTAGATTTTGAAAAGGCATATGATATGGTGGGTTAAAATTTTTTATAAAAGGCTTATTAAAAAGATTAAGGTTTGAAAACAAATGGATTGCTTGGATGGATGTTTGGATATTTTCAAATAGGATGCCAGTCTTAGTAAATGGAAGTCCTAAAAAGGAGTTCAATGCGGAGTGTGGTATGAGGAAGAGTGATCCATTGTCACCATTTTTGTTAGTAATAGTTGTAGCGGTGTATTCGTCGCTATATGATCTATCGATTAAATCATAAGCTAAGAGATACGTTGAAATATTCGAGTCGCCACCGCACTTTTATTTATCCAAAGGATTGGCTAAAAAGCGAACAAAAGCCTAAGAAGTTTTACACGTAGAAAACTAATAAAAAGATCAGAGAGTCTGGGTAAGGGGTAAATTACGCAATGGGAAGGTGTTAGGCACCCACTACGTCCTAGGTACTCCTAGGGAGCCCTTTTCACACTTGTTATGCTAAATTGTTATTTGTTATGACAAAAATATTGTGCAAACATGATTGGGATGATGAGGAAAGAATATACAAGTTTTATTATTTATTGGGTTATTGGGTTCGAACGGATGAACCCGTTGCCTACGTACCTTCCATCAAAGGTAAGGATCAGAACGCCGTAGTTCGGCTAAAAGATTTCCAAAAGTGGGTTAGGTTCAATTTTAAACACAAACCCTAGGTCTTACGTTATCCACGGGAGAAAACTCAACCTTATACAGACAACAACGTCCACCATGTGAGAACAGCTTCAACTGGCCAGAGAGGGGTTAACCCTATAATAGGCGAGGAAGACTTACAATTCAATCACTAAAGACAGAAGGTGAGATTAACATCAACCACTAAGATAAATCAAACCTATAGCTCATGTATGAAAAGATTAATGGACAAAGCCAAAACAAGTGAATGAGTGGAGTTACTGATTATGATTATGAAAATGGAGTCAAAGTATGATTAAGATCAATTCAAATAAGTATTATGAAACGGATTTTGAAAAAAGGTCAAGGACTTGAGTCCAAGTTTTTAGTTAGAAAACATGAAGATGTTTGCACAACACTTATGTCAAGTTTGAAAGATAAAGTGTGAAAAGGTTCTAAGACGTAATGAATGATGAATGGATGAAGGATGGATAGTAAAACTTCTTAGAAGGTTCACTTCTTGAAATCATATAGCAGATGATTCAAGTGTGTCCTTTGGAATAGCAATTAATAATAACAAACAAGCAAATCAAGCAAAAGCGGATATCGGATGCCAATCAATGGTCTTATACCAATCTCCTAAAACAGAACGGGATATCAGAAGCCACTCAATGGACTTACACTAATCTCCTCAAAAGAAAACAAGAATGAGAAATATGGAAATCAACTGCCAATTTATCTGGACTTAGGTTAACTCCACAGTATGGTCCTAGGAAATCCAATGCCACGTCACTGGGACTTATAATGGATCCTCTCATACAAGAACAAAAGCAACAATATGATCACAGGAATGCAAATGCCAACTTACAGGGACTTATAATTGCAACCTCTCATACAAATAGATAAACAAACTATGATCACAGGAAAGCAGATGCCAACTCACAGGGACTTACAACTGCAACCTCACATACAAATCAAACAGATCAAATTATGATCACAGGATAACTGATGCCAACTTACAGGGACTTACAACTGTATCCTCACATACAAATCAAACAGATCAAATTATGATCACAGGATAACTGATGCCAACTTACAGGGACTTACAACTGTATCCTCACATACAAATCAAACAGATCAAATTATGATCACAGGATAACTGATGCCAACTTACAGGGACTTACAACTGTATCCTCACATACAGACAGATAAACAGAAGATATGAGTGACCAATGAGGTCTTACACTCTATCCTTCCATATCACAGGAGCAAATGCCAAAGCAATGGTCTTACAATTGTCCTCAATGGGCAAACAACAATGATAGCATCACAAAGATAAATGAGATGATCATGCATTAATGGCAATTGATGATGATGATAAATGCATAGCATACAGGCAAGCAAGTGCACATGAAGCAATCAATCAAACAATGAATATCAAACAGCACACTCTATAGCCAAACATTGGGGGCTCATACAAGAGGGTTTGACTTTGACAGTCCACTGTAATGGGTAGAGGTTGCTCTTAACCTGGCCATTGAGGGGCTCAGGTGAAGCAGATGAAAAGGAGATGAGGGGTGTGCCTCATTGCTTCAATCTCATATCAGAGAGAGCATCAAAGAAAGTGTGGGAGTTCAGAAAGTAGGAACTCTCTCCACATTATTGACTCGATTAGATCTTGGGTATTTATCTTATTGCTTCAACCAGGTACTGGGAGCAAAGAGAGGACACACTGAATAGTGGGGGATAGATTGCTTATCCCTACCTTCCACCAATTGCCTTACTTGAAGGACTTTTCCTGCTTAGGACAAATATAAACACACACAGGCATTGCCTCTTAAGGAGGACTTCAGACAGTTTGCCCGGTCAAATAACAGACCGGGTCTCCAGACTACATGAAGAAGAAATATTTATACCTCAAAGCAAATGCTAAAAAGCAAAGCAAGCAAGCAAGTTCAAAGAACTTAAGCAACTAAAGCACTTGAATTTGAAGCAAAGTGTTGAATGATGGTTGTTTGGACGATACAGACTGGAACAGCTGCTCCCAATGCTTTGGAATGAAGGGTGATGAAGCTTTTTCAGCTCACAAGTGCACGAGGTAGGCTGAACCAACTTCCACCATTGTTGTGTGCTTAATGAAAACAGAACTCAAAATGCAAAACAGGTGGTAAATAGTGCTTGAAAGGGGGTCCAAATGGTGATTATAGCACTGTGGAAACAAGGATGCTCGAAGGCTTTGAAGGGTTTTGCAGAATTTTCGTTTTTTGCCAAAATGCAATATGAGAGTGAGAGTGTATTTCTGTTTGGTGGCTGCTAAAAACTAGGGTTTGTTTGGACAGAAAAACCATTATATATCATCTGTTTAATACCACTTAATCAAATGATAAGCTGGTTTTGTGTGTAATGATCATTTTGCAAATTGCTAATTATGTCCAAGTGAAGTGGAGGTGTGTGTTTTGCTGAGAATTTGGGCTGGGCACAGGCTGTACAAACTGTATGTTTGTGCTGTTTTTGGTTATCCATGTACTGCTGTACTTTGTTTTCCTTTATTTGAAGCCAAATGCCAATTTTCAAGTTTTTGCATTTTGGTTAAAAATGATGGTGTAATGGTGAAATGATAGTGGTTTTAGGCTTGGAGCAAGTTTCAAATATGGTTTAAAACATTTCCCAATTGGCAAAATGATGAAAAAGTCCAAAACTCAAAAAGTCAAAGTTTGGTCAAACTTTGATTTTAAATGCAAAAGGTCCAAAAATGCCATTTTGAATGGTAAGGTTTTAGGTCATGAAATATATATTTTTGGAAAGAGGATGAAAAATGTGGATTGTAGGAAAAAACCCCACCAAATTTGGCCTTATGGTTTGAGAGTTATGGCTTGTTGAAGTTCAAAAAATGGTGAAAATGATTTGATCATATCTTGACAACCACACATGGGATTTTGATGTTCTAGGACTTTTTGAAAATGGGAAGACAAGATCTTCAACTTTCATGTTGGGCAAAAATTCATTCGAAGCTTGTATCATGATGTAAGTTTAAGATCAAGAAGTTTCCATTTTTGGCAGTTGAAATTACAGGTCCGCTTTCTATTTCTGGAAAATTTCTGATTTCACTTGATTTTCTTCCATGATGAGGTTGAACATGATAGATGAGGCTTAGATGAGCATGAATGAACTCCTTCAAATCAATTCTATTCATCAAATCCTGATTAAATCAACCGTTGACCAAGTTTGACTTTCTGTTGACTTTTCTAGGGTTTTGGACTGATTGATCCTCTTCTGATGAATTCCAAACCCTAATTCCTTGAGAACTTGACTTCAAATGATGTCTCAAGATGTATGAACCTTTGATTAATGATCATGGTGCCCAAATTCTGCAAGAATGGCCACCATCCATTGCTTTGACTGACTGTTGACTGTCTTTGACCTAATTGCTTCATCTGCAATCAACAAGGTTAGCTGACAATATTTTTGTACTTTTTGGTTAGTAAACATGTGAAAAGCAAAGATATACAAATGCAAAGTATGCTTGGTGATCAAGAATCAACCCACAAGGCAACCTTCCCACTAGGAGGGAAACTAGGGCATGCAGTGATCCTTGAGGCCATGATATGATATGATATGGGCCATGAGGGATCTTAGGGCCCAAAATTGGGGTCTTACAGATGCCCCTATTTAAGGTCATTCTAGCCGGAGAAATGAAGTTTAGAAATCTTCATCTCGACGCGGTAGAATGGGCTTAAATAACAGCAATGAGACAAATTTTGGTCCCTAAGAGACCTCATAATGCAAATGTATGCATGCAAAAGACACAAATTCTGTGGGGAATATGATTCACACAGAAGAAAAGACGATCCATCGGAGTAGTACACTCACCAGGAACAGAGACTCTAATAAGACTCTATGGGGATAATAAAAGAAATGTGATGTGTGAACAAGACACGACTCTAAACTGGGGAAAAACAAAACTGACATAACGTGATTAAAACACGACTCTGATTGGAAGAACAGAGAACAGACAGGAGAACTCACTGGGGAGTGAAGGACTCACACTGGGAAGAGATAATTCCAAAGGAACATAAATCCGTTGGAAAGACACAAGCTGACTCCTGGGGAGAAGCAAAAGAAAACTCCACTGGGGAAGTAACAAGCAAAATGAGATGTTACCAAGCATACGGGTAACAGACTCAAGAAAATCTGACTCCACAGGGGGACCGGGGTCATAATAGGGAGCAGAAAGGAGGGAACACCAAGGATACCGGTTACTGGGTATATAATAGGTGACCGACCAAAGCGTGAATTGGATTTCATTTCCAAAACACTCATCATCCTGAAGAGAGCTAGAAAAGCAAACTTGCTTATAGGATGGACATTCAATTCCACAAGGAAAATGAATCTTACTCTGAGGGGAAGACAATCAAAAGATTGACTCAAGAGCGCACGAGATACAAAATCCGTTACCGTCAGAACGTGGATAGAATACTCAAATGAGACATATTATTCATTACCGGCAGACCGTGAATAATATACTCGAAAGGAAAATTATCCTGAACCGGTTACTGGGTTGTTTAAGGATAAAATCCGAAGACGTGAATTGGTTTTCACTTCCAAAACACTCATCATCCGAAAGGAGGGCTTGAAAAAGCAAATCGACTTACAGGATGGGCATTCGAATCCACAACGGGAAAGCGAATCTTACTCAAATGGGGACACAAACCCAAAGAGTGCATGAGATATAATATCCATTACCGGCAGACCGTGGATAAGATACTCGCATGAGATATATTATCTATTACCGTCAGAACGTAGATAATAAACTCGCATGGTAAGAAACACCAGAGATACCGGTTACTGGGTATATAATAGGTGATCTACCGAAAATGTGAATTGGTTTTCACTTCCAAAACACTCATCATCCAAAACACAAACTGGTTAAAGGATGGCTATTCGATTCTACAAAGAATACGAATCTTGCTCAGTTGGGGAAAATCAACAAAGGATTCCAACTAAAGAGCGCATGAGATATATTATTCATTACCGGCAGACCGTGAATAATACACTCGAAAGGAAAAGACACCAGAGATACCGGTTACTGGGTATATAATAGGTGACTAACCAAAAAGAGAGAGACAATCGATACCAAGCATACGGGTAAACGAAAGACAACTCAAAGGATAAATTGCAAGCATCCGGCAATTATCCAACAACAAGAAATATTCGTCTCCGCAAAGGGAAAAACGAATCTTACTCGACTGGGGAAACACAAAAGGTTTCGACTGAAGAGTGCATGAGATATACTATTCATTACCGGCAGACCGTGAATAATATACTCGCATGGAAGACTATCCACAACCGGTTACTGGGTTAACAAAGGATAAATCAACCGAACAGAAAGGCATCGGGATACCAAATTAGGTATATAATGATAACCAATCAAAAGGGCAACAGACATTACCGACAAAAGGGTAAATGAAAGGCGAACTGCTGAGGATAAATTGCAAGCATCCGGCAATTATCGACAGAAGACTAGCTGGGGATACATTGATATACAACCAATGATCCGGGGAACAAATCACCAGCATACGGTGAAAAGACCCACTGGGGATAAAATTGCTAGCATACGGCAATTATCCACAAAAGACTTGCTAGGGATATAAGTGCTGATCCGAGCAACTTATCCAAGCAAAGGAAAATCAACATCAAAGACTTAGATGGAGATAACCACAAAATTAGGGTTTACATCTACCGAATACGGGGTAGAAAACCAAAAACTCTACGTGGGGATAGAACAAATCACAAATCCGCACGGGAAACCAAAATAGGGTTTATAACAAACCACCAACTGCTGAAGAGCAGGAAAATAGGATTTGCAACTACCGGGTACGAGGTAGAAGACCAAAAACTCGGGCTGGAGAATAAAAAGGTGTATAACCACAAATTCTGTTAAGAAAGCCAGGAAAAGTAGGACTTATAACTACCGGTTACTGGGTAGAGGCCCAAAAACATTCCGCTGGGGAACAACCCACTGGGAAGTACAAGATATTTGACAAATAGCCGATTCGGGAATGATCCGAAAAGACAGACTGAATGAAGACACGTCCTAATGAGGATATAACTCAAATAGGAAAATCCATCCCAATATATGTGTTGGGAGGATACGGAAGCAACCGTCATCCACGAGGATATATATCAGTGGGGAACTGCAGAAGGAAAGACAACATTTTCTGCTTATGGGGTTGGTTCTATATGGAGAGATTTTAAACACCCAACATCTGCTTGGGGAGATCTGTAAAGAGATCCATATCACCATAGCAGGAGACACGAAAAACAAAAGATATATGGCAAGAAATGCAACATGAATATCTGAATGTTTAATGAATATGCATGAATATGCGTGATTTATGTTTGATGAATGCTGACAAAACAGACAATTCTAACACAAACAGGTTCAGGAACAAACATCCGGTATTATACTTCCAGGGGAAAAACCAACTGGAGAGCCAATCTGCGGAGATCTACATGCTGTAAAGCAAAGATCTGCAAGTACTGCTGAAGAAGCAGAGAATCATAGATATCAGGAAACAACCCAATCAGGGTACAGAAAGTCACGACGGGCAAGACAGCCACCAAGACAAATCTGTAGGGGAACAAGAGAAGTCCCAAAGTATCTGCAGGGGATCCCGGTGTCAACTGAGAAACAAAAAAGGTGCATTGCACAGGCACAAACTGCTGTAGAAGCAAATCCACATAACTCCGCTGGGAAACAATCCACTGAGGGAGAATGATATTATCCAAATAGAATCTGACTGCATAAGCAATTCTTCTGGGGAAAACTGTCGGCTACCCTCTTGGGAACAAACCACTGAGGGAGGACAAATCAAACAAATATATTCTGTGATGAACCACTCCACTTGGGGAGAATATACAGCAACCTGATCACAACAAGTAGATTCTGCAATATAAGCCACTCTACTGGGGATCACAAACGGTCAGGAAATAAATCCGTTCACTGGAGGCAAAAGCCATCATCCGACCATATCGGGATTGAAGGAGTATTCAACAGGCGAAACTGCCGCAACAAACATTCTGCAGACTAGGCTGAGGAAAAGATGATTGCAATATATTGGGATATCAACCCAAATCAAAACTGCTCAGGAAAATAAATCCTGCTCTGCTGGAGAGAATAACTCTGATGGAGAGATAGCAACAATTCCACAGACGACTTCGCCGGGGAAAGGGTAAAGTACTGGGTATCAAACCACTGACTTACCGAGCCTTCAAAAGAAAACAAACGTGCTGAGGAAACAGACAAATCCTACTGGCACACTGCACGGGGAAAAGCGGTAACAACTCCACTTGCAACCCTGGTGGGGATATTAATAACAGCTCTACTCGCAACTCCGAGGGGAGTACCAATCAATCAGTTACACTCATGCCTGTGCTGAGGAGACAAATAAAGTCTGGGGAATGCGACCCACTAGAGAAAGTGACGGGGCACCAAGATGATAAAACATCAACCACCGAAACTTCATAAGAAAACACCCATGCTGGGGGAAAAACTGCTGCTGGAGAGAACGAAGTCTTCAACAACAAATCACTTGCGACTGTACTGGGGAACAACCCCAACAACAACTCTGCTTGAGGGATAACCTCAACAAAGGTCTGGAGAAAGAAGATACACCCAAACCAGGAGTACGAACAAATGTCTTACCTGTTGGGAATCATGCCACCCTCGGGAGAGCACTGAGATATTCTTGAGTATCCTTTCAATCTTGTGAATGTTCACTTTGTTTAAAACAAAAATTTTGAAAAATTTGATTTGTTTAAAACAATGACATTTTATCAATTTAAAACATGCAA